>NW_008796046.1:2144124-2202268 GCF_000699145.1 Aptenodytes forsteri | reverse complement strand
TTCAGCCTGGAGAAGAGAAGGCTCCGGGGAGACCTTACTGCAGCCTGTCAGTACTTAAAGGGGGCTGATAAAAAAGATGGGGACAGACTTTTTAGCAGGGCCTGTTGCGACAGGACAAGGGGGAATGGCTTTAAACTAAAGGGGGGTAGATTCAGACTAGATCTAAGGAAGAAATGTTTTACGCTGAGGGTGGTGAAGCACTGGCCCAGGTTGCCCAGAGAGGTGGTGGATGCCCCATCCCTGGAAACATTCCCGGTCAGGCTGGACAGGGCTCTGAGTGACCTGATCTAGTTGAAGATGTCCCTGCTCATTGCAGGGGGGTTGGACTAGATGAGCTTTAGAGATCCCTTCCAACCCAAACTATTGTATGAGTCTATGATTCTATTCTATGATTCTATGAAGAGGGGAAAAATAAACATGACCCACCCAAAAGTGCATCCCCCACAGCGGGAAGGAGCTGGTGGGGTTTTACAGACCCTGTATCATGGGCAGCTCTGATCTGATGCTCTGACTTGACACACAAGCTTTATTGGCAGTATTCAGGATTTGTTGTAAATTAGGCCAAAAAGAGATGGCAAGGGAAGAACAGTAAAGAAAACATTTGTAAATGATGGGAATAAACATTTCACATTCAAAATTATGGGCGATCAGACCCTTTTAGACAACAAAAAACCAAGGCTAAGGGTTAGCTGCTGCCTGCCAGTGACAGCGTGAAAGCTTAAAGACGTCTGCTTGACACGTTTGCAGTAATGCAGTGAAATTTCGGTGATAAAATTAGAAAGGGGGCCGTGCCTGGAGCAGCGTTGGCCTGGCACGAGCTCCTGTTCCCACCCAGGTGTCACCTGCAGCTGTACGTGGTCACCACGAATCATGTGGGTGATTGACCTCCCCTAGGGCCAGCCATTTCCTCAAGTTTCTTATTATCTGAAACCCTTCTGAGCTTTTCATATTGAGGTTCTTGGTATTTTCCTGTTAATTTTATGATAATTTCATTACTTATTCAATTCGTGCAGTATTTGTGTTACAATTATTTTAATTCAATTATTAGTTAAAGAAATAGGAAAGCCAAAAATCTCTACTTCCACAAATGCTTTCTTTGGCAGCGAAAGACATTTTCTAATGTTTTCCTTCTCTTTGCTTGTTTTCCCCTCTCCCTCACGGATCTCAGGGCTGCTGTGATCTAGTTGTGCTCAAAACCAGGTCAGTGCAAGGGTCCTGTTTCACGCACCCCTTTTCTCTCCCCTCATCAAAAAAATCACCTAGGAAAATAACCCTAAAAGCCACAGGGTTTTAGGACCCCGTATTTAGGACCCCGTATTAGGTCCTGAGCCCGGCCGTGTGCAGCGCTGAACCGTCACCCCCACCACGGTGGGAAACTCCAACAGCAAAAGGCAAAGACAAAAAAAAAAAAAAGGCAAACCCTCAGTCTCTGAAGGTTTGTAAGGGGGAAGAGTAGACCCTAAACGGGTCTCCAACCCCAAGCCCCAAATCATCGGTAACGGCCCTAAAACCAGCTACCGGGCAGGCTTGGGCAGGGATGGATGCTGCTGCTGCTGCTCCCTGGGAGGGCAGGGAGAGCGCAGAGCCCGTTTTGATTTGCGATGTGCTTAAATGGGGAGACACTCCATCAGCGTTAATTAATTCTTATCATCACCCCTCATTCCTCCCACCAGCACAGACACCTCCTGCCCAGTTTAGCCGTTGTGGGCTTGCTTTTAACAGCAATGGAGGTAAGCAGGGAAATTCCTATCGCGCTGTTTCACCTACCCCAAAGCTAGACCCTAAACGGGTCTCCAACCCCAAGCCCCAAATCATCGGTAACGGCCCTAAAACCAGCTACCGGGCAGGCTTGGGCAGGGATGGATGCTGCTGCTGCTGCTCCCTGGGAGGGCAGGGAGAGCGCAGAGCCCGTTTTGATTTGCGATGTGCTTAAATGGGGAGACACTCCATCAGCGTTAATTAATTCTTATCATCACCCCTCATTCCTCCCACCAGCACAGACACCTCCTGCCCAGTTTAGCCGTTGTGGGCTTGCTTTTAACAGCAATGGAGGTAAGCAGGGAAATTCCTATCGCGCTGTTTCACCTATTTGACCCCAAAGCTGCTCAAGGGGAGCATCTCGCTGCTGGGGACGGGGGGACCGGAGGGGCACATGGAGGAGTTTGTCACCCACGGGGGTGATGGGTGACGCTGTGCAGCGCCAGACAAAGGGATGAAGAAGGGGAGGAAGGAAAAACGAAAAACAAGAGAAAATGGGCTCACCCTTGAGACACATCAGCAGCGGGAGCCTGGCTTTTATTTTGTTAACAGGCTGGAAAACATTAGGGAAAAGCTCCTCCGCTGAATTAAGGCAGCGAGTGGGTCCCCAGCCGCTCCCATCTCCCCGCGGGGACGTGGAGCCCGAGCCCGCTCTCGTCGCAGGCTCAGATCTCGCCGATTAACTTAGTTGCATTTTCGATTTCAGCCTCAGCGGGGGAAGGAAAATTATGTAAATACAATTTATAACGACGCTTCGTTGCTCCTCAGCGTGATGCAAATGAGGCCGCGGCGACGGGGGTGACGCGAGGGCTGTGCAGGGGGGGGGAGGAAGAAATAGCAACGCTTTAAAACCGGACCCCAAAAATAAGTAGGAATAAGGTAAAAGGCAAAGTGGAAGAAAATCGCAGCCAGTGAAATGGGATTTCATTATTCCTTCTGGGATTTCGAAGCAGATGACTTAGTGAGGTTTTCCTGCCTCCTGGGAATAATTCATTGTTCTTGCTCATGCAGGGGACCCCCAAGGTGAGGTTTGGTCCTGGGGTGGTTCAAGGTGGGGGTCTGCCTGTCCGGGGTGGTGGGAGGTGGAGAACTGCCCACTCCTGCCACCCCTGCTCCTATGAGACCAGCTCTCCCCCTCCGAGCGCATGTTTGGGGGAGAAAAGTGAGAAAATGGCTGCAAGTGGGCGGCTGGTGCCCATATCCTCATTTTCATGCTGCGGAGATACAGGGAGCAACCTCTGACGGCCCCATCCCCAACGCAGGAGCTGCCTGGTGAGAGCGATCTGAGCACCGTTGATCCCACCAGGTTGCAGTCTTCTCCTACTCTTAGAAGATACCAAGAAATGAGCCCACTACGATTGCCCCGGTGGTCCACCTGCACCTGAATTAAGCAGCATTTTTCTGAATTTTACAAAGTTGTTTGCCCCATTTGCAGCCTCTGGAATACCAGTAATGTATTCTCTCCTTTCCCTCTCCACATGATTGCAGCATAATCTCCTACTCACTTGATTTATTTAAGCAGGCCTTCAGATGCTCCAGTAATGGGAGTCATTTAGGTCCCTCTGCAGATATGTATTTATTTATTGCTGTTCATTTAAACTGCAGAGCCAGTTGGCAGGAGAGAGACAAGACTGGGGTCACAAGGATGTTAAATTATTCGCTGTCAAAAATAGCTGGTTGAGAAAGTTAAATTAAGCAAAGTCGTTCAAGGTCATAGTCAATCACTGGTGGGAGGAGAAGGGTGTTAATTAGCTGTTTTATTTATGGGGGTCATCATGACCAAAGGACCAGCAGTTGGTAACGAAAATGGAAATTATAGCAACTCCTCTTGTTTTTGGCAGAAGCAGCTCTTGGATGAGAAGCCAAACTGCTGTCCTTGACCACGACGGAGAAGTTGAGGCTATTGAAAGGCAGCGTTGTGATGCTCATGGAGACCCTGTGGAGCCCTGTGAGGCACGGGCCAGGGAGTCCCCCCCTTGCAAAGTCCCATCTTGGGGCTGAACTTGGTGATGCTCCTTCCACAAAGATGCTTGGGCAGCGGCTGGGGAGGTGCTTAGCAGGGATGGAGGTCTCAGAGGGCATCTGAGATACCTTGGTCGCTCATGCAGACAGGTCCTTGCCCGAGATTTTGCCACCTCTCCCGGCAGATGGTCCAGTAGCTGCATATCCTTTCTGTTAATACTTGTGTTTCATTTCCCATTTGAACTTCACCAGCATCTTCCTACAGCTATTAGACCTTGCAATATCCTTTTTCTCCTAGTTTAAGAGCTCCCTGAGATCAGGCATCTCCTCCCTTTGCATTCTGCTCCACCATGCACTACCATGGACCAGCTAAGGTAGGAAAATCAGTTACTAAACTGGGCAGGTAGGACCCAGAGTCACTAGGAGGCAACAAACCCACACCTTGTAGCTTACTGCATGACGTTCCATAGGAGAGCAGCATGATCATGGCAGCCAGGTCTTTAATGACAGCAGTATCTGGCCAGAAGAGACCTTTCCATCCAAAGGCCCATATCATAACCTTTCATCATCAAAAGGCCTATTTTTTCCCTATTTCTTCATAAAATGAGAGGTGGAAATCATAAGCCCTGCTGAAACCCACCCTCTGCCTTGCTGCCCTGGCGAATGCATCAGCCGCGGTTCGGGATGCGCCCACGCCGTGATCCGCACAACGGCCGGCTGGCAAACAGCTCGCGCTAATTGATAGCTCTGCTGGGAAATCCATACCATTAAATTCTCCACTTAATTGTCTGTATCAGCACTTAACTTCTGTGCAGTCACAAATCAGGCAGCTCTTTAACGGTCCGGCTGCTATTAAGCAAGACAAAAGTCAACCAGCAAGAAGCTTGCTTGAAGAGGAATGAGAACATGACATCAGGGTTTATACTGGAGGAGAGAGGTGATGTTGCAGCTGAGATCAGAGTGAGAGCTGTGGCCCAGAGAGACGCTGAGAGATTGGCCTTCCCCCGAAAAGCTAGCAAGGTAAATCAGCAGAGGAAAGGTTATCCGTGATTATATCTACAGAAGGTAACTCGGGTATCACAAATCAAGCTCTGGCAGCACAGGGCTGCTTGAGCATTTACTCTTCTCCTCTATCCCGAATCCTCCTTGAATCCTCCTCCTCGGGGGTGACACAAGTATGGGAAACAGGGCTCCAGTCGCCAGTCCCTTGGCTGTCTGAGCAGCAGTGCGTAATTAGAGGAGAGCTGGGCTTACTCTGACAGCTTTCCTACCCCGCATTGATCTGCTCTCCTACACGAGTACTCGCCTGCTTACGAATAAGCGACTTCAGAAGAAAATGCCCAAGCGCTGAAAAAAAAGATGGTGTTGCAAAGCCTTGTCTGGGGATGTGCTGCAATATTAAACTCTAACGTGCCAGCCCAGCCCTGCAGCACTTCGGGGTGATCTGCACTTAAGGAGATGAGGGTGGGGCAAGCGTCCTGGCTAAACCCCAGCTGGGTTTGCAGCCGGGCGGCTGAACAGCTAAACTGCCGTGCAGAACGGGGAGATACCACCTAAAGGGCAGCTTGGAGGATGCAGATGTGAGCATTTCCCACCCTCTTAACCCACCATAATTCCTTCTGGGCTCCAGGAGCCGACTGTGACATGGCCCCTCAATTCCTGGGCTTTCAAAGAGCCTGAACCCATCTTCCCAACAGAGCAGAGAAACCCTCAGATTTTCAAGGCTTCCAGACATAAGCTGATGGATCTAGGAATAGGGGAGAACTGAGTAGCAGCCAATGGTACACCTGCCATCCATCCTTTTGCTGGATTAATACAGAAAACAAGGAGATAGCAAGTCCCAGCACCACGTCCCTTATGTTCCTCCACAACTGAAAAGATCTTTCCTGAAACCCCAACGGGGTGCCAGGACCAGGTGGGGGTCGGGTAGTAACAACCTACGGGTGCTGCCCTCTGCCAAAGCCCTGAGACATCAGCAGATAAAAGCGGTGGCCAAGAGCTCCCACCTTGCCAGGGTTTCTCACGGCAAAAGCAGCAATGGAACGCCTGGAAGTCAGTACCATCTCCTGGCCACAAACCCTCCAGGACTTTGGTCATCGTTCAGCCATGACCACCCAGCTGGAGGGGACCAGGGCTCAGCTGCTTTGGCAGGGATGCACCTCTGCTTGGGAGCAGACAGCGTTAGGAGTTCAGTCGATGACCTTGATTTTTCCATGGGGTTTTCCACAGTGAGAAGCAAGACGGTTTGGAAAACAAGCGGGTTGCCAGCAATCCCACGTTCCCTGGGGCAGAGAGGAAGGAAAGGAGCAAATGGCACCGCTGTGCTCTCAGCTGCTCTTTATTTATCACGGGTCAGAAGCCGCCCTAAAAAACGCTGACTCCAAACTGTCCTGCCAAGGGCTTTTTGGGCAATTTTCCTGCTGATTCTCTTCTTCACCCCAGAGACGAAAAAATTACAGGGCTTTTTTTCCCCTCTGTCACCATCTCTGCCTTCAGCCGCCAGCAGACAGACATCTGAAGCTCCCGTTTCCAGCAGCTCCCAAGAGCATACAGAGAGCCGGGCAAGGCAGAGCCGCACATCAAGGCTCTTCCACACAGCTCTTCTTGCAGGTAAGCAGCTTGTTGTGATATTAGGACAACTTCTGATCGTGGCTTCACAAGCCTAAATCAACGCTGGGATTGGTGGAATGACTTTGGATTTACGCTGGTGTAACAGAGACTGAGTTTTGCTTGATAACAGCTTCCCTCTGCTTCCAGTCACGCTCGCTGTGCAAACCGGTGGCGTGTTTCTGAAGGACTCGCAGAAAGGCAGGATTCGCTTTTCCTAAGCAAATTTTAGAAAACTCTGCTGTGTTTTGAGTTTCTCTTCGTTTCGCAGTCGCCTAAAAATCCTGCCCATTTATAATGTGTAGATACATCAAAACACCACCTGGTTCCTGTGTCAGAAGAGACTTTGTCCTTCCAGATGGTGATCTTCAGATGTCACTTTTGGACTGCCCTCCTTGGCTTTGGGAGTGGCCGGCTCTGGGGAGGAGGAGCAGGCAAATGTTGGACCTCATGGGAAGACCCTTGACCAAGTCCTTGCTACCACGTATGTAGAGCAAAGCTCCCAGAAGAAGACAGGGCCAAAGATGACTCAGGTGATTCCCTGCAAGACAAGACAGTAAGATGAGTAGCCAGTGGATCTGAAAGGACAAATATACCCAGGGATTTACTCATTTTGTGCAATATATTTCTGACTGAGCTACCTCCAACACCCACCAGGACTGGTGGGTGGGCCACTCACACCCGTTGCATTTCAAAGAAACGGAGGTTTCAGAGGGGTTGAGGATAATTTGCCGTGGTGGCCATGTGTCCCAACAGTCCCTTCAACCCCCTGCACCAGGAACCACGCACCCGTGTTTCCATCACACTCATCCCATGAGAACTTGACATCTGGACGTTTCCCCACCGTTACCAAGGCAGGTATTTTCACTCCATGACCTGTTCTCCTTCAGCAAGCAACATCTCTAGGACACGTCCTGGAGGCTCCTAGGGTATTTCCTTCTACGTATTGCTTATCAGCCTAACCTTGACCCCAACATGAGCGTGCAGCAACTCCAGCACTTGCGCTGACTCCTGCACTTGGTGAGGAAGCCAACTCCAACCTCTGCTTCCAGACTGTCTCTGATTACAGAGCTTGGGGAAGTTGCCAGAGTATTAATTAGAGAGGTCACCTCTACATCTCAGCTTCACCCGGGCTTAGCTTCAAACACTAGGCAAGCATAAAACCATTAGCGATATCAAGATTTATTTGCTGCAGTACAGACTGGCTGGAAAGGTGGAGCTGAGGGTGTGGGAAAAAACAACAGCGATGTAATTCTTCGCGTAAACCCCAGCAGCAAGGCACTGCTCAGCATCCTCGTCTAACCCCTGAACCGTAATTCAGCTGCTGTGTTTGGGAGTCCACAAGAGCCTTGACTTGGGCGCAGCCCCTCAATGCATGCTCAGAAATCATCCTCTCTTCTTGCGGTGTCTAGCGATTGGCTTCTGCCCCTTCCTCCTCTGCAAGGTTTATATTTCAGGGGAAAATACTGTACTGTAGCCAAAATGAGCGTGTAGGAGAAGGAGATGTTCCCAAATGTACTTTTTTCAGAGAGATCTTTTGACACAGTAGTTTCTCATTGCTGCCAGTTTGTGAAATGGACTCAACCATCGTTTTAAGAGCTCTGGATACACCTTTTTATCATATACTGGGAAAAGCAGCGACTATCTACCACTGCTGATGAGACTGCTGGTGACCATCTGTGTTGTGCAAATACTCCCCTCACACACCAGTAATACAGATGATGACGACAGCGACGGCATCTCGCGTGCCTCGATTCCCCTCTTTTTCCAAGTTTTAGAGAACAGGGATGTCTCAATCGGAAACCTTGAGGCGAACGTGACACTTAATTTTAAATGCTCTGTGTAGCCAGTGCAGGCTCAGGCATTGCATACATGGTGATGAGGCCCCCTAAATCTTCAGAGGGTTCCCGGGAAGGCTTCTCCACCAACCTCAAAACTACAATATGCCCAAGGCCCCCCTAAGCTTCAGCAAACCCTGCTGAGTTAGCTGTTTTTTTTTTTTTAAAGCTTCATTTACTTAGCCCTCCAGATAGCTTCCCCCCTTCTTTTGCACAACACAACTGCATTAGTCAAGTAAATGAATAACAATACAGTTTCTGAGCAGACCTGTGGTGCTGCCAAGAAGCTGTTGCCTCATTAAATCTGTGTCATATCTACTTTCACTCACAGAAGGATGCACGTCTTGGCTGCTGGGCAGTGTACGCAAGTCGAGAATTGGGGCTTTTTTTGTGTTTCAGATTCTTGGTGGTTTTTGTAAAGGAGATGGCATCACGCAGTCCATGGGCAGAGCAACGGAGAAGGAACCAGGAACCCTCTGATCCTGCAAAAACCCAAATGTTAATCTGTCTTTCGGAGAAACATATATCCAGCTTACAGCTAGCATTTTCTGTTTTGCAATGTGGAAGGAAGAGAAGTTCCTCCAATTCTCTCCCAACTCTGCAACCCTACTGGCTCGTGCTGCAATTACACCTAATCTCATTAATGAAGCGCTGCCAGACCTGGCTGGGATTTGGAGAGGAGATCGAGGAAAAAGACAGGTGTTGCAAGAAGTGGCAGGGCTGATTCACAGCTTGGCTACCTTCCCTCTGAATCAGCAGGAAAATAATTAATATCCCAGGCTAGCAATAGGGGACAGCAGCCAGCTAGATAATTATACGGTCCTCCTTATTTTTTAATAACTCAGGTAATCTCACTTACTTGCCAGTCGTAAAGAAAGGGCTGTATTAATTAGAAAACAAGTGCATTGTGCGAAGCGTTTGGTAAGGGAACGCGAAGACAAAATGATTAGCTTTGCCTTAAATCCTCAGCGGAGCCTCTCATTTCCTCCAGGCAGAGGTTTGCAGCCTAAACCCAGCCCTGGGGCTTCCATGGTGCTTTCAGTGGACCTCAGCCGGTCTGGGCTGTGGAAGGAGATATTCACTGCTGCATGGGGCCGGTGGGCCGGGCTTGGGATGCTTGACCCGGGTGCTGCATCCTTTGGGAGCCTCTGGTGTTGCTGGAGGGGTTCCCAGGGGGACGGCACTGTCTCACATGGGCATTCCTGTCTTTTAAAGGGGAAAAAGAGAGAAAAAAAAGACCGAGCAGTGGTCACATAGCACAGAAAGACCCATCACCACGTACGAGGCTGGGAAATCATACTGCCCGAGGATATAGAATCATAGAATCATTAAGGTTAGAAAAGACCTCTAAGATCATCGAGTCCAACCGTCGACCCAACACCACCATGTCCACTAAACCATGTCCCTCAGCGCCTCATCTACACGTCTTTTAAATACTTCCAGGGATGGGGACTCCACCACTTCCCTGGGCAGCCTGGTCCAATGTTTCACCACTCTTTCAGTACAGAAATTTTTCCTCACATCCAATCTAAACCTCCCCTGGCACAACTTGAGGCCGTTTCCTCTCGTCCTATCGCTAGTTACTTGGGAGAAGAGACCGACCCCCACCTCGCTACAACCTCCTTTCAGGTGGTTGTAGAGAGCGATGAGGTCTCCCCTCAGCCTCCTTTTCTCCAGGCTGAACAACCCCAGTTCCCTCAGCCGCTCCTCAGCAGACTTGTTCTCCAGACCCCTCACCAGCCTCGTTGCCCTTCTCTGGACACGCTCCAGCACCTCAACGTCCTTCTTGGAGTGAGGGGCCCAAAACTGAACACAGTATTCGAGGTGCGGCCTCACGAGGGCCGAGTACAGGGGCACGATCACTTCCCTACTCCTGCTGGCCACACCATTTCTGATACAGGCCAGGATGCCATTGGCCTTCTTGGCCGCCTGGGCACACTGCCGGCTCATGTTCAGCCGGCTGTCGACCAGCACCCCCAGGTCCTTTTCTGCCAGGCAGCTTTCCAGCCCCTCTTCCCCAAGCCTGTAGTGCTGCGTGGGGTTGTTGTGGCCGAAGTGCAGGACCCAGCATCATGCCGGCCCTAACTGGCTCACCCCGTCCCCCCATCAGCAGGGGAAAACAGGGTGACCCCCAGGCACAAGCAGCCCTGTGCTTTCGGGTACGGCTCCCACTGCCACAGCATCGCTACGTGCCAGTTTTTATCTGGGAGGGGGTGAGTTAATCAGTGAAACAGCTCAGCCGGGGACGTGGGGCATCATCCCTTCCTCCGGGCACCCGAATTGACAATGTGTTGCTCCAGTCGTACCCACAGATTGACGTTGTCAAACCGGGCTCTGCCAGGGGAAATCTCACAGCCTGGTATCTGGGGCAGCGCAGGCGACTGCAGAAAACACGTCGGCCACTTGTGAGAAAGCGGGTGGGCTGCTTCTCATCAGCCAAGCCAAGAAAAAAAAGAAACAAGGCCTTTAATGCAAGTGCAGTAGGGTTTTACTCTTCACATTGACATGGACCATACCTTCACAGCTCATATAGATATCTATCTCTTTCTGGGACCGATGTATGAGACTTATAACTACCATCACACCTTAATGAATAACACTGGAGACTCCTTCTGCTCTCCCTAATTTGCTGACTCCTGAATTCAAGCTGCAGGAGCCGTCTCTGATATTATCAGACTGTATATATATAAAATTAAAATATATCTTAGTTGTCAGTGAGCGTTTCTCCCATTTTGCTCTTTCTCCCTGATCTAAGATCTCTAAGCAGAAATAGCCAAGCTGGGCGTGTTTTCAGGCAGGAAAACACAGGGGTTTCATTTGAAATCGGAGGCTGTAAAGGGATGTTCTCCTCCACCTCCAGCCTTCCCACCTGAGGATGTTTCTGCTCCAGATATTCATCACCACCCTTGCTGGAGGTAATCGCCTCCACCACTCTGTCTAGCACTGTTAAATCTACTTAAGGCAAGAATGACCAGGTTTTTATGTTGATTTGGGGTTCTGTCTTTAAAAAGGTATCTCCCGAGTGGTGTTTAAACATTGATTTCCCCTAAAGCCTGATCTATGCCAAGATTTCGTCGTGGGTTTGGGCTGGGGTTGTTGCTGCGATGGTTGTACAAACCTGACGTGGAGCTGCTGATGCGCCCCGTGATGCTTACTGGCGAGGAAGGGGTCTGCTGGGATGTAACACCGATCATGGTGTGGGAAAAGGGGCTTTTACTCCGTCCTGAACAGGAACACCACGTGATGTGAGCCTATGGAGAAACCCAGCAAGTATCAGACGTCCTGGGCGTTACTGAAGAGCCACAACTGCTCTGGAGGGGCGTACGTGAGCGCATCGGCTGCAAAGCAAATTGATAGTGAACGGTCAAATTCAGGGGGACGCGGCAGAGAGATCTTCAGCAGATACAAGTCCACGATGTTAATCAGCCCTCTTGCTTCAATTAATGCCAGCAGCAAGGAAACACAGCTGGAGTTTGTTTGCTTTTCAGATAACCTGTATAAAAATATCCCTTCTGTAACAGCTCTGCTTTGACGCCGTTGCTCGCAGGTTTGTTGCTGGTTTTCATCTTGTAACTAGCGCTTAATCTTGTTTTCATTCCAGCCAAGGTGGGATGTTAAAACCAAGGAGATTAAAGAAAAACCCCAACAAATAGAAGGAGGAAAAAAAAAAAGGAAAAGAAAAAAACCCTAAACCCTTGGAGGACTCCAAACGAACAAAATCCTGTTAAGCAATGACTCACAAGTGCCTGGACAGGTTTGCCTGGGTGCAGAGTGGATTTGGCCGTCCTGTTCACCACTTCTCTTACCTGAGGAGAGGAAGTTGGACTTGTCCCCAGGCTTCTACGATACTGCAGTATTTTAACAAATTTACTCCGTTCCGCTGTTCGGCAGTGAGTCAACGCGCCAGCTATGAGGAAAAAGCAGTGCTAAGGTTAGGCAGCCACATAAATCACTGCAGCTCTGCTGCTCGGCCAGCCTATCAATATTAGGGGTTGGACATCAGTTTACATCAGCCGAGTAATTCAATTAATTCAATTTCTGTGGGATCATGCGAGCTGCTGTTCATTAGCATTCACCTACCTGATCTCAGCGATGAGAAACCACTGAGTCAGAGCCCTCGATGTCTCAAGGTGTCGGTGGGTGCTGTGCTGTGGGTGCGCGGTCCACAGGAGCTGCACACATGAAGCTCCGGCCGGTCCCCGCCCTGGCTCTACATGCATGTCAGTGCCATTAATTACCGCTAATTGGCGTGTGCCTCTTGCATGCAAGTTACAAAGTCAGTCTCAGTGAAGGAGATTAATGAGGTTGGACGTTTTTCAGCGGCTATTTGGATTGCCGTAGCAGCTGGAAAGTGTCATGCACCAAGACCCTTGGGTGTTGCATGGGAGCAAGGTGAGATACCCAGTTTGGGGATACCTCAGCTTGGTAAGGAATTTAGGAGCCAGGATGCTGAATTAACTATATTGATTGCAAAATAGGTCTAAAATAAGTCTGTGCAGTTTCTGCTTGTAGGTTGGGATGTTTTATCCATCACAAGTGGTGCTCCACACACATTAGTTCTGTGTTGGCAAACACAGGATCCCTCACATGCACAAGGTAAATGAGGACATCCCAGCTCTGTTCCTGCTCAGGGCACAGGGGACCTCCTTGAGCTCCAGGTCTCACCACATTATCCTCTCTTGGGCTCTCAGGCGACTGAGGCCGAATCCAGACATTTGTCCTTGTCCTGCCTCTGTCGGTCCTCCCCCCCATGCCAGCACAACCATGGTGGAGTTATCTGTCTGTCCTGTCCCCATGGGAACCCATCCAAGGAGCCCTGCTGAACCCCAATCTGGTGTTGGACCTACCCCTTCAGGCAACCCAAGTTAGCCCTGTCTTAGCTGTTGGAGAAGGGGCTCTTTGGGGAGGCAGAGACAGGGCAGATGGCCCTGAAGGTGGTCTCTGAGGACACAGAGCTCTCCTGGGTAGTGCCAAATCACCAATCTCACCTTCGGCCAGTTCAAGTCTTGTTTTCCGTTAAAGCCAGGAGATTAACATAAGCATGTTGAACAAAAGCATGTTGAGTGCTTGGCCCCTCTGGGTGAGAGCCAAGCCAAGATCACTCGGGCTGCTTGAGGTACATTTCACAGCAAAAAGGAGTCACCCACTGACCCACAGAGGGGACAGATGCATCATGGCTCCATTAGTGACTCCATTATCTCCGCCACCTCCATGCACGTAGCACCGAAGGTCCAGGCTGGATAGCCAGCTCCTCTGCCAAACTGGCAGCAACTGTCTCCATCGTGGGTACAGCACCGAGCACAGCCAGGTCTCTGGTTAGAGCCACTAGGATTGAAGTGTTGCAAATATATAGCTTCAGTTTTAGCCTTTGAACAGGCTGAATAACAAAAAAACAAGGGGGAAGTGGGGGGGAAGCGGGAATGGGAAATTAAGAAAGCTGCAAGTAAACTGGCAGTCTTGAAAGGGAATTGTCAAGCTCAAAATGGAATTTTCTGGCTGGGAGGAGGTCTTTGACAGAACCACAATGTTTTTATCCCCAGGGAAATTTCAAAGCATTACTCAGTTCTAGGCTAGCCGCAAGCTCAAAATGCAAAGCTGGATTTCATCCAGCCCAGCATTCAGGCAGTGCTTGTCTGCGGAGTTTGGATGTGCCTCTGTGTGCAGCCCCACCGAGCAAGCACCGAGGGGAAGCGGCACTGGTTCCCCCAGATATTTACACCACTGGCTACGAGGTTTCCTGCCCTGTGGTTTGGCCCCCGAATATTTAGTTCAAGGTTGTCCCTGCGGAGACACAGCTGCAACGGACATGAGCAGGAGAAAACGGGGTCTCTGAATAGGACCTGGGAGATGTGCCAGAAGCAGGGGAAATACCCGATGGTCACTACCTGACCCTGGCTGCTGGGGTGTGATGAGATTTGCTGGGTAAGTGCCTCCCGGTCCATGATTTCTGCCTGGAGAGGTTCTGCTTTGCAGAGATTATCCTCCTCTCTCACTGAAAGAAACAGGAAAAGGGTGAGGCAAAGGACGTGCAAACCGCGCGCTCCAAGCTGATGGCACGCTCTCCTGACTCCTGCCTTTTCCTCTCCCACCCCATGCCAGGCACCTGAGTTCCCTTCTAACTGGTGTGCGCCGGGGAAGGCCTTTGAAGGTGAGAAGATCCCGCGCTATTTGCAGTCAGCACTACACCTCCGAGCGAGGCCCGGTGCTCAAAGGGTCCCAAGCGCAGGGTAGTAAAGATTGGGGAGCCCCAGAGCCCTGCACTGGAGTTCAAAATGAACGCAATCACATCTCCCTTCATTTTAAAACGTTTCTGTGTTTGCTGGGCGGCTGCAGGCAAGAAGCCAAGATGACCAAGCTTTGTGCTGCTACCACAGGGGCTCAGACCGTAGTAGCTGCGGGCAGGCAGCTTCCCCATCACTGCAGGTCATACAGATCCTGCTGTTCTAACTTGTGCACCCACCAGCCGGGACATACAACCACGCATCTACTGAACAGCATCAAGGTGAACCGGCCAGCCCCGTGCAACACAAAAGCCAGGAAACACCTGGGAAAAGTTGTATTTAAAACAAAATTCTTTAATAATCTGAACTATAAAGACACAAATTAGTGCTTGACTGCAGCATGAATAACAAATGAAATACATTAAATATTTCAAAGCTACTGTGCTTTGCAAAGCAAGGTATGCTGATACATATAAGCCTAATGTTAGTTACCAGCTGGTTTGGTACGGAGAATCAGCTCAGTGTAACAAAACTGTCAATAAACATTGCTCAATGCAGCTGCGTTTTACAGGTCAACTGCTATTCATCTGTCACAGTGTCGTTATCTATCTGCAGCAATACACTGAATTTCAGGAAAAAACCATTATGTTAGAACTAATAGTGTCAATGTTAGAAAGTTTGGTCACGTAACGCGCGGAGTATTTCATGTCCGTTACAGGTGGACAGATGTTATTTGCTAAGACAGTAAACATCATCAGTGCATTAAGCTGAGTTCAATAGTCAACATCAAATAGTCAACATCAATTTGGAAGATCAAGAGAAAAATCGGTTCCTGTTCAGCCTAAGGAGTAACTACCGTTTATGCTGCTTGAAACCCTCTCTTCCAAAATCCAAGGAGCAATAGTATACACAACCAAAATTCTTCTGCAGCGACTGACTGAGGCTTTAATTTAGAAAACATTTTGGTACACGATTTGCTATAAGCATGTGTGAAAGCCCATCTCTATTCAACATTGGCTTTGGAGGAACATATATATATGTTCCATGGTTTTGAGGAAAGAAGAATCTGAGATTGTGCTTACAGCTATTCATGTGTTGCGGTGATGAGGGACAAATAATCGAAAGACCCTTTATCTTTGCGTTTGTAAAATCTCAACAATCTGCTCTAAACATCAGGCAGATTCAGCTTGTGTGAAATATGTGCAAAAAAAATTTGCAGGCACTGGTTTAGGGTCTTGCATTAGCTGGATTCTGAGCTTGGTGGTTCTTAAATCTGCAATTACATGCTTGATCAAATCGAAACACTTTCAACAAGTAAAAAGGGAGAGTTCTGAAATAAAGTAAGAGGTTCAGGCATCAACCTTGTCCCCAGAATTGTACATGCGAAGCCCCATATCCCCAGTCCTGTTTGGAGCATCTGGCTGGGAGCTCCAGTAATGGGGCTCTGCATAAAGTGCTTGCTTGACTGCTGCGCCCTCACACCGCCCGTCATGGAACTACACACACTAAAATAAACACCAGCTGTGGGGCTAAATCCCTCAACCAGTTTTCAAAATCTGAAAAGATGCAACAGCATCAGGGACGTGGGGTAGTCAGGCACAAGTCTGAGCCAAGCAGAGGCAGCCACGTGCTGGATAACCACGTTTCTGGAAAGCGACTGAAAAAAGTGCTGCGACTCCTGCAGTAGGAGAATTTTTAACAGAAACCAAACCGACCTCCTACCTACCAAGGACCTTGTCTTATGGACCCCAGGAGAAAACACAGCCTCAGCTCTCGGAAAAGACTTGCGACAAAGAGACCAGGCACTTGGCAGCCGTAGGCAGTCGTGAGCGAGAAACTGAACAAAGAAACCCGAAACCAATCTTAACAGTTATACAATATATTCTCTGTAGTTACGTTGCGGAGTCTCCGACAAAGCTGGCAGAGGACGTTCCGGGTGCGTAAGAAAAGTGTTCATTCATGTACGAAACAATCCGTGTCACGTTCCATCCTCATAAAAAAACCAGCTGAATCATCTACAATGAACCGAATGTAACAGAGTCTACACCACTTAAAAAGTGAAGAGTCAGCACGGAAAGTTAAATGTATAAATAGCAAAACATTCAAGCTTGTTATGTAAGTATCTAAAGTGCAGTTTATCAGGAGGGTGGTTGACGTAATACTACGGGATTCTGTGCTTAATCTTTTGATATTCTCTTTCCACGAAGATTTCTTCATCTCCTCCTGGCTTTCGCTTCTCATGGGCAATACAGACTCCATAATTTATCCCTCTTCATACTAAAGTCTCACAGTTAAACAGTACTTTGCAGTTAAAGCCTCCCACCGCCTGCTTATAAAGTGCAGATGGGATTTCTTTAAAGTAAACCGTTCTATCTGAATATGTAAATTTAAATTATGGGGCACACGTTCTGCCAAAATTAAGGTGTGTTCCTGGATTCTGAGGTCTACTGAAGAAAACAGCAGTGCTGCTTCGTTAGAGCTCGTCTTCCACGGAGAAGCGTTGTATTGAATTGTTTCACCACCTGCTATCAAATGCCAAAAATATATCCACAGAGAGAAACAGGTTTAAAAAAGACGGTATTACCAAAATTCTTGAATGCAAACTGAACAAGGTGGTAGTGACTGTGAGAAACACTCGTGATACTGGGAGCATTTTCTGTTGCCAAGAGTTTGACATGGAGGAGTTAGCTGAAAAACTCATTCAGCTGTTTGAAACCAGGTGTTGGAAGCAAATGCACTACAGCCAAAAGAATCAACTGCATTTCAAATCATACAGTTTCCCTTCAGCCAAATATTAGATCAGAAGAGAATTAAAGCTAATTATAAAACAGTATTTTCCATCACATCTCTTCCAAAATCATGTAAAACAAGTTATACTGTTTGCATCTTAGCTTTAAATGTAACTTAACTGCCAAAAAGGTTTCACTTCGCCTGTCTGAATTAAAGTCCTCCTACTCGTATCTCTCTCTAAAGCAGCCAGACTCCTGCACGCAGAGGAACTCAGCAGACTGAGCACAACCTAAAAGTGACAGACACCGAACAAGCCAGGATGATTCTATGTTTACGGAGAGCGAACAGAGTCAGCCACGGATCAATACAATACTGTTGCCAACCTCAGGGGCTGCACGGTCTAAGTCAGGCTGCTCTAACGTCTGCACATTCAGGCAGACATAATTAAGGGCACAGGTATTGTACAATACATGACAGAGGTAGATCGGCAAGTGATAGGCTGCGTACTCCAATTCTGACTATGGGGTAGTCTTCTAAACACTCGCGGGTAGCACATCTCCCTCGTGCTAAAAGAAAAAGCATTAAAATGAAGTCCGGAGATGACTAATACTGCTAGCTAACAACACTGCCTTCAAAACATGGATGAGATTCGTCCTGATGGCAGATTTTTGTTTATCATGTCCTATCTTCAGTTCTGGATAATGCACGTCTTGAGCTATATCCAGAAAATCTAGATTCCTGCCATAAGCTATGGTGTTGATCTGTACTGGGAGAGTAATTCTGAGGTTTTTCTTTTATTTCCAAGGAAGAATTTTTCAGCTCATGGTCTGCAGAACTACTTGCTGCTGATCTGTGCCAAGCCGATGGTCGTAAGGTGGCAGATTTCCTGGTTCTTCATGGATGTTAAAGAATAAGAGTTCATCGCTATCAAGTCTGCCCAACACATCCTGTAGGATTCATATTAAACGACACCTGCTACTTCCCTAATTCCCTTTAAAGTAGCTGCTGTCTGAATCCTACTCCAAAAATAGGATCAAAGATGACCCACCTTAAAAGATGTAGTGCAAGAAAAGTTTGGGATATGCTGCTCTAAGGTTTGTAGAAAAAAAATCAGCATGTCATACAAGTGATATAAATAAAAAGCAAGCACTTTAACAGTTAACACATTACAGGAGTAAGGATGTATGTCCTTCCAGGCACTAGAAAAGGCAGGCTAAATTTCAGTGACGTGCAGTTAAAACTGGCTTGCCATTTTCAATATCACTCACAAGATCAGTAAGGCAGTGAAACCAAAGCACCCATAATTTTACATGATTTATGCTCAGAAGGATACACACGTAAATTACATTCTTCAGGGTCTAACATAACCTGAAAGAAAGGCTGCTGGAAGGGTGGTAGAGGTGTGCAAGTTTTTGGTCATTTGGAATGAAGGAAGAAGCCAATTTGCGTAATTTTTTAAAAGATAAAAACATCAGTGACAAATGATATGTGAACGAAAAGCTAGCAGCAGCGTAAAATTAAAACAAGAGCTTTTCCAACTTCTTTTTTTAAATCCTGACAATTTAATTCAACAAGATCTGAAAAGAAACACACACTTCCTGGTTGCAATTGTGTAGGAGAACCAACACATTTCTTTTAAATTTACCATTGTAGAGATGCCTTATCAGTAAGAAAGTGGCTTTTCAGCACACTCTGGTTCCTGCAATTACAGGGAAACCAAACAGAGCCCCCAGATCCTCCAGTAACAAAACTAAGGCCACTAAAATAAAGGTTTTGTTCGTTTTCTTAAAAACAATACCACACCTAGCAGATGTCACAAGTGACTGTGACAAGTCTCGTTGGTGCACTGCTCCTATTAGGGGACTCTTTCCCTAAGTTATGAAAACATGTAAACATACTAATAAAAAAATCGGATACAGTGTACAGAGGCATGCTTGAGAGAGCCTGGAGGTCAATAGGCAGGCACTTATTTTTAAGCTACATTTTTAAAACAGTTCTCAAATCTCTTTACAAAAAATATGCCTTCTGGATAATTAAAGACACCTGATCCAAGCCAGCATTTTCCTACTTCTATGCTAGTTATTCCAACATCTTTCAGTCTGAAGATGACACAAATTTCCCAACACAGATGCTGACCTTGTCTATGGAACCGGAGCCTACCGACAACAAATCTGTTTTAAAATTTTCATTCAAGAATCTTTGCAGTGGCTTGCCAATTACGGGTTGAAATGCACTGCTATCAGCACGTGCTTAAACCTCACCGAAGTCACCCAAGGTTAAGTATCTTTTTCTAGCCCTGAGTTTGGGTCTATTTGATCCCAAGAGCCCAGGGTCAGTCACATAACAAAAGCCACGATTTTATTTGGAGATTCACATCAGGAGGAGTGCTACTGATGGCCACCGAGGATGCAGCTAAGCTGCAAACAGGAAAAAAGAAAGAAGATATTAAAGGGAGGAGACCATTTTAGTCAGCGTTGATTGTACAATACAGATTTCAGTCCCGCTTTTTCAGCAGTTGGAGCAAGGAAGCTTACACTAACCAGGACTTTGTGATCTGGGAGACAGCTTTATAGCTACATTACTGTGCCTTGCTGCTGTGGGCACATTTTAAATCAATACAGAATGGCATTTCCAATCAGTCTGAGCATTTCCCTTTTTTCCCTCATGGCAAGAAGGATAAATCCCTCAGAGCATCAAAAGCAGACAAAAATTGCATAGCATGGCAGCTAGGAGGCCCAGAGACAGACTCCGTTAGTTGCCCCAAGATCTGAAGAGTCAAAACCACAGCCTCCAATATGAGGTATATTTTGAAAAACTGTGTTAGTTCAATGTTTTCTTTATGCTTACTTATTAACTTTCATCAGCTGGGTCGATAAAAATTGCAGAAACCAGAGGGTTTGTCCCCCCACATTAATCCCCAAAGTTTGGTTTTAAAAAGGTGGTCAACTTTCCACGGAGTAACCATGTGATGGACAGATTAAGAGCAAGCAATCAAAGTGCTGCCGATTGTATTTTGGGGTATCTTCAACATCAATCTTGTTCTTTACTCTTTCTTCAATATTTCTGAATAAGAAGATGCTTCTGAAAGTCAGACCGATATTTAAGACTTGTAAAATAAGGGAAAGAGAAATTCAAAGCTGAACTAGCACACATCTAAAGTGTTTGTCAATCTGTAGTATGAATGGGACACGGGGAGTAAAAAGTAGGTATAGAAAAGGGAGGCATGTAAATAATAATTATAAAAAAAGAAAAAAAGTGTTTCTTGTGTTTATACAGTCATCCTGCAGTCTCATGATGGGTCACTGGTCAAACAAATTAGGAATTCAGTTTCCACACACAAACAAGCACCCCTATAATGCTTCACCATCTTAAGTGTCTTCTGACGGTCACACCCTGGAACATCCTCCACGATGTACCTCAGTTGGACTAAAGAGAAAATGGAAGCTTGGTACAAAATGAACTAAATGGCACGGATATCCCAACTGTTTTGCTTAAAATATAAATTGCAAAGGAGGCTGTGGAAAAGCAGGATAGAATAAAGCCCTAAATCAATCATTACATACTTCATTAATTGTATAAAAGTGCAAGATTAAAGTAGTTCAGGTTAAGCATTCAGTTCACTATAGGCCACACAAATGCTTAGCTTGGCCATCAATGGCCTGTTTTTGTCATTCAGTTACTAATATTAGTTTAAACCACAAAAAGAACAACAACTGAATGAAAAATGTATGCAATCCACTTCAAAAATGGTTAGTTTTCTGTGACCAGCACGAAATATTAGCTCAGTATCATCAGCTATACAATATATACATAAAAATATTGTGTCTTAATCTTTGTTTTAACAACTTAGAATAAAGCTGTACTAAACATTATTTCCCTAGTGTGCCAACTCTTTGCTCTGTTCCAGCCGGCTGGCCTGGTAACACAGAGAAGTCCTTTTATAGCAACGATACTTGAATTGATCCATAATTTTGACACTTCAGCCATAGTAACTGTTGAATCGCTTTATTCAGCCAGGCTAGGTGATCGCATGTGACTGCCTAGGTCTCAGTCAAAGCTTCTTGGGCGGCTCCACAAGAAGAACAGGCCATATTCCAAAAATAAACTGTTAAAAGAAAAATAGGAAGAGGGGAAAGAATTCTTGGAATATTATGTCTCTTGGAACAGAAACCAAACACTGTTAACCATCATTTCAACCGCATTTCTTGGGATGTAAGTAGAAATCAAAGATAATACCCTAACAGGCATAATCAGTGAGCCCCAATGCAAGTTCGAAGCACAAGATGTGCAAATGCTGCAGTGCATTAATGGACACAAAATACTGCTCGCTTACCTTCACCTTTGGCCTGTGTTTCAGGAAAAGAGTCCTTGTGTATAAACTGAAGAAAAGGAGAAAAGTGTGCTTAAAATTTCATGTATAAGACAGCATATAAAATAATAATGATGTACTAATCCCAGTTTTATTTTCCAACTAGAAAAGAATTGCTTCTGTGATTGCAGAGCTACCCATTCTGCCTAGATTTACGCAAAATAGGAGACATTAGCCTACAGTAAATCCCTCTGGGCTAGACTGTGATTAGCAAACTAATCTACCCTATCACCTATGTGGGGAGAAAGAGAGAAACCCAGAGAAGTAAATTCTCTCTCCACTATGGAAAAGACTAAACAGGGACTAGAGCCTGTCATTTTGGAAGGATGACATTAAATCATTATATCAAAAAATATAGCAGATGTTTAAGGGGTGTGGGGGGAGCAGCATAGCTTGATTCTGTATCTCATTTATGTTCTTATACACCCTCTCCCCTCAGTAGATCTTTTCCTGTCTATAACCTCACTTTTTTAAGTGGACATAGGTGATGCCACTGTGTGGCTGAGAAAATACCAGGGAAACTACCGCAGGGAAAGCATGTAGTTCCTTGGGGTAGGACAGACAAATCAGGCATCTGCACATTCCCAAAGGGCTAGAGGATGCAAACCCAATTATTTTCTCTGTGCAGCATGGTGGAAAAACCTTGCCTACGCTATCTGAACTCTCTGCATCAGCTTGCTTTCTGTAAGGAATCTTCTTCAAAAGATTATCTCAAGCTGTTTAGGGCAGCAGACAACCTGTCAGCTAAAATGGAGCAGCTGTTTTCCACATACCATGACATTTATATATACACATATATATACACAGGTACGTATAGAAACACATCCATCCACAGTTGTATGTATAAAAAAGCTATCAGAATAGCTACTGGAAATGTACTTATTTTCCTTGCATTTTCCTTTTACTAGCTATTTTAACATCTGACAAAAAAGGAGAATACTGTGTTAGATGTAGAAAAATTGATATGTAATCAGGTTTTCTCAGCTACACAGAATGTATCTGTTAAACAGATTCTCTTACGGTTACGTGGTAAAACATTTCATTACATAATGAATAAGCTACAGAAATTCTTCAGATTCCAGCTTAAATTCTATTTTTGTTCCTGGTTCCACTAGATGGTGGTATAGAGCAAAAACAGAGACAAAAATCTGCTGGCTGCAGACTTCCTAATTTAGGCTCTCATTTAAATCTCCTTCTACAACTAATATCCTGCACTTCTGGGAACAGCTCTGCTCCAACCACTTCAGCCGTCACCCTTCTGCTCTACTGCATGATGCCTGCTAGTTTTCAGGAGCGACAGTGCCTATCAAAAAGATTAGTTATGCTTCTAAAATTAAAGATGTTTAAGTACTTCAGGATTGCTGCTCAAGAACAGAAAAGTATTAATAGCTTATACTCTGAAATTAATATACTGTCAAATAGTTTTGCAGTTTAACTGCTACAGGGTTCCCATTTCTGAATTGCATTTTCCTGAAGAACCATGACTATTTAAAGATTAATGATTACATTTTGAAGAGTATAAATTACTTTTACAGAGTTTTTAGACCAGTTGCAAAGAGGAAAGAAAAACTCCCACCAGTTTAGTAAGACGCCATTTTCCTGCTCTTCTGGCTGACACAACATTTTGAAGTAAATCTGAACCTGGGAAAACTCCTAAGACTGCTTTATAAACACCCAGTTTAGAAAACATTTCCTACCTTAGGAGGATATGAAGGTAAGAGCCCAGGCCTGTGAGAATATGCCACCACGCATGAAACTGTGTCACAGCTCCCACAACAGGAGGCATCTTCTCTCGTAGTGCTCTGTAAGAAAGAAACACCATGCAATGTTTTTTTTTTTCCAAGCTAAGCAATCTCAAATCACAGTGCTTGATTGTCAGATCACACATCACTGTTTCCGTATCTCAGGCACGTGCTTCACGAGTGAGGCTTCACGTAGTCCGGCTTTCAGCAGGTGAGGAACAGCAGTTACACCTTATGCTGCCAGTATAGAAAGATATTAGCAAACTGGCTTTCTTGCACATTTAAAGAAAGCACACGCATCTTCATACAATGAGTGATCAGTTACTTCTGGACTCAAATTTCAGGTAATGTATTTATGGCATCCCACAGTCCCAAATGAGTTCTACCATTCTCCTCCCCAAAACCCGGTGAACTACTGTCCATAGGATGAAAAGCTGAGTTTAAGGTCTGAGAGAGGAAATGGGATCCATCAGACATCACCACTTTACGTTTGGCAATCACACCACCTATTCTCCAGCTCCACGGAAGCTTAGCTTGCCTTTCTCTGTCGTACTCTAAAATGGGGACAAAATGGGTGTTTAGTGAGGAAGCAATGAAAGTAGAGGGTCTGAAATACTCCGCCAACATGCTTTGTATGTTGCACAGTTATGGGGTGTGAGCTACTTGGGAAGAGGCTAAGGGATGGAGATAGAGAAAGAAAAGGAAGGAACTACATCGCCCTGATTTCTCCTGCTCACTAGGCTTCTGCAGATAATGCCTATTTTGGTTGATGGTGGAGCAAATGTTTGCACCTGCCTGTCGTCTTTTTTGACTTTTATTTCACATTCAGTCAAAAGAAAAAAGGGAAAACAATGATCGCAGGTGTTAAGGAAAAAAAATCTGTAGCTTCTGCAGCTTCTGTAATACTTATTCACTGCTTGATGTTATAGTGTTCAGTCCCCCTGACTAAACACTAATCCCTGAGCTATTGCTTAGTTTCCAGAGCTGCTCAGTCACAAATATGAACACAGAGCTTTGATTCAGTCAGCCTGGGAATGACAGAGTGGAACACACAGACTGTCACCCCGGCACAGCCTCTGAGCCTTTGGATGGCAGGAAATCTCAAAGCTCAAGTTCAAAAGTGCATGGATCCAACCAGGGAAGCTGAGTGCTAGAGATGTTTTTCTGTGGTTTTTTTTTTTTTTAAATAAGCTCCAAATTTAATGAAATATGGAAAAACAAAAACTGAACCAAAATACAATTTTGAACATTAAAACCAAAAAGAGCAGGTAGGTGGATGATTCACAAGTTAGATCTTTAGAGAATAAAAAATTACAAAGAACTGGAATATATTTTCTCCAAAGATTTGTGCTAGAGATGTTTTTCTGTGGTTTTTTTTTTTTTTAAATAAGCTCCAAATTTAATGAAATATGGAAAAACAAAAACTGAACCAAAATACAATTTTGAACATTAAAACCAAAAAGAGCAGGTAGGTGGATGATTCACAAGTTAGATCTTTAGAGAATAAAAAATTACAAAGAACTGGAATATATTTTCTCCAAAGGTTCGAGTTATAATACCACCTGGAGAAATTCAAGGCTCTGCAGACATCTGATTAAAGCTAGTAAACAAGCATATTTATTTTTTTCCAGCACCATAACCAAACAAGTATTACAGGAAATATGCTTTTTTTTCCCTTTGCAAAATGAGGATGGAAAAAAGTGCTTCAGCAGCTGGTGTAATCTTTGAGTCTAGGAACAAGTTCAAAAGCCCCACGGACCTGCAGCAGCTCAGCAGGCTTAGTGAATTGGGGGTTATGATCTCACCAGTGATGCGATGCAGCTGCAAAAATCAACCCTGATGCCAATATTTGCAAAGTCACTGTATACCCACCCACTTGTGTTGGCAAGTAACTGTTCTATGCCATCTGTATCAAGTGTTTCTAAGGATGAGGCACTGTGTGTTATATTCAGTACATCTATATTTTAAAAAAAAAGTTTCAAGAAAACTCTGTTGGAGTTAACTTTCAGTTGGCCTAACCTAGCGCAAGGATTACAGAGCCAAAAGGGACAGCTGGAAAACACTAGACTTCTTTACAGCACTCTGATCCGACCCTGACAAAGCAACCTACTAGGGCAATTCTCTACGTCACAGATTCAGCGGCGTAACAGTATATCAGATAGTCAAGGATGGATTTTCTGGATGCTGGCATCAGCCTTTCCATCTTCTCCAGCTTGTGGCGGAACACAAGCATCACAACTAAGCGAGAGAAAGGTGCAGTTGTCCTGTTCCAGAGGAAGACGCATTAAGAGAACAACCTGTTGGACTGGTGTTTTATCTTGCACGGACAGGATATCTAGCCATACGACGAGATGGTGGGTTCCTAGAAGCTTTGTCTGGAAGCCTTTATTACCCCATTTGGCAATACGCTAAACAGAGAGGAAGCCTTTCCTGGCCTCCTCTACAAGTCCTAAGCCAGAAGACTTCAGGCTGATAATGACAGCCAAGCACGGTGTATTGGCTCACAGAGTTACCGTTCTTTCTGAGACGCTCAAACAGCTGTCGTTTATTGGTGACAGATATATTGCAATAGGTATTTCTTTAACCCGCAGAACTACTGCTTTTCATATTTTCCTGGGAAACGGCAAAAGCAGAAACCAAAAAAAGCAGGATAAAAAACTCATTCAGATGAAATCAACTGTGAATAGCAGGCTTTAGTAAGCCACAGAGCCTCAAAATTACTTCAGTGACATTACTTTATTTCAATTTAAATTGAAGTTAAAAAGAAATAGCAATTATTAAAAAAAAAAAATCTATTCATGCATAAAAAGAGTTAAAAAACTGTTGAGTGCTGAATCTAGTCACGAGCAAACTGGATAAAACCCTTGTGAATGTTTTGTAGGCAGCGCACCATACATACCATGACATGGCCTTGAATATACACCACAGAAAAAAGAAAGCTTTATGCTAAAAGACTATTAAGAGCTATCCGGACAAAGTGAAAGAACTCACCTCAATTTATCACAGAAAATGTTGTCCACATTCCAGAGAAAAAATCCCATTAAAAATACAGTTAAAGATGTATAGCCTAGACCTCTAAGCCATGGGTATACCCTAGAGAGACAGAGAGAAAGAGAAATAACGCAAAGTTTAGTTCAAGATTCTTTAAAGGCAGCTTTTCTATAACATACATAAATACTATTACATACAAATAAACTGCTTTATTAATTTTTTTTCCCAAAAGGAAAAACATCGACTTCAAATCTCATCTATTTAAGTATCGTATTTTACCTCCTCCCCTCTCTCCTGAATTCACATTCTCTGAGACTCATCTTTTAAATGTTTTACTTCTGTATTTCTAATTGTTCCCCTAAATACTGCTCTCTCCTAACGCAACAAGTAAGTGGGAAAACTGAAGTTGGCTAAAAGGTACTAATTCCTCAGTCCCATGTACAATCTTTCAGTTAAAAAAAGCCATGTTACAAATTAGGACTCTCCCAAAAGAAGAGGCTCTTTTCCAATACATGATATCCCTACACTAGGGGACTTGTTAAATAATGTCTTTCAAAATAACTGTAGTCTTTTGTGAATGTAGACCGCTATGACCAACAACTAACCAAATGAATGGTTTTAGAAAACAGTAATTTCATGTTGTATTTTATCGTCGAGTACTATTGGGGATGGAAAAATATCAATTTCATTTTGGGAGGAAAAAAAAAATCCTCTTTAGGATATGGGAAACACACTGAAGAATCAGATGCAATAAAGTGCATCATTAATAAATTTATCCTCACATCCAGGTTGGACCATGGAATCGTGAACTTCCTACGTGGAAGCTGGTAGCATTTGCTCCTTTCCCACTAATAAGACAAATCCAAAAGCAAACCCAATTCCAACCCTAAAAGGCTGCCACGAAATACCGTTCAAGTTATTTTTAAGCATTATGAATGCACGGTTTAGATTCTGCGTTAAAACGCGTTCCTGAGCTGCTTTTTCTCCACTGTGTTATACACAGCGCGTGTTTCAGAGCTGTGAGCACTGGCAACCAAAATGTGCAAAACACGACAGGTAGAGCTTCTTCCACAGGGCAAGCTTAACCAGATACAAGTCGTACATATTCACAAGTGTACTGCCAATAGAAACTAGCAAAATTATTATTTGTTTAGTCTAATAAATGCACGGAGCACCACGCGGTACATGGCAGAGACTACACTGTAATATTCCCGACTCAGTGCTCTAGAGGCATTAGCAAGCCCAGGACATGACACAGCACTAAATGGTATGTTATACATGGTGGTAATTAGGTAATTATAGCTAGAATTGTTCAGGGAATAAATGGTGGTGTTTTGTGAAGGAATGAGAGAGAGGCTGGCATGACTTATTAATGGGGAACAAGTTTGTGAGCGGAGAACAACATTTGCCAAGCTGTGATCTTGGGAAGGAAACAGACCCAAGAAAGAGATGAAAAGTGTGGGGGAAACAGGCAGGAACAGCAAAAAGTGATGAGGACAGGAGGAGGTAGCACCCTGGAAGGAATAACATGCTGTTCTTCGAGATTTTTACTCTAAGCTCAGAGCGACTCGAAGCCCCGCACTAAGAAATATGAGTGATAGGAAGCTAATCTATATTAAGGGAGTAAGAAACAAAATAAGCAGAAATCGGGGTCGATATGTAAGTCGAAACAGGCTTGGGCAAGTGCTAGCACTATCAATGGAAAGATATGTTTTAGCAACGCAGAGGAAGTAAATCCAAAAATATACTTGGGGACGACTTTTAGAGAAAAGAAAGGGTACCTTCAGGTTGGCACAGCTTCTCTAGCAGAACTAATTTAAAATTAGTAGTAGTTTAGTCAAAATTTAGAAGTAGTTTGGACCTACTTCTCTCTGCATCCCAACTTCAGTTTGCATAATATAACCGAAGGGGAAGCAAGTCTTTGTAGGGCCACATTGCAATGAAGTGATCTAGCTAATTAAGAAAATACACTCCAATCCCCTAAACTTGAAACGAAAAAGTAGGTGGAACTTCAGAGACAGACTCTGCTGGAGGAAAACCATGAATGATACCCTGGGAGGGAAGACGGTGGTGTTATTGATAGTGACAGAAGACAACGAAATGCTTCAGAAATAATGAGAATGCACAAGCGTGTGGAATTTGCAGAACTGGAAAAAGAGCAGGCCCAAGAGTTTGTCTACACAGGCAGACAGAAATTTAATCTAAGTGACTAGAACTGTGCTAAATCCTTGCATAAGAACAAAATTAAAATGACCTGAACTTGATTCGACTTAGTTTCCCTTGGAAGTGAATTAAGGTAGTATCACTTAAGATCTCTAGGTTAGGATTAAAATTTCCATGTTCATGGCTTTGAAAAGTGCCTTTAAACTGATGATTGTTTCTAAAGCTGCAAGCGACACTCTATCAGTTAAGTTCTTCTTGCTTAAAAAAAGTCTGTGGGGACTTCTTGGGGAAAGTCAAACCAAATTAACTGAAACGGCAATTGGAAGGTGATTCAACGAATCTACTTTAAATTCACACCTTTTGTTAAATTCTTCCTTGTGTTCCTGAACAGATACGTGTGTAACTCGAAACAAAGTTTAACAAAAAGCACATTTAGAATGAAGACAGTAGAGGGAAATCAGTAATTTTCAGGGGCAGTCCCCAAACACATGAGAACACCAACTATTCACAGGGGAGAGGCAGGAAGGGGCAACCGAGCCCCTGAGAGCTAAAGGTATGTGTTTACTCCA
This sequence comes from Aptenodytes forsteri, assembly GCF_000699145.1. Lineage (NCBI taxonomy): Eukaryota > Metazoa > Chordata > Aves > Sphenisciformes > Spheniscidae > Aptenodytes > Aptenodytes forsteri. The sequence continues at coordinate 2,173,318 of NW_008796046.1, read as the reverse complement.
ACACTGATTCAATTCCTTTTTCTTCACTTTTACCCACCAATTCTGTGCTCTGATGATTCTAACGCTTCTCAATGTCTCCTAACACGTGTAATACCCTTTTGTTTGTTATAAATAGTTTTTATTTCAATTTCCATAATGTATACCTAACTTTACCCAGTCAAAACTGTAAGGAAAACTACCATTTAACTTTCTGTGTTATTATCTTTTACGTTTGAATTTTAGATACTTGAGTAGGGAAGAGGAAAGGAAAATATTAACCAACGGTTCAACTCTGCAGTCTTACTCTCACCTCTCTCCAAGTATCATCATTAGATTTTGGACACTGGCAGTAGATTTCATATGTTACCCAGCAATATGAAGACAGAAACTCCATTCCCCTTGAAGTCCCAGGCTAACAGCTGAAGCCACCAGCAGAACACCTGGCAGTGAACACTGATCATAAGTGTAGAGATCTCAGTTTTGTTTAACATTATCCCACTGGCTTCAAAAAAAATGCAAGGAGATGAGCCATTCCCTTTCACCCAAGCAGAGCACATGAGCTAGCATTACGTACCTAGTTAAAGAAATGTTGCCATTGCCAATTTCTCATGTTAAGCCCCCCAAAAACAGATGCAAATGCTAAGTTATATCTTATAATGCTGAACTAAACGGTTACTTACCATAATACTATATAAACAGATCGTAGAACTATAATGGAAACTAGCGTTCCATACATGATCTGGAAATAAAAACAGAGATAAAATTCAGCAGTTGGATTCAAGAGACTTCATAAGACACTACAGGGAGTAAAAAAAATCTGAATGAAGCCTCTGTTGATTTTTATTTCTTAGTCTCAGGAAAATAGTATCCCCTCTAACTTCCTCTCCAGAAAGTCTTCCATAAAAGTTTCAAATAAAAGTATGATTAAAACCATGCCCTTTATGCAACTACAGGAAAAGTCAGTTGTGTAAAACCAGTGTTTCACTTTTTTTGAATTAGAAAGCAAACACTAGATGGCACTCAGTAAGCATCCTGAAATCAAAATGGTAACTAACGCCTATCTTCCTTTCCGCACCTGTGCATTTTAGCCCAGGATTGCATAAGCATCAGCTAAAACTGTTTTTGAAAGCTATACTTCCTCCACTGGTATTTGATTAATATTTTTTCCTGAAAGCAAACACCTGAATAGACTATGCACTATGCCCACACTGAGCACCAGTATGGAAGAAACTTTCCAGGAAGCATTTAAAACCAACTATTACAGATTGTTGGGATCCAATCTAATTATACAGTGGGAAGGCTGCACACTCTGAAAAGATCCGTGAACAAAATCTGGCTCACTGTAGGCTTAATGAATTTGAATGTCATCGCCTGGCTTATAAAAAAAAGTCAAAGTAATCATTTATTTTCCGCCTCGTGATCTTTAAATCACTCTCCCTTTTTTATTCACAAGCTTAGGATCCACATAACACCATCTCCAAAGACGTACAGACTGAAGAAGAGAAGAAATGTGGTCAGTTGTGCCTGAAAAGTGACGCAGAAGCCACTGCAGCAGGGAGGATTTTCAGACACTGGTAACATTAACTCACTCTCCACGCTTTTTATTCTGAACACCGTTCTCCTCCTGCCGAAAGGCAGTTTGTTCCAAGCAGTTGTGCCTTGCTCTTTGCCTCTCTCCAGTGGCCCACAAGCCCCTCGCTATTTTTCGCTTTCCTGTTCACTGAGTTTCCTTTCTCATTTTGCTTTTAGTTAACTCCTATCTAATGCTGCCTTGTTTTACATGAAACAGAAAAATGATAAACCTTTGCTGCCTATTTTTAAAAGCCACTAAACCTCAGAGAGGCGTGTTTTCAAACCAGTGTCCTCACCATGTTCTACTGACCTCCTCATACCTTTCCTTCTTTTAGACTACATTGCCTTCAAGGCAAGGACTACCTCTGACTCTGCTGTAACCGGGCCATTCAGCGATTACCATCCTGCAAGCACGTGCACGTGTCTAGTCATCTGACATAAAATACATTGCTGTAATAACGCAAAGTGAAACCTACCTTTCAAAAGTCCATAAAGGCAAATTGTCAAACTCCTTTTAGCTTTAAGGATGAGGTTAGTAGCACACACCGTATTATCAGTGCATATATAGAGAACAAGACAGACAACAGAGGCCTTATGTTTGACAACAGGTAAAAGTAAGCTCCAATATTGACTATGCAAAGTCATTCAGCACAGCAGCTCTTTATTTGCATTCAGAGCGAGATCAAATAACTTCAGTAACTAAACTACTACTACTGTTTGTTCTGCTCTGTAGAGCTAAACAAAGCAAAGCTATTTGAAAGGCTAATTGGTTCTGGCTTTTACTTTATACAAAACTGTTAGCTAATTCCAGTCCCCTTGCTGGGGCACAGCACATAAATCAGGAAAAAAAACCCACCAACAAAACCCGCTAGACACAGCCCGAGTATCAAGTGCTTATCAGTCCCAAGCTAAAGATAGAAAGGGGACTGCTCAGGTGTGCTAGGTGCTGCATGCTGGTACAATTCATCATCACTTTTTTGCCTAAAAAGACCCCACCGTATAACAAATACAGACTAAATTTAAAAGTTAAATGCCATTTTACTTCATCAGTCTCATTTAAAACAGCCTGTTTCGTTTTCCTAATCAAATGCAGTAACTTATTCTGAGAGGGATGGCACAGAGGAAGAAATTCATAGAAAGGCTCCTCTGGAACCCAAACTGCAGTTTGATGCCCTTTCCTTGCCGATCTCCTCCTTCCTACAATTTCCATTGCTAAAATGCTCTTCTGCAGCAGAGACACAGGAAAAACCTACCCCTGAAGAGAAATTTCTATCATACTCGTGAGGGGTGTGACCACCTTCACGGTTTTATCCGATTTGCTCTGGGGTTCTTTGTAAAAGGAGTTAAACAGCATCAGACTACGCCTAGAGAAATATGGCTTATAGGCAGCCCAAAGCCCAGGTAAAACACAGGCTAAAAACGCTATTTTTGCAGCAGCTGCTAAAAGCAGGAAAGAGCAAAAGCTAAGAAAAGCTTTCTTTGTAGAGCCTCCGGCTTGGTATCTCCTAGTGACTTGCTTAATGGCTTGCAGAAGAGGACAGTCTTAATGGAGGGAGGAAGGAAAAAAATAAAAAAAACCCCTTGCAGTGACTGAAGAAAAATATGCCCACAGTTGACACTTCAATTTCTTGCCTTTTCCGCTCCCCCACACAAACAGGCTCTTAGCAGTAAAACACATTCGTGTTTAAAAGCCTGTGAAAGACTGGAACAACAAACTGTTCTGCTCTGAATGCTCCGATCCTCCTCTTCACGCTGAAGGCAAGCATCGAGGAGGTGTTGCTGTGATATGCAGAGACTGTAGCGGCACATCTCACTACAGCTGTTTCTTACTAGAGGCCTATAAACCCAGCTACACAACTTAGTTTATACTTCAGGGAGCAGCGCTTACTTTTACTCCTTTACCACCCATGGACTTACTATTTTCATCATGCCAAAAATTTGTTAGGTATTATCCGTCCATCCAAAGAAGGATGAAGTATAAAATTTAAAAAAAAAAAAAAATCTACCTTATTCAAGTTGACTCAAATTTTTCAATTCCTTTAGCTCCCTTTGTTCTTCTTTAACTTACACATCACTTAAGTGACAGATGAAAACCCAAGCAAGTTTTGTGCGATTTTGTCTCACAGTGCCTTTAAATCGCAAGCCAAAGAACACCCTTGCACTACGACTGAAACAAAAGGAAACAGCAGAATCTCATCATCTTCTGTTATCACTAGACAGTTCCCTCTCTGCTGTTTATGATGCAAATAAAGCTGCATTTATTTCAGCTTTGAAGCCTGTATCTTTGCAATGGGGAAAAACCCAAAGTCTTATTAATACACAGTGGATTACCTGATAAGAAGGACAAATATGAAGAACATCCTTTTAATTCACAAATGGGAAGTAAGCATTTCACGGCTCAGTGTTTGGTAGCATTTTTGATGTGGAGGCAGTTAAGCAAATCACATCATAGACTCACTTCTTATGCAAGTCAGAGGCAAGGTTGGTACTCCACACTGGGGGGAGCATACAAAACTAGTTCTTCATCTACCCTTCTGGTACAGAAAGCGGCAATAGCCTGCTATTTCTAATTCTGCTTCCTCTGCTCCTGGCTTCTGCCCATCCTTGGTTAATAAAGTCAATTTATCAGCCTCAAATATTAGCGTACACATTGGGAACTGCACTGAGAGATTTTGTGTTGTTGGTGACCACTGCTTATCTATTAATATACCAACCAGCTATCAAAAAATAGTTAGCCTGAGGACCTGAAGCTGGAAACTGTATTTGCCATTTACAACAAAGAAAACAGAGTTCTACACGTTCTTGGATTTCTGGAGAAGAAATCTGAGCAGAGAGAAAAAGGAAAGACAATCCCCACAATGATACTGCAACACCAAGTAACTCTGCATAGTTACGGCTGTTTAGTTCTACGTGCCGTCCTGACAGCTCCTAAATGAACTAACTCAGATTCACTTGGATTGGTCTTGTTTAGATGCACATACGTGATGGCAAAGCGACACACAAGTCACTGCTGCTGCATGGCACAGAGCAGCTCTCCAGAGGATCAGGGACACTGTCTGCAGCAGTAAACTGAGCTTCCCCTTCAATGACTTGTAGAGCTGATCCTTTGGAGAGTCTGAACGTCCTTCCACGTTCCCTAAGCTATTGTGCAGGTTAGAGGTACTAGCCAGAATGAAAGCTGTACTCGCTTTCTGGAGGACATCTCCAAACAAGCTGTGTAACAGAGTGAAATGTCACTCAAGTTAGTTTTACACGTGGTCTTCAGCAGGACAATGCCCAAGTAGAAAAAGCTCTGTGGTGAAGACACGCACTGAAAAGGTCATTTTTAACAGACTGCTTGGCAACCTGAACATGTAGAAAGTAAGACAACACGTTCCACTAAGAGGCACAATATATTAAGCCACAAGCCTACAACTAACTGTTGTCTTAGCAGCAGGAGGGACTTTGGAGAGCTGCAGGACATCGAGTGGGTCCACACAGATTCCCCAAAATGGGGAGTCCTGTAAGTTTGAACAGGTTGTACCCTGCCACAACATATTCTTCATGCGGTTTCAGGCTCTCATATGTACTTCTACATACACGTTTCATAGTGATTTCACTTCCTTCTTTGTATTTGCATATTTAAAACACCCATTGAGAACAATTTTATTAATTTTTTTCATTGAGGCAAATGAAATACCTTTTTCTCCCACGCTCGCTCTCTCCCTCTTACCCAAAGTCACCTTAACTGGTAAATCCAATACTTGTATTTTACTTCTATCACTGTTGCAGAAAATTCACTGGTCATATTATTATGCTGCGATCAGCGAACACATCCAGGCACTCCCTCCCTCCCTCCTTTGGTAATCTGTGTGCAGTTTAGAACAAGAACAGTTGGTATTTGCCCATCAGTGCATGCTCTTCCATTTTGAATCATTTGTCATCCTAGTCCTCAAGGTCTCCCAGTTATCTCTTCAGCTCCTCCTCTCTACCCAGTGATGCCTCCGAACTTTGTATCATCACAAATATCATCAGTACACAAGACTGTTTTTCCCGCTACAGGTCATTAAATAAAACCAGTCCCACTACTGATCCCAAGAAAGTCCAGGCTGAGACTTGCCTTTCATCACCTCCTTTAGTCATTTGCCACTAGTCACTCCCTTACCCTATTTGCAATTCTCATACTGATCTACTTCTCCAGCTTGCTTAGTTTCTCATGGGACACCATAACAACGCTTCTGGAATGTCTATACAAAAGGCATTTTCTAAAATCACATTTCCTAATGTAGAAGAAACAGCTACCAAAAAAACGCTATCCGGTTAGCCTGAACATTTAATCTCATTTTCTATTTACCTTTTAATTATTTGTTTGCTCAAAATTTGCTTCAAACCCTTGCAGCAGATGACTATGCAAATAAAACAGGTTTTTAGATCTATTTCGTTATTCGCATAACTTGGCCTGCTAGCTGAATGAGGTTTTCGATCACTACAAGTGTATAGCCAGCATATGGTATGTAGCAAGTAAACACATCAGGATGGGAAACTATGTTTTGTAGGTGACAGCTTTCTAGGCCATAGCATATTAGATAGAAGGCTACTTGTAAGACCTGAGCCTAAAAATTTAACTGCCATGGTAATTTCTTCTATTTCCAGTGCCGTCTTATATTTGTCTGTCTATGGATCACTCCACACCAGCAGCCAGTCTTCCCCTACGCCTTTCCTTTATAAGCACAAATATACACGCGGTTAACAGGGATGAGCAAGTAATGTGACTTAAAACTATTTCTGAGGAGAGTTTTAACCTGTTCAGTTCCCCAGTCAAACTCACATCAGGGAGTAAATTTGTGTGCCAGATGGGAAAGAGGGGAGAGGCATAACTGTTTTCTTTGACAATGATGCTGGCTTAAAACCACCTAGGAAACTGGGACGTAGGCTTGTTTAGCACCATGGAAATTAGGTAATAATAGTGCTCTAGCCTGAGAGATTTTGACATAAACAAGACAACACATGCTTGTAAAGGCCACTGCTATCTTTCATTTAATTGATGAAACTGCAAAAAATACCAGATCAGTTGTCAGGCAGGGAAGTGGTTTTTTGCTTCTAATGATGTGTAGCCTCCAACTGACCAAAACGCGCATCTCATCCCTCCTATGGTTAAAGCACTAAGACCCTTAAAGACCTGCAATATGTGGATGGAGAAAAAGAAGTTGGTCTCTGTTGCCACTGTGCCATGAATAACAAACTGAAATCCCCTTCATGCCCTGCTGGCAGTAAGCAATTTATGAGCTTAAGTTGGGAAGGAAAGTAGAAAGTAATTCACTGAAAAATGAGGCTTCACTGAAAAATTTAGGATCCTGGCTCCTAAATACAATAGGATCCTTTTCCATTCTTATTGCTCTCCTTTTAGGGAAAAAACCACACTGAAACAATGAACAATATAAAGCTGTGCGTGTAGTTATTCCCCTTTCTGCAAGGCTGACAAATGATGATGATCACAGACAAATACCTAGAGGAATCAAACGCTGCTTTACGCCCTGATGCTGCTTTCCAATACAGCTAAGGACCGAGACTATGATCTAAACTATGATTGCATGAGCATATTTAACTTTACTTCAAGTCTATGCGACCCAATCAGTTGGAAAATACTTACTGAAATTATGTATTTTTTTTTTGGTGCACTCTAAAATAAAGGACAAGTATTAAGAAAATAACCTTGCTTAGCTGTGCAGTCGGAGAAACGTTTCCTCTGGATTTACAACGTATTTGGCAAAGACTGTGCAAAAAATGAGTGCAGTACTTGAACGTTTGGGATTTGGCCATAACTGTATGTTCTCCATAAAAATCAATTTGGAAAGAGTTGTTGTAAAAAGTCCACCACTTTTATGGGCCTAAATCTTTTCTACATTGATTCCTCATTTATAAATCATAACAGGGAATTCATATTCTGAACCTAAGAGAAACCAGATGCAAAAAATTAAAGGTCTGGGGCAACAGTTTGAAGTTTCCCTATTTCCGTCTTTCTGGACAAGTCATAATATCTATCGTCTTAATATCTGTGACAGGGGACAATACCTATGTCAATGCATCGAACTGGAATACAGTGAAGCTGTGATATATTTATTGCAATAAATGTAGGTTGAGTAGATAATTGATTAAAGAAATATAAGTCCAGTATCAGGAGTAAATTCCGCCACTGTTGTTAACAAAATTACTTCAAGTCACTTCATTCAAAACCAGTTATAACCAGCTCAGTAAAAGCATCAGAAATTGCCGCTTTCACCCCAGCCAGCATCTTCCTGCCAGAAATGTAAGTAGGGGAAAAAAAGAAAGGATTTAATTAACATTATCAAAAACCCCCTGCAAGTTTCTCTTCTTATCTATAGGTAGAGTAACAATTCATGTTTCTAGGAGAGATTATTTGAGCAGCTGGGAATTTATTTTATTCATCAGTGCTTCACTAATCCACCAACAGGAATCACGTATCGTTTTTACAACTGCTGATGCAGCAGGCACATTTTGACAAGCGATGGCACTACCAATTTCAGAAGTTAAGGCTTTAAAGCTCTGTCCTGCAAAGAGCTCAGTGCTTTTGCTTGGCAATTTTTCAGCTGTTTTCCCTAATCAAAAAACTCATAAATGAGGGAAAACTACTCATGGCATACATAAATGAGCACAATTTCTAACCTCCTGTGAAGAGGCAAGTGATACAAGTCCTATCCCCACAGGCAGTAGATGTATATTAACACTCTTGGGCTGCTACAAAAGGCATGTGTACCAAATATGCCATTAAGACCATAAGAACCAGTCTGCTACATAACCCTAGAAGACATTCTGTGTTTAAATTCAGCTTGAATTTACACAAAGTAAAATTGAGTAGTTAAAAAAACCCAAACTAATAGGTTAAAGTGGAGAGAAGAACATGGTGCTAAGTCACCCACGCCACGTTACGATGTCAGGTCATAGTTTCACAGCTGCTGCTAATGGAAAGAAGCGGACAAGGACTCATTGAACCCTCCCTCTCACACACACCTTAGTCCATAGCGAGGGTCACCTCCTTACACTTGCCGCTGATGAAAACCACGTGAAATATTACGTCAAATGCTAAAACCACAACACACATTAAACCATTCTAGTTTTTCAGGTCACCAGGTAAGAGGATGGCAACATGATAGGCAGCAATACTGCTTAAAGAAAAAGCAAAAGGCAAATTGTGCTTGCCTTCCACCTTCCTTCCGGCTAAAAAATCCTGTAAAACATTCCACTAAACCAGCATCGTTTAAAAACAAGATTAGCTTCTGCAACAAAGCAAGACTTACCTGATGGAACACAGGCTCTTTCAAATTTAAGTAAACCTGGAAAGATTAAAAAAAAGAGAAATAATTTGCAACAGAGAATGATCATAACATCCAAATACTGCCAAGACTTGTTCTGTTAGAATCAAGACACGAGTGCCTATCCATGCACCATTAAAGTTGAATTAACATTTGAAGTTTCCTCTGGCAAAACCTGAGGTTTTAACTGTGGAATCATTTTACATTAAGAAGCACAAATAGAGACATTAACATCTAAAATCTCCTCATTTCATAGAGTTGCAACACACACAAACTCAATTAAGATGCAGAAATTACCAGACACATTCTCGATATGCATTGCAAGAAGAAAATGTACTCTAGTTTGATTTGCTAATAATGTTTTTGACAATGCTTTAACATTTCAGTTCATTTTACAAAAAGCTAGTAGTTCTTCCTATCGTTAATGCAGTTCATTTAATTTCTGCTTTTGAAGAGAGAAGGGCACTAGACCTTAGGCATAACATGCCACAAGTGTAAAAATATTTAAGAGGCACAGAACAGGCAAGTATTTTGAAGGCAGAAGATGACCTATAATACTACTTTTTTCTTTTTTTTAAGAAATGGTTATCAATAAGAATAATGAAGGAGATTCCATCTGTCATTGACAGCCAGCACAAAAGTCATTTTATTCATAAAGGGAGCACACTGCACTGAGAAAGGGAATCAAGTTAGCCATGACACAGTGAAAATGCTTCAATTTTTTTAACAGCTAAGTTCCCTTCTTATTCTGGCTGTTGTTTTAAAGCACCACTCAATATCCTGGACTGTGTATCACAGCTCACTTTCTGTAGTCTGTTGAACAGGATTATTCTAATTTCTGTAGATGAATTAAAGTGACAGAAGATGAGGAGTGCAGCTTGTCCAAGGTCACACAACAAGTCAACGGTGACTGCTTTTCTCACATTCCTATTCTAGCAACTGGATTACTGCTTTTCTTCTTCATTTATTCTATACAGTGGTTTAGATAGAAAGGTTTCAGGTTTCTCTGGCCAGCACATAATTTTCCCAACAAAAGAATAATTTGTCCTTCTTGACTGGCAGTGAGAGAGATTCAGTACTGCCTGTACAATGTTCCTTCAATGGTAGGAAAACTGTCAACCTACGGGTGAAAATGCTGTATTAGAAAAAAAGTTACTTACTATGCTGACTACGAAGCTGTATGTTATTAACAAGAAAAGCAGTGGATAATTGACTGTGTTCTTGTACTTGAAACATTCATACCTGGAACAGAACATAAAAGAGAGCGATAACATTCATCACTTACCATCTAAAGGACGCATTTTTTAAGGTATATTATCACAAAATTTGCGAGAAAATTGATCCAAGTGAGTCTCAGGCCCTCCAAGAAATTGTAGCTCCTCCAATAAAGATGTATCTTTTTAATATAAAAAAATCACACTTTTACCAATAAATGTTTTTTTTAAAAAAATCTACTGCAAAAAACCCCCAATAAGCTCACGCATATACAAAAAATAACCCAGTCAGTGGAAAGAGTCTGGGAAGCAGAAGCGTTTTCAGAAGGTGCTTAAGGGGTAATAATGGATGGCAAACTAGAAATGAGTTTAAAATGCAATACAGCTGCCAAAAAAATTACATCTGTGAGCTAAAGGCAGCATGGGAAAGGGACTGCCTTGCAAAACTCTAGAGATCTGTTAAAATGCAGATTGTTTATGGCTTTACTACAGTCACAGCGCAGTAAATTTGCTGGATTGGGTACTGGTGGAAGTGGAAGGTAAAAACAGCTAATTGCTCCCAGTATGTAAATCAACTAATTAAAATTAGCTTCGCCATTTCTACACTACACTTCAGTCACTGTTGTGATGGAATTACACACACGCATCCCAGACCATATCTCCATCAGAAAAAAGGTCCAAAAAACCCACCAAAAAAGAACTTTGAGAAGCACAAAATCATTAGGACTAGAGGAAGTCGTCTATATAACTTGAAGCTACATTTGCCTAGTTTATTTGTTTAGAAACTTTTGGAAACAGACACCATCATGGATGAATAAAAGGAAACAAAGAAAAAATATGTAGAGCGTCTGGGGGCGGGGGGGGGGGGGAATATACAAGACAGCACAGTGTGCTACATTGCAAAATGGCTTGCCAAAGTAATTGCACGGCTTGAGAGTCAGTAGGACTGAATGATGTATAAGGGAATGTCCTGTGCAGAACCACCCCACCACCGACCTTCAAGAAAACCAAAATAATTATTAAAGGCCTCCTAAACGAAACATTAGCTCATTCTTCAGAACATTTTAATTACTACCAAACATACATAAACAGAATCTTATTAGAGCTATAAATGCAGTAACAGACTTCAGTGCTTTTGAAGATAATAGAGTAACCATTGCACAAAATAAGCATGATTATTTTTTCAAACAGATTTTTATAGCCACTTCTCATCCTTTTCCCCAATCACATTCAAATCAGACAAAACGAATGCAAAGGCAATTTCAAGGAGATAGTGGAAATATTTCCATTGTAGCTCCCTACCAGAGGGATTATGATTCTGGTCCTGAGTTTGCACAACTCATACTAATGCATGAATCACAAACTGATGGTAATTTCCACAGGTGTGGGTTTAGTCCTATAGCATCCCATCGCCACTGCAAGCTACCAGTAATCTTCACCAAAGCTATTCCAATTTTCAACGGCTGAATATTTGATATGTTCAAAAGCAAAAAGACAAATTTTTTTTGCCTTTTTGTCTGCAACAAGTTCATTTATCATTTGGATTTTCCAAGTGACAGAACAAATCATGTTCTGATTCTGATCTGCAGCAGCAGGCAAGAAAAAGCCAACTTACTGTATCACTATAGTTGCCAAATGCTACATTGCTCCCAAAATTAAATGGGAGAAAACGTCCTGGCGTGGCATTAACCTGTCATGAATTGTTCCAAGACACTCTCCACAAAATATGCGCGCAACTCTTCATAAAATGTTTTTTCTTTAGTTTTCCAGATGAATGGAAAGCAGGTTTAACCAGAAATTTGAAATTTTCATTTGGAGCCAGACGACGTCATGGAAATACAGCTCAAATAAATTACAATGTTGATAATTTTGTAGGCGTTACTGAAGTTGATTTTATGATGTCTGCTGTTTACATACCAAGTAACACTGAGCTCTGGTTGTATACTACACAAAGTCTTTAACAAGAGTTATTTTTTCTCCTGCTAAACAAACACTGGTAGAACATCTCTAAATTAGCAAAAACTATGACTAAAGCCAGCCTGGTGCTCTAACCCCCAAGTCATAATACTGTACTGCTAGCAAAATTGAGATCTCACTGAGATCAGTAGAAGCTTCAGTGTTGGCCTCACTATACACTAGATCGAGCTTCACAAAGCCCACATTTCAAAAGTTAATATTTCATAAATATTCAGAAAAAAACATTTAACAAATACTTACAGGCAGTAGACAAACACACAACAACTGTATATCATTGGCAGTTCATCCAACAGCTACAAAAAGCAGAGACATCAAAACATGAAAACTACTTTTAACTCGCACGCTTGTGTAAGTTAATTAAGGAGAGATAAGTCTTAAGAAAACAGGAGTTTTTAAGTCATTTGGATATCCACCTTCTTGACTGTACTTCAGGATGCAGCAGTGTCAAATCCTACTCAACTAGTGAAAGCTTGCTGCATTAATAAGCTTATTACTCTGAATCTTTTGAATATTATGTTTCATAAAAAGCCCGCGCCTTCAAAGAATCATGCCGTTTGCTGTTCATACCTCTTGAAACATTCATAAGAATTAGTTCCGTAAAGTCAGATTGAATAAGACCACCCCATTTATAGCTTTCTCAATACAGGTAGTAGCGTTTTCTTACTTCTGCACAAATTTCACAGAGAAACCGAAATAAATTTTTTCCGTAACATAAAATAGAACTTTAGCCCATTAGGAAGTCCCTTGCGATGTGCCTGCATGTTTACTTCCTAATTTTGGAAATTTCTTGCATTGTTTGAATTCAGAAATGGTTTTTTTTTGGTTTGTTTGTTTGTTGTGGGGTTTTTGTTGTTTTTTTTTTTTTCCCCCAAATTATGACCGCCATATACTGTTTTATTGTCTTAAATAATTTTATACTTTGGGAGAAGACTGGCGTGTTACAGCTAAAACAGTTATTTCTCCAGGAACCTGCCACCTTAACGGAGATGGAACTAAAATAGTAATCACAAGAGAGGTGATTTCTCAAGAACAGGTACGCTCAAAATTGCCATTTATCACTGGGGGGGGGGGAAGCATAGCATCATTTTCTTCTAGAACTTTTCTCAAAGAACATTAACAAATTTCTGCTCATAAATATATAGGTAAACTTACCTCTTCTTATGAAGGACTGAAAATCATGAAAATGCGAAAGCATACAAATGAACATCCACTGCCTCTAATTTCTAATATGCTAAGCAAATGTTAATAGTTAGGCATCTTAGAATTGATATACCAGGTTTGACTCTTTCCTAAGAAAAACAAGAACTGGATGCAAACAAGATTTTGATCTTTTCCCATCATCAGCCTGAAAGTTGTTGATGGCCATGCCTGTACAGAAATTACCTTCCTACTACTGGTACAGGGTACTTAACAAGTTCACAACCATGTTTTTCTGAACAATGAGACACATTAAGAGCCACAGCAGCTTACACAAACACTTCTATAAAGCCAGCCTGATTCTGCTTGGTTTGGGAGAATTTTTCTAACTGCACAGGCAAAAACCTTCTTTTAGTTTTGAAATTTCATATTGGGGAAAAAAGTGATCTAGTTCTTTACAGAAGGAGACAGATGTATCATCCTGAGTGTGAACTATTAGCTTTTCGTGGGTTTGGTCGTAGAAACTTCAGGAAATGTTTCACAATACTGCTAAACAGATCTACTGACTAGCTGCCACTGAAAGGGCAGGTCTTGCTTCCTCACCCAAACTCCCACTGCTTCTCTCAAATGAGGCAGTCTTGCTCGTCTGACCCACGGTGAGCCAGTTCCAATGGCACGCAACTAACCTTGCAGAAAAAGGTTTAAATCCCTGAATCCGTGCATTATAGGGTCAGGGACTGCAATAGGTAGCACAAAGTAAGTATCAGGAACATAGATGGCAGCTGAACCTAACAGGCGTGTTCAGTGGCACCTTGCCACCACATTAGTTTATCTTTGCTGTGATGCCTTAGAGAGGAAAAAAATAGAAGCAACAGCTGAATTCAGCTTTATACTAATAGTTTTTATTTGTAAGTTCAGTGATATGCTTTACCAAGTCTGATAGGAATTAGCTGCAGGATTAATTCATGCAGCTCTCTAAGAGCCTGAGTCATTTAAGGCCTCATAAAAGAAACAGGGGGGGAAACAAGAATAAGAAATACAATACAGCAAAACTTTTCAAATATGGACAGCTGATTACACTCCTAAGTTCATATGCTGGCAGCATCTCAGGGACATAACGATAACATCAAAGAGCCTCTCGAAAGATCCTAGTTAGAATCTGCTTGCAGAAGACAATGGCTTCTGTATCCAAAGGAATTAATGCTTCCAGAAATACTGTCACTAGCGTGTCTGAACAATGAAGAAACATGGATAGAAGGAAACTCGGAGAGCTGATTTCGCTGGTTAAAGAAGCATTTTGGATTCTTGAGGAACGCACAATCAAGCAGATTCCCATAAAAATAAGAGAAAAAGAGAGGTGATCGCTTCAGAAGTATTCTAAATAACTGCTTTCAAGAACAGAAGCTTTCACATTTCTCTTAATTAAGCAATCTGAATTGACCATTTACAGTACTAAGATTGTGAAACAAATGTAAAAAAAAAAAAATCTCTTCGAACAGCTATCAATGCTGACTTTTAATCATAACAAGCGATAAAGTGAACAAGAAAAGATTATTTACTGGTTGAAATGTTTCCTCTATGGTGATTCGTGAGCTAGCAATCAGAGTAATTATGGGCCACTTGTGGATTTCACTTGGCTGCCAAAATAATGTGTACTTTCTCTGCCTCACACAAAGCCTTTTACACCAGTTGGAAAGATGATGCAAGACATTCCTGCTCCCCTCTCATCTGCTTCTGCCCAGCCTTTACTTACCACAGTTCATAGGCCCCTGAGTTGTTCTGATGCAACACCAGAACTACATGGTAAGTAGCATCAAAGTGACTTGGATTAAAATAGCCTCCACACGCACACAAAAAAACCCAAAACCCCCCAAAGCCCTGCACATAATGTTTTAGGCCTGGATCATTTTAATGATCTGGGTTTCAGGGTGGCTTTGTTCACCTCTGCATTAGTGTAAGAAAGAGGATTTGAAACATTGGCAGGGTTAGGAACAAGCAGCTGAGGGAAGAGAGGTGAAAACGTGGCAATTCAAGGCAGTTTCACCACTGAAGAGAATACAGGTACAACACACCTCAGTTTGGGAGGGAGTGATGAAATGGATCTAGAAACCCCCTTTTTCATGCCAAGAAAAGCACCAAATATTCTTACGTGGTGGCAACAGTATGCTCCATGGAGGCTGACAGTCTCCAGCACATGCCAGAGATGTAAAAGAGAGCATTATGGAGGCAAACATCACTACAGATTGTAATTCAGTTCAAGTTTAAGACGCCTAACTTTTGGTGTCCACGTGTGCAGTGTCTCAGGTCCCATTATGATCAGTAGAAATCCAGAAGTCAATTCAGTTGCCTCGGCATAGGCGCCTAATGCCATCTGAGGCGCTCTGTCATCTCCAATACACCCACCCAAGACTGGCAGATGTGACAGGGGGGTCTGAGAGACCTGCACCTTTGTGGGATGGCAGCTGGAAGCCAGACAGAACACTCACGGGGTCTAAAATGACACTAAACACCTATAGTCAGACAAACAAGTATTATTCGAGTTAAGACTGATTCAGCCCAGCTGACTGGCTCGCTAAACTCCACTGACTTAACTGTATTTCCATTGACTACGATGGGAGCACAGGCTTCCAGCACACACTTTTAAATGTAGGTTTCTTAATTTCGAACTGAATCCCTTTTCACCCTGACTTTGATTCAAAGATGAATTTCCTTAAACTTCTCAGACCTAAAACGGGACAACAGGACAAGACTCCTTGTGTCCCTTTAGAAAATGGGAAATACCAGGACCAAATCCTTGTGCCCAGTGATTTATTACAGAATGCCTTCTACCTGAGAGTAAGAGAAAGGGAGGAAGACTCAACCATTGCTACTCAGAAGATACTGACTTCAGTATTAACGCTACAGGTACATCTAGATAAACAGAAAGCATAATAGAAAACATTAAGATGAAAAAAGGAATACAATGAACAGCAATAACTCTAGAGTATACTGCTTGCTATTAAGCCAAAGCTGTAGGAATTTTAAAATAACAACTCACGTAAAAAGATAGTATGATTTCCCAAAGGATAAAGTGTCTTCTACCAACATAAGCAATTGATTTTAGATAGCAATCTTATTTTAGATGCAAGTATATATTCCTGTATATCTATCAGTAGAAAATATCTAATGAAACAAGACCTGCACTACTCTTTTGTTGAGAGCAGGAGTCATGTACAATGATACTTAAGGTAGATTAACTCATGTTATATGAGTTTCATCTAGTCAAGAAATGGCAATATGACTATATAGTGAGATACACACATAAAATGATTCACAGCTACTTATCAATACTCACCTGCATTTCATACTTCAGGGTCATGTGGAAGCACCAAGATCCCAATCCCACAGCTGAAAACAAATCAAAACTATGGTTAACATAAAAGTCTACATGTAAAACTTTCAGGTACATCAACTTAAACGCATGAACTTTACTGGGGAAAAAAAAAAAATTAGAACATCAGCATTCCATTTCAGGGACAAACCCCCAATTTTCCACAGCCTTCTACTTTACACTTTAGTCACCAGTGATGTCCTTGAATTTATGTTTTTTGAGGAGTGGGTGTCCTCTTTCCCTCCTCTCAATACTGTCTCCTATGAACTGGCGTAATCTCAGTGAGGATAGGAGTGGAGGGAACCCAGAATGAATGGAACATTATCATTCTATTTCTCTTCTTTTTTTCTTTTTTAAGTACGTTAAGATTTATCTGTCTCAATCCTTCTATAACGCAAAGCATCATTCAACTACTAATACTCCTGAAAGCCTGTGATATTTCTGCTTATCGTCCAGTTTTAAAAGGTAAATTTTACAGGGAGCTTTTTGTCAGCTCTAGAAGCAGAAATGAATTGCTACTAGAACTCAGAACTAGAAATTCAGGGTAAACAAACAAAACCTACGCGGTATGGATTTGTTTTGTGAAATGAGATCACCATTTCCGAGCCTTCTTCTTGGAAGCTCATCCTTCTATGTAATGATTTTTATTGATTTGAAATACTTCATCTTTAAACTCTGAATTCACTTCTGAAATTGATTTATGAGATATATACCTTGCCTATACACAGCTTTTTCAGTTAGACAAGGACAATGTTTCTTGGAAGTTAGATTTCACTGTTTAGAGCAAAGCTGGTAGATTGTTTAATGTATCATTCATTACTTTCAAATGTTATCAGTTAAACACTCTAAGCACCAGCACATTTTTATTTTGCAAGAACACGTACATTAATGCGATGTCTTGTCTTCCTTCAGGAAATTCCGTTTCACCTCAGAGTCTAGTTTCAGAGAAAGCCAAGTAATTTGCACTCAAGCCTTGATCACTGGGTAGTGCTGCTGTGCTTTGCTGGAAGAGCGTAACCTTTTCTACACACAACCGCTAGATTTCACTGATGCATAAACAGACCTCTATCTAACAAACTGGGCATTTGGTGAAGGATTCCCAAGACAGCTGATAGACATGTCTGGAGATGTTTCTTTAGATGCTATTAGACTAGAATTGTGATTGTTACACGTACTCAATGAAATGAAATACCTAAGCATGTAACTTTACTGAAACATAGAACTGTAATACAGCTGCATTTAAAAACGTATTGCCAAATACTTTAATGCTATTAATTCTCTGGGAAAATTAAGCATGGCTGTCTACCAGAAGATAAACAACCATATGCACTTCTGTAAGTTCTGATTGTTTTACTTCGAAAAATCTTTCCAAAATATAAGCAACAACTGTTTTTCACCTTCATTGAGATTTTAATAAGAAATTCTCATAGTCATTTTTCTATGTATTCAGAATGTATTACTATTACTGTTCATTCTGAAGAAAAAAACCAAAACATTGAGATCATCATTAAAACAGTCCCATCCATTATCCTGGCTGTCACAGTGATTTCAGTATCTTCATGATACAAACTCTTACAATTTGTAACAAGTGTAATTTTCAAATATGGGCAAAATCATTGCATGAGAAATTTCAACTGATTTTAAATTAAATCGGGGTGAATAAATCTCAACAATCAGCTCCTGAACTCCTCCCCTTCCTCCTGTATGATTAGAAGCAGTTATTTCTAGATTATATTTTTCCTTTCTAGCCTTTGCAAAAATCAAGAATGCTGCAGATATTAGTGTTTCAGGTCATTAATCCCACGACTACAATTAATTTCTAAAAATAATAAAAAAGCCTCTTGCTTCTGTGTCATGATCACACTTAGAGTTTCTTTGATTATGAAATTTTACTAGGCATTGGAGAACGATGCTTTAGCTATATTGTGTAGCAATAAAATAGGTATCCGAAACAAGAAATGTTTACAGGGACTCATCATACGGTCCTTCCTAAAATAAAAACCTCTACTGGAAATTGCTGTAATACTGCTTGCTGCAATCTTCACAGAGCTCATGAACACGGTCAAGTCTGTTTGGTATTTAAGTGCATTCAGCAAGAAACCCAGGGTGTTACATGACTATAGAAATTATATGACTAGATTACTCATCACATGACACTCTCCCTCTCAAGACTGCACAGACAACATCTCCTCAAACACTATTGTGGTAACCATGCACAATAGCATCTTTTTGAAGAGATGTTTTAAATGAAGACTGAAGAACAAAACTATGATTCTTTGTGTATCCCATTTATACCTGCTTATGGCAGAAGGATAACTTAAAAAGGGATGTTTTACATTGCAGAGGGATAACTTAAAAATGTTTTACATCTAGACATCGAATGAGCTAAGAACCACGTTTCTCATTTGCTACCTTCGGCATACGTTCTATCTTAACACAGAACTGTGCAAAAAGCTTCACGAATCTGTTCAAAAAGGAGGAAGAAAGAAACTGCATTAAGAGATGATGAACTGAACTGTAGCAGCTGAAGCATATGCCGTACTCCGCTTCACTAACACCACGATATAACCGGTAAAATTCAGCAGAAGGGAACTAATATCTAATACGGCACTCACTGGGCCAAGAGCTGTGCTAGTCGGAGTTGCTGTCTTGTGGCTTAATGCAGGGTTAGTGTTCGGTGCTGAAAACATTGCAAAGTAAAAAGAGGAAACACCTATCACGTGCCAAGGTTCGCAAGGAAATCTTTATTTCCTTTGCTATGCCCAGAGCACACTACCTTTTTGTCACACTTAAAGTCTAACTTGTAAACGTACAAGGGGCTTGACGTGTATTTGTCTCCAGTAAATAGTGGTTTAATACTTAAGCTCAAATGTCTCCACATGTAGCTTCTACCTGCGGTTCTACAGGAATGCAGCTATCTTTAGACATACTTCTCATCACGTAACTTCAGGATCACGACATTTCTAAGGAATATTTACTTCACAGAAACTGTCACTGCAATGAGACGTTCTACCAGCTTTGTAGTTTTCAAAATATGAGTGAACACGATCACTGCAATTACACCAATTTTCAACAGAAGCCACTTCCCCGTACAGCCATTGACAAACTGAGCAACAGATTTGCTCACCTTGTAAGCAGGGGTTACATCAACGAACCTCTCAAGTTATAGGGGATATACATAAATCACGTATTAAGCACAGAATACACATTGAGTCACAATATTATGAGATCAGAATAGCACTTAAAAAGACTGGAAATGCAAAGTCAGGTTAGCTGCTATATGTAGACTAACATGGTCTTTTTTGTCCTGCAGCAAACACAATGTGTGGTTACTGCCAGTTGATAAAATAGTTGTGTTAGTGATGATGTAAAAGCAATGCATCTGCAAACTTTACTTCATACACAGTTATTTCACCGTGCTTCAACACCGTCAAAGACTTCAAGGCAATATCCATGCTAGAAATAATCTGATATTATACACGAGATCCAGCTCCATATATGAACCATATAAACTCTCAGGATTTTAATCCTAGAGGACACAAATATCCCCTACGAATTTTTCAATAGTTTTAGGAATAATCAGAAGTATCACATAATCAGCGATAATTCATTTCGATATAAGACTATCCATCAGCATTCAAAATTCTTATCATAAGTCCAAAGTCTTTACAGAAAAAGCAGTTTATTAGGATTTCATAGACGTGGTTTGAATTTAAACTGTACAGGCACTGCATGAAAACATTCTGAAGGAAGGATGCTCCAGATGCAAACACCTTTATTTAGGCATCTACACATAAGCCAGGTGTCAAAGCTTCCACTAAAGAGAATGCATTATAAAGAGTATTTCAGCTGGCCAAATATAAGGGAATATTTTAGGATGAGCCAAAATGATTCTCTAGGCTTTACTGACTGCAATGGGAGACAGACCCCTCTGTACAGGCAGACAAACGTTTAGGTGTTTGAATCTGGAGCTGAATTCCACCTATGGTTTCTTACAATGATAGAACTGAAGATAAACAACATACTGCATCATAAACAGTCAAAGAATGAAACAAGATGAAAAAATAGAATTAAATGAACAATTTTTATTGAATTATTTTGTTTTGTAATGGTTTCCCCCCACAGCGTAAGAGACAGGAGAGACCTTGGTTACTCCAAGGGTACAGCTCTACAAGTAAACTCGAGCATGGCTGGGACTGTTCCCAGACGCTATAATGCAACCGTCTGCGCTAGTGAATTGTTAGAACAGTCTGCGGCGTGAATCTGGCCTGTTCCAACTAGCACTTTTCCCGAGCAGCTCCCAGGCACAGCCCAGCAGCCAGAAGAGTCCAGGACCTGTGCCCAGCAGGGAATTTGTATGCGGTCACCTTGTTTTGGAGGCTAAGATGAACAGACACGGGCTGTTCCACACTTGTTGGCTTCAGCAGTCAGGAATGTTCCCAAGCGCATTTGATTTACTAACAACGACGTGGCCTAAGCACCTTCTCTATGGCTGTTAGGTAAGAATAAAGGTATTAACTTTGACTGAAGGGCTTCTAACAGCTATTTTCACAGATACAGAGTTTCACTGGAAATGAAATTTAGTAGGTTGTTTACGAGTTCCTATGGCTATGTCTAACGTAGAAATCTTTTTGCATCCTTTTTTTCCTCCACTTTGGCACAGCTTGAATAACTGATCCCTGAACAGGCCAAAGAAATACAAAACAGAACAATCCTTCCAAATTACAAGTAAAGCATCTAATAAAGTATGACTCCATTGACTGCTTTTTCTTATCTTCTTAGGTCCAAAACAGTTACAGTTCCTATGGCTATGTCTAACGTAGAAATCTTTTTGCATCCTTTTTTTCCTCCACCTTTGGCACAGCTTGAATAACTGATCCCTGAACAGGCCAAAGAAATACAAACAGAACAATCCTTCCAAATTACAAGTAAAGCATCTAATAAAGTATGACTCCATTGACTGCTTTTTCTTATCTTCTTAGGTCCAAAACAGTTACACTCTCTATTTTTTTTTAAATTGAGACCCTTCTAGAAGATGAACCATTTGGGAATCATAGTTTCCCAGGACGCATGAGGAAATGACATATGGTAGAATCTGATACAATACCACAGCATCATAAGGAACCATCCAAAAAAACCTGCTTATTCTTCGAGGTAGTGACGGTCTGATGATTTGTTCCACCTACTTTGTGAGATGCAACATGCTAAAGTAATTGCTTAAGATTGTTCTTCATAATTTATAGGTTGATTAAATAATTCCCTAAAGCTTAAAAATCATATCCGGTTCCTATTGAGTTCATTGACGACATGCCCTTTGAACTGTAAGGCAGCAGAAATGAGAGCTGAGAACAGTGTGCTATATCTCAAAGAACTTGCTGAAAAGCGCAACTCAGTCTCGGCACCAGTATGAACAAGAAATGTATTTGAACAGTTATTTAGAAATCCCCCTTCTTGTCCTGCCAACTGTGGATTTTAGCATGTATGTGGAACTAACAGTGCTTTCCTAATTCAAAATGCATTTGGTTCAAAGAGGAAATAAATGCCAACAAAAGAAGTTGTGGGGTATAAAGTGAAGCACTGAACGCGGCGTGGTAAAACACAAAGGAACTGACAATCAGCTAAATGTCTGGAAGCATCCAAAAGAAACAGCTGATTTGGATCAAAATAATGTCTAGAAACAACACTTCCTCTGTTCTCAAATGCTAACAGATTTAATTTTAATGTCCGCTTTGACAGCTGTCTTTTAACATCTTGTAAAATCTCAGTAATGATTCAAAGTTGTTAAAACCTAACTGAAGTGCCCTCCGTTCCACCCCCATCTTCATAGCAGAATTGTTAAAGCATTTCTACTTCAACAAAACAACCCTTAGACCCTACTCGCTAGTTAGAAGCTCTGCTATATGGTCTTTATGAAGCACGGTGCCCGAAGTGAAATCAGAAGTTTGTGTTAAATTCATTTTCCCTTTACAGATTAAGTCTATACTTGTTTGTTACAAATTAAGTAAGTAGAGTGAAATCTGTTAATAAATAAAATTACTGTAAGGGAAAGAATTCTCTGTGGTACTTTCTTACAAAAAGAAATCTCTGTACACTTACTCTATCTCCACTTCAGTATGGTTCTCATTCAGTCACATGCACAGAGAGAATGCCAATGTTCTTGGCACATTTCAACTGTATTTAAAATTCTGTTTATCTTCTCATTTGCTGCTTTTATTCTGTAGTAGAACAAATGTTAAGAGGTTTGTGATTCCAAACCATCCTGTTCCTGTTTTTCACTGAGAAACTATAAAGCCTTCTATATTCCTTTACATCTTTCAACTGCTGTAAAACAGTCCAGCATTACGAATACTGAAGCAGAGACAAAACAGAAGAGAAACGTTTTGGGAGTGACCTTTAATGTTAGGTGCAACATATGAGATAAAAATCAAGCCATGCAAGCATTTATCACTTCAGACAGGAGTCAAAGGCATCCCAGTCACAGATGAGCAGAGCCCAGCAGGAACTCAGGACTGCCCTCCAGCACTGCTGTCAAATACGCAGGCTGAGCTCCCCTTCGTGAACACCAAGAACAGTATAAAACTGAAGTCCATGGTATTTATTGTGATCAAAGACAGACTTCTTTTGTTTGTTTTAAACATTTTAAACATTAAACAGTATATGAGAATTGCCCACTCAGGGCAGTCTTGGTGCGACAGCCCGACATTCTGGTCAGATAGCGGCACACTTTGTCCATCATGAAGTGTCACTGAGAGAGGTAGCCACAAGTTACGGTGAAGACTGAGTCTCAAACACAGAGTTTTACTTTTTTTTTTTCATTTAGAAAGAATGGCAGTATAGGATACTTTGATTCAAGAATATGCAAACCGTCAACTTCAGCAAATGCTTACACACTGTTTCATTCCCTGTCTTTTTAAAAGGAAACCCTGACCTTCAAGAATTCCTTCTGCCAAACTATTTTATACTGAGACAAAAATGAGTAATTACTCAAAACCATAAAAAGCCTACAAATGGCTATTTGGAAAGCGTTCAGACAACATTCGAAGCTGTACATTGTTGCTGCTTATCTTTCACACATATCAGCAAAGCTGATGTAACTGAAAAACCATGAAGTTGTACCTAGTGTATGTCACAGTTTAATTGGCATCAAGAATACATTTAGCATATGGATATGTGGTTTTCGACAATGTTTCTCTAAATACATAAGTATGCCAATCTTAAAAGTAACATTTACAATAAACCAATCTCTTACCACCGGGAAGACTGGGAAAGACAGCCTCCACAGAGATAGGAGCTATAGCAAACATAGAAATGCTGCGAAACACAGAAATTCTGTGAAATCCGCTTCGAGACCCAACTGCCAAATCTGAACCATCTTCAAACATCTTCTTTTCTCATAAGGAACATGACTTCTAGTTGCATAATTAGTGTTTTAAAGGAAGCTGGTTCTGTTCTAGATTTTGCTATTTTAGAAGAAACTGACTGCCCTTAAGTTCACCTATGCACGAATGTCAAATCGTTCTTCCATCCTTGCAAAACTTCCCAGATACGATGGCAGTTAGGTGGTTGGGTGATATATGCCAAGGAGGAACTGAAAACAAATTCAAACTCATGACAGACTGCTTTTCCAGTTCCTTCAAGATCTTGGCCATTTCTTGTATTACTGTTTCATACAAATGTCACAAAAATATCAATATAGAGTGAAACTTTCGAAGTAGGACACACAAGACATCTTCTGTAAATCATCATAAAAGGCCACAGGTAAGCTAAGATGCACTGAGCAGGATTTAAGCCAGAAAAGGATCACTTTAAAATCTCATAAAGTTATGCAGTGAATTCTAACTTCATGTCCTTCCAACAAATATAAATTTTCTGTAAACATTAAAAAGTATAACAAATTGAGGTTTACGTTTCACACACATAGTATTTGGATTTAACTACTTGGCTTATTAATATTTGGATATTGCTCACTGCACATCTGAGCTCTCTTTATAATGAAAGAACAAATTAAGTTTTACACCTACCTGTAAGACACAAATACGCAGCTAAATACCGTTTTTCAAGTCCATCTTTATAGGTCTGAATCGCACCATAGATTGGAGGTAGAATGAAAATCAGGTTACTCACTGTGTTCCCTGTAGGACAGAAATCAAAAGCAGAGATTTAGAACTGGGTACCGTGCACTTCAAGTAAATAAAGCTGCATTCACTCATTAAAGACAGGTTCAACAGTTTTCATCCAGAAAGCTACACCTTTTCGGAAGTCACACATAATACAAAGTTAAATTTTGGTACAACACAGTTAACTACTTGAAGGCTGAGAACATTTTAACTCTTTTGTCTTTTTTCACATGTATGGATAGTAATAAAATACTAATGTAACTACAAAGTTTGACTTAGATGGTGCTTACTTTCTTGGCAGGAGGCAGAAAAATAGGTTTACCTTGACTGCACAGCTCATGAATTAAAACTCCATTCCTTAAGGACACATAAGCCCCAAATAGTTCAAGCCTGGTATTTTAAAAGAACTGTTTGTTTGTTTTTCAATTTTCTTAAACCTATTCTTGGAACTCTCTCCTCCACACTCCCTTCAGATACTTTAAGGTCACCGAGTGACTCGTTCCCAAATGAAACCAGTTCAATCTTTACTATTAGTGTGCTAGTCACTGCGCACACGCAGAACAAGCCGGACGGGATGCTACAGATCACAACGTAAGACCAAAGACCGTAAGAGGGTACGATAAGGAATAGCAAAAAGTCAGAAGCCTCTACTGATCAGCGTGATAGGCAACTGTCAAAGCTTATCAAGAGCCTGAACATCGGCAAGACACCACTGCTCTCCATCCCTCCTGCTGAAGCTGGGATGCAACGCAAAGAAATGACACGTGTTGCAGAGAGCAGGGAAAGCAAGAACAAGCCAAGAGCCCAGCTCTCACACCAGGGGGCATGACGACTCTTCCAGCACTGGGGAAGATGAAGGAATCTTTCTTTTTGTTTTCTTTAAGACCACTCTCCCAGTCTGATTTAGATGGTTTTTTTCCAAACTGTCCTGGCCTATGCAAAAGTACAATGAAATATTGAGAAGTTTAAGTGAAGCATAAGGAAATGGTACGTTTCTCAGCAGAAGGGATGCAGATTCAGCTTTTTAGCCTAACCACAAATCATAAACGTGAGAATAAAGGTTATGTAATGGGAATAAAATGACATGAAATTTGGGAAAAAGAGCAAATCTATTAAAAAAGGCAGAACATTGCTTACAGAAAGTAAACTGCACACTTTCACATGCCATCAGCTAAACATATACAAAATTAAAACTCTAATTTCCAAATATCTCAATGAAAAGTACAACGTATGAGGCTATGGAGAGACCAAAAAAACCTATTTCTGGCTTTTTTATTCAACAGAAAAGCTCAGAAGAGTTTCACTTCCTAAAACAAAGAAAAAGAGTGAGCAGGCCACGTCTGAATCACTCCCCTAATTCAAGCACCTATTTTTCAGGAGTCCTACTTCCCAAGATCCATCCCAAAGAAAAGTGAAAACAGCCAAACTATGATCATACAACCCCAAAGTATTACAGCACTTCTGGGAACAAAGATCCATTCTTTACAGGTTTACAGAAAATTCAAACCCAAATGGAAGAAAGGTTATTTCAGAACACATGAAGCAGAAGTGTACCCAGTTACCTTTAACAAGTTAGCTCTTCTAAATTCTCACAAAGTAGATTCAAATCTCAGTTTGAGACAGTCTTCTCGACCAGATAAAAAACACATCTGATTTTTATCTTCTTTAAATCACTTCCTTATTGATTTAACATCATCTCCTGCACAACCATGAATTTCACCAAGTTATAACAAGCAAAACAGAGATGTGCCAGAGATCCTACTCTTCTAGTCAGCTCTGTAGTAAGTTCCTCCATGTAAAAGAAGCCCAGCTGAAATCAAAACAGCTCTGCAAAGACATACAAGTTTATACCAATATAAAAGGCCTTTTTCATGCTTAAATTCTTTGGGAATCATTAACCTTTTACAACATTCCCACAGTGTTGCAATGGGCAGTGATTCACTTTCAGCGGAGACCAGGTTTGGAAGAAATTCACTGAAACTCAGTATTGTGTGGTACACTGACCATTACCACGTCCTCCCACAAATCGTGCAAAGATGTCATCCAGCCTCAAAAAGTAGAGTAAAGGCTATATAGTCTGGATAGAGAATCTTCTGCTTCCTGAAGGAGTTCTCAACTATGCCCATTTTCAAGAGTAGTTATTAGGCATTATATAAATATCAGTGTTCAAGGTCACTTCGTTATGAAACTGTCAAAAACCTGGCAAAAATTCAAATACGAAAATGCCAAACAAAAGAAACACCATGATGTTTATCCGCACCTGGGAAGGCACGTGACTTTCGAAGAGATTTGCAGGAGGACAACAAACTTCAGATGGATGCAAGAATGCAGAAAAGAGATTCTTCTGTAGGGAAGCGAAGGTTTCAACACTTCCTGTAAAGCTACAATTGTGTTAAATTATTGAAAATTTACGAGGATTTAATCTAGGACCATCTTGCTGAGAGAGGAAATACCGCGGACCTAATCTAGCTGTAAATTCCTGCCACTCCTTCTTGGCACTTTTTGGCCCACATTATTCAGAACATTTATAGTGTGATTAGGCAAGCCTATTTGCAAAACATACTTATTGAAAGTTGTGCAAATTTTTTGAAATGGGAAATGGGGGCAGGGGAACAATGAAGTCCTCTGGCATGCTGCTAGCAAAATTACTTCTTTCAAGAACAAAAACTACAAGGCCTCTTTCAAACCCAAGGTCCGTAGGAGTGCGTATTTCATAGAAGTCTAGCTAGTCTTTACAGGATTATCCTCACATAGAATAACTTATAAATTCATTAAAAGGGATTTTTACTAATTCCATCAAAAAACAGCAGTGGGATATGCACAGAGTTAGCAAACAATTATCCTCACATAGAATAACTTATAAATTCATTAAAAGGGATTTTTACTAATTCCATCAAAAAACAGCAGTGGGATATGCACAGAGATTAGCAAACAATACCAAGAAAGAAGAAAAAGGTGACACAACTACAGACCCATAACGCTAAAGTTAATTAACAAACAAAGAAGTGAAACAAGTTTTGAAGCAAATAGATATGGAAGTTGAAAATAGGAAAATAGTTGAACTGTAAAGAAACCTAATCTTTTTTTTTTTTACCAGATTTTCTTTTTTTAAAAAAAGGAAAAAAAATAATGCAGCAGACCTCCTTGGGAAAACCAGAGAGTGGAGAATTTGCAGGACCAGGAAGTGATCTTATTTTTCTTTAGAAAAATTTTTCTTTTCTTTTAGACCAAAGACTGCTTCTCAGCATTTTACCTTCAGCATGTCTGTCAACAGAAGGGAGGACTAGATCATGAGAGGAAGAAATGAATGAACTCGCAGACTGAAATGACAGGAATGGGATTAAATACGATAGCCAAGAACACGCCTTTCAATGCGAATATGAATCCTTATACCAAATGTAGGATTAATCTACTTGAAGAGGCAGAAAAGTGAATTAAGATCGCACAGTGACTGACCATAAGCAATCACTGTAGGCACCAAACCCCCTAAATTTATTTCCAGTAGAGGCAGGGAAAATAGTAATGTCTTCATGCAAGCCAGTAGTAGAATACACTGTTCTCCAGTTACCAATAAAAGAAAAGAGAAAGCACATCAGGTGCAGAGAAACATCACTCAGATGGGAGTGATGAATGGGAGCTTACGACATCAGAAGGGAAAAAAATTGCTTAGCTTACCTAGCCTAACAAAACAACGGCTGGATGGAATAAAACCGCGCTCGGTAAATATACCATGGGTAAATGCCAAGGACAAAAGGGAGCTATTTGAACTGCAAGATAATACTGACAAAAGAATAAATAGATGTAAGCTAACCCTAAATAAGCGCGGGCTAGAATTAAGAGGAAAGCTTCTCACTGATGAGGAGATATATACAACTGCTTCCCAAGAGAAATGGGCAGCATGATGAACCTACCTGCTTTCAGGGTGAAGGTCAGTAAGCTCAAAAGCCAGATTACATGATGTGGTGGCCTATCACAGTAGTAAAACAGACTGCGTCCACAAAGATTATACATGGTACTAGGTAAAGTGCTAAATTAATGTCTAATCATGATAAATGCAGACTGTGTGACTTGACACACACAAGTCTACGAGGCCGGATGGGATCCACCCAAGGGTACTGAGGGAGCTGGTGGAAGTGCTCACCAAGCCACTTTCCATCATTTATCAGCAGTCCTGGCTAACCGGGGAGGTCCCAGTTGACTGGAGGTTAGCAAAGGTGATGCCCATCCACAAGAAGGGCCGGAAGGAGGATCCGGGGAATTACAGGCCTGTCAGCCTGACCTCGGTGCCGGGGAAGATTATGGAGCAGTTCATCTTGAGTGCCATCACATGGCAAGTAAATGACAACCCAGGGATCAGGCCCAGTCAGCATGGGTTTATGAAAGGCAGGTCCTGCTTGACCAACCTGATCATCTTCTATGTCAAGGTAACCTGCTTAGTGGATGATGTCTACCTAGGCTTTAGTAAAGCCTTTGACACTGTCTCCCACAGCATTCTCCTGGAGAAACTGACTGCTCATG
>NW_008796046.1:2142198-2143531 GCF_000699145.1 Aptenodytes forsteri | reverse complement strand
GGGCAACGAGGCTGGTGAGGGGTCTGGAGAACAAGTCTGATGAGGAGCGGCTGAGGGAACTGGGGTTGTTTAGCCTGGAGAAAAGGAGGCTGAGGGGAGACCTCATTGCTCTCTACAACTCCCTGAAAGGAGGTTGTAGCGAGGTGGGGTCGGTCTCTTCTCCCAAGGAACAAGCGATAGGACGAGAGGAAATGGCCTCAAGTTGCGCCAGGGGAGGTTTAGATTGGGTACTAAGAAAAATTTCTTACCTAAAAGGGTTGTCAAGCACTGGACCAGGCTGCCCAGGGAAGTGGTGGAGTCCCCATCCCTGGAGGTGTTGAAAAGATGTGTAGAGGTGGCGCTTAGGGACATGGTTTAGTGGTGGATTTGGCAGTGTTAGGTTAACGGTTGGACTTGATGGTCTTAAGGGTCTTTTCCAATCTAAATGATTGTATGACTTAACAAATTTTCATAAAAGTCTTTCAAGACTGTTTTAATGCAAACCATTGTTTCAAAATACTGTTTTACTCATTGAGAGAATGCCATACCATACCAGAACAAAATCAAATTTATGCAAAACATCATTTCAACAGGCCTCTGTCTACGGGAAGGACAGCTGCATGAGTGTTAAATCACATCTGCACCCTGTTCTACAAATACACAAGTAAAACCTGACAAGTCTTTTTTAGGATGCATGTACATTCAGAGTCACATTCAGGTCCTAAAAAATATCCATATTATCATAATGCACAAAGATCTACCTATACAAAGACTGACCACTTCAAAGACAAAAAATATAAACTTAAAGAGGAAATAGTATTTACAGGCAAACACGGGCACAATACACTGCTTACTGTTATACAGACAGCTTGGTACAGTTAGAGAGTACACAAATTTAAAGGACCTTATTTGGGGAAATGGAAACTTTATGAAAGTATGTAGTTAATTCTACATTAGAAAGTCATTTCTACAATAAACTTGGATGAGGAGTCAAAAGGATAAAACAAGTAAAGCTGTAAGTCAGTCAAGTTGTAACAGAACATGGTCATAAAGAAATAATACACAGGATGTAAAAACATCAGGAACACAACACAGAGTTAGAATATAGGTGATGTTTTTAGTGAGGGAGGAAAAGTGCTACTATAAAAAAGAAGCAAAAATTATAATATTCAGCTTTTGACAAGGTGTTGTGGTTTAACCTGGCAGGCAGCTAAATACCACACAGCCGTTCACTCACTGCCCCCCTCCCAGTGGGATGAGGGAGAGAATCAGGGAAAAAAAGAAGTAAAATTTGTGGGTTGAGATAAAGACAGTTTAATAGGACAGAAAAGGAAGGGAAAATAATAATAATAAA
>NW_008796046.1:2123938-2140628 GCF_000699145.1 Aptenodytes forsteri | reverse complement strand
GTCCAGCTGAGGAGGGGAGTGATAGAGCGGCTTTGGTGGGCACCCAATGTCCAGCCTGGGTCAACCCACCACAATTTACCAACTGCAAGGATCTTTTCAAATGTTAAAATGCTCTTTCTCTCTCTGTCAAACAGATGAAGACTTTTCACTCCGCTATGGTTTCTACAAGACTCAAAACCAGTAGAAATAGATGTTACCCTCAGAGGGCAAAGAAGAAAACTTTTGCAGTTTAAAAAGTTGACTCTACATAAAAAGCTCATTTACAATCAGGACTAACAAACACGACATTCATTACAGGCTTTCAGCCTCCCCTTAAGGACAACTGCACCTCACTGTGAAACAGGAGAAAGGAAAGTGGTTGCTATTTTCTAAAATAGATACCGAAGTTGCAATAAAGTCAAAGTGTCCCTTTAAGTAAAGCAAGCAAGCAAACATGATTTTGAAAACATCCATTGCATTGTCTGGCTATCGTGGTGCTCTGCACAGTCAATTTTGGTGCACTTCCTGGATCACGTAGCTTTTTCTTTTTCCATCATTGCATGGAGAAAATAAAAATAATTCTAAAAAACAAAGCCTGTCAGATGGCATCATGCGGAACTTGAATCATCCTTCTAGGTGCTTTCAGATGTAAGGAATTCTATCTCATGGCTTTTGTTTCTGGAATCATCTCAAGCAGCTCTGGTGCAAACTACAGCTCATTATTAGCTCATTATTATTTGGGTTTACCAAATTTAAAGAAATTGCGAAGCAACGCAATTCAGGCACATTTGAGAGCATAACCATCTACCATTAGGTACCCTCTCTTTTAAGGACAGATTTTTCTCTTGGAAGGATCTCTAGGGATAGGAAACCAACGATCACAGAATCATAGAATCACTGAGGTTGGAAAAGACCTCCAAGATCATCGAGTCCAACCATCAACCCAACACTACCATGCCCACTAAACCATGTCCCTAAGCGCCTCATCTACTCGTCTTTTAAATACCTCCAGGGATGGGGACTCAACCACTTCCCTGGGCAGCCTGTTCCAATGTTTAACCACTCTTTCAGTAAAGACATTTTTCCTCACGTCCAATCTAAACCTCCCCTGGCACAACTTGAGGCCATTTCCTCTCGTCCTATCGCTTGTTACTTGGGAGAAGAGACCGACCCCACCTCGCTACAACCTCCTTTCAGGTGCTTGTAGATGAACACACACAGAGCATAACAGCAAAAGAAAGGCGTAAAAAGGGCAGTCCTGTGCCCAGCAGCACCAGGTAAGGTGAAACAACAAAAGACAAAAAGGTGTTTGGAAATTAGATTTGAACTGGAGGAGTAGGTAGCCTAACAGCTTAAAAACTGAGGAGGAATCTAGAGTATTTCCTTACAAGAAACTCATTCAAACCTAATACGGGAGCCCTTGCTAAGATACAAGTACTTCATAGCTCACCTATCGCAGCATTGTAAGTGTCAACAGTGGAATTAATTTGAATAAAATCCAACAAGTTTCCATACAGTATATGCTATATATTATCAGTCAACAATAACTAAGCCAGAGCCCAAAGGAGGTTTCTATCACCGATGTTTCAAAATACAGGCATTTCATGATTGTTCAGAAGATCCAACTACACGGAATCGGCTGTTTTGGCCACTGACTTCAATCTTGTGCTGTTTTCGCTTACGGCTTATCAGCAGGAGGGCAGTATAGCAATTAGATTTTCACTTCCACCAGCCATTTTTAATATCTTCCACTTCAAAGTCTACAATAACTGCACCTCAGAGTGCCAGGAAATGAAAACTCCTGTCACCATTTGATATTTCAGAAGGACCTCAAGGGGAGAAAACAAAGTCATCCCAACGGGAATTTTGCCAATATGTAATTACTAAACTCCCTACTTGCTAATGTGCATGAAGGATCAATATAAACTTCCTGTTACTCAGTGAACCACAACACAGCGTTACTCCAGGCTGGAGCACAGGACCAACGCCGACTTAATTAAAAAAAAAAAAAAAAAAAAGGAAAAACGGGAGTGGAGGGTGTTTAGAGTGTTTATTTTTAAGCGACAAGATCCCTTTCTTAGCTCCTATAACTCTCCTTTCCAAATACTAAGCAAGCCTTGATTTGCTTTACCTGGACATTAACTGAAGTTGCAACTTCAGCAATTCAGCTGCAACTTGTTTTAGCCACCACATTTCTAATAACAAAATGGGAAAAATATGAAGGAAACAAATAGTGAAGCAATTACTGAACTGTATAAGCTATGTATGAAAGCTTCCTGAAGAACTATAAAAATGGGTACGGATAAATAACACTTCAAACTAATGGGTTATTAGAGGGACTATTAGATCTCCCTAGGTATTTAAAATAAAATCAGAAATCTAAAGAGTAAGTCCATATAGATCATAGGAATCATAAAATTAACAGGTAGATAAAACACCACAGAAAAATGTGATAAAGTGAGTACATTACAAAGGAATGCTGCATTAATCTAGCTCTGTACAGATGATGGCATACTATTACGAGAAAAACTGTAAGGGACAAATGAGAGGGAGGGGTCAGATACAGCAACCAGGAGTACTACAAAGGAAAAGAAAGATCTTTAAAAAAACCCCAAAAAACAAACAGCTACCTAAATGTCGGCCAGGCAGCAGCTACAAGAAAGCAACGTGAAAGCCAACAGATTTACACGGGGAAGGACTGAAAAAAAATAAAATTATTTGTACTACTAAAGAAGAGCATTCTGATCAGCACTAACAGACTGAAACAAGGAAAAGGGAAGTTTAGGTAGAAATGAAGTTTATCTGGCAGCAGCAGCATCTCCCAAAAGAAGCCATGAATCCTGGAACAGTTTCAAACAAGAGTGGACAACACGCTGCAAGATACACGAAGAAAACAATCCACCATGGGCAAAGAAAGGAAGCAAACGAGGCAGGAACGCAGCCTCCTCCTCAATGTTAGCACCAACACAGATGCATACCACTAACGTGAGCACACTGCGTTCCAGTCGCACGCGTCTCAGCCCCAGCTGCCACAGAGCGTTGCTTCCAGTAAGCCAAAGTGCTGGGACGAGGCCAAAAAAACTAAAGGCAGCATTGCTGCTGCAGAGCTGGTGGCCAACTGGGCGGTTTTAGTGTTTAAAGTCAGCGTGCAGGGCAGTGCTTCTAGATCTTCTAGGCTGCTTCTCCCTTGCTGGGCCTCCATTTCTCCAGGGTATGTAAAGGTACGCTGATATCCTTCTGGAGGGGTAAACCATTTCAGCGATTTACTGGATTGGGGAGAGGTAATGAGGTAATTTTAGAAAAAAACCATTAATTATTAACACCACAATTTGATTTTTATTCCCAGTGCTCATTTATGAGTGGTTCCAACATGCTGTGTCAAGTGATATGTTCCGATTTATGGCCTTACACACTTCCTATTCCAGCTGCAGAATTCATTCCTTTGGCATTCCTCATACTAGTTCAGCTAATATTTTTGTAGATGTTTTTACTCTGACTACAGTATTTCGTGTTACATTTGTGTTCTTCAAAACAGTCAAAAGGTAATTAGGAGAAAAAGCTCTCGACACTCCTGACTAACAAAGCGCACACAAGAAAGCTCAGTTCAAACCTGTAAAGCGTGGGTGTATTTTCTAATGCACAAGCCTCTCTTTGGTATGCACGTCTTACAAAAGCACTTATTATTAAACTGCTTCTGAATTGCCCCAGGTTACAATTAAGCTATCCTTTTCTTTACCCTCACCTCTCTGCAAAGTGCTTTGCTACCATGTAGTAGACACTAGAAAATCGGAACCTAACAGGAGACCGTACTAATGCTGACCTTGCTTCTTATGTATATTATACTGAAAATAAATGAGTAAAAGCTAATACTACACAAATCCAAATTTTAAAGCTCCACATGTTTCTTCATAAGAAACTGATACCCTTGCAATCCCAGAAATCCAACATTTGCGTTCATAACGCAGGTTTAAAGTGAGATGGTGAAACATTCATTGCTGGGCTAAGAAGTTTTTGCTCTTCCCCCTCAAATCTAAAACATATTGGTTACCTATTTAGTCTCCATTACTGCAGTGTCTGAGCAACCCCAGCCTTCTGTGTACTTATCCTCAATATCCTTGCAAGAGGAGGACAGGCTAGAAGAGGGTGCCTGAGTCACAAAAAAACCTGCATAAAACCAAAGCCAGGACTTTCAAACACCAAAAAGTGTTCCTCCAGCCACTAGACCATCCTTACCTGCCACAATAAGAATTAATGAGTTCACCGCAACACCTCTCGTAAATAAAGCTTCAAAGTAGAAAGTACATCAGAGTAAGAACTGGATACTTTCCAGAAATAACATTTTTGTTACAAATTCTTGTAATGCTTAGCATAATGGAGTCCTCCTCCTCCTCCTGGAGTTCTTAAAGACTATCACAAATGAATAAAAAGTGTCTGAAGCCCCAGAACTTGGATTGATTTTTTTTTTTTTGAGAAGGATGACCAATTTTTTTTTCAGAAGGATCTGTCGTGAAGCCTTTCATGAGTGAAGACCAAGGTCTGCATGAGATGCTGTTCCTCAGAAGAAGGTTAATAGGTCAGATTACGAAACGTGGAGGACCGACTGTGAAGTTTAACAGATAATTATGAAAGCAATTGCAAGGGAAATATTCTGAGGTGACAGGCCAGGATAAAGATAGCTACAACAGCTAAATCAAAAAGCCATGTTCCTCACTTTTGAAGCCAGTTTTGCTAATTATCTTACTGTGGCTCTAACAATGTCTATCACACATAGGCCTGTCACAAGTACAGGGCATTCTGAAGCATTAATAAATCGCTTTTGGGTTTTGAAGGGACCATTACACAAAAAATGACAGTATTTAAGGATGTAACAACAGTGCTAGAATCTACCCTTGGCCATTTTTTGTGATTGCAAGAAGCAGCCTGGACAAATATGATAGTACACAGCTCCTTTACAGAACATTTTATTCCGAATCCAAGATAACCACAATTCACTGCACTACAAGGAATAAACTTGCATTACAATTAGCTGATATGCCATCCTGTCGTATTTTAATGTTGCTTTCCTAGAGTATGGGAAGCCTCACAGAAAAGAAAGCATCATTTCTCTGATAAACATGCACCTAAAATGATAGCAAGCAGACCAATTACTTTGAAGTACACCTGGAAGGATTTTGCAAGGAAATTTAAAGTAAAAACAGTTGACATAGGCAGATCATTTGAAATACCAATCTAGAAAGCTCACCGAAAGCAAGTGCTTACAGATGGAAAATGCAATCAAAGTCTAAAGAGATTAGGCTGAGATGATGTAAAGTTAGAATATTACATGCAATAAGCTTGTTGCTGAAGGGCAATTTGCTGCTATTATAGCCTTTACTGGAAAACAAAATAAAATGTATTTTAAATGTTATTTTAAGACAGGCTGATGATGTCAGACTGGAAGGAAACAACCAAGATGGGGAAGCTTATTCTTCAGCCACTGCTAAAACTAAGCAGTGAGCAATATGATGTTATAGCAATCATCCATTTAATTTGCATCATACTTAACTCCTTCCAGTTCACCTTTCTTCTTCTATGCTGGTGTCAGCATCCTGGCTTCATGTTCGGTGTCTGCACCAACTCCTCTAAACCTAAGGGTCTGTCCAGAACAAAAAGCACAGCTTTCGGCAGCTGACAGCTTTGAGCTACCAGAATACATCCAGCCCAGCATCTGTCGGCTCTCACCACGAATAGAGATACCAACGTGAGGCACAATATGCTGTGGGTATCATTTCAGAAGCCCTGTAGGGCTCTTGCAGGCACTGTGCAGTGAGATGGGAGAGCTAAGCATTTGGGGAGCCCAATATCCTCACTGGATGGTGGATGGCAGAGAATAATGTGGGTCAGCGTTCTTTTCCAGATGTTTGTCGCTTTAGCTTGAGTAGCCTTTCTTCAAAATCCAAATCCTCCTGCTTTACTCCCTTCCTTGCTATCAGTGTGGATTTCCCCTGGGTGTCCAGAACAATTGAAGTCTCTCCTACTAATGACTCATGCCATTCTTTTGCATTTTGCCCTACTTGGATGGTAGGAAATTAAAGGGGAGACGCTATGTGACAAATGCAAAACCAGAGCACACGGGGATAATGAAACTAAGTCGGCAACCACAGCCTGATTCAGATATACAGCAACCATTCAAACACTGATTGGTGACATTCCCTCTCTTATCATCAGTACTAACAGAAAATCGCATCTGTAACTAATTATCTTTTTTTGCAGGACTGCCTTAAATGAAAAATCCTAAGGCTACCTGGAACATGTGATAAAAGAAAGGCACCTGATCTCAGACATGACTCAGACTCTTCTTTTTCACTCCTAAATACCAAACTTTATCTCTTTTATGTAGGCACTTCTTTTCTCTAAAGTCTTCATAACCTTTTCCACTTAATATGACAACCTCTGGCAAGAACTTTCAACAGTACCCAATTAATTCACTAACCCAAGACTCGAAGGTTGTCGCTCCTAGTCCGCAACTTCTAACTCCAACTCTATTCTTTAGTCACTGTCCAATTGTCACTTCAAGACAACTTTCTTGTTCTTGCTTGAAAAATGAAAAGAAAAAAATTGGCAGTTGCCTATCCGCCCACAAACCTTGGCAAAAGCTATTTATCTAGAGGGAAAATGAAGCTTCTCCACAAAGATAGTAAGATCAAAGTCCAAATCTTAAGTATGTCACAATCTAAACCAAATACAGGGAGAGATATACAACACATTGAAGGTTCGAGCTTTAAACACTGTCTTTTTGTTATAAATGTAACTTAATATAGTACCTACACAATAACAGTTCATAAGGTGGATGGCAAGCATTCGGGCAGAAGTCAGTTTTACTGAATAATGATAGGAAACAGTCGAAAACCGTACACAAAATCAACCAAGTTCCCAGCACAAATGGTGGCCCAAAGACTGGCAGAGGAAAACTTTCAGAGGACAGGTTTGAGACAAATGTAGAAAAAGTACAATAAAAGCAGAAAAAAAAATTAATACAAAAGCCATGTGGAAATCAGCATGGAAGAGTTTAAAGGCAGGAAAAAGAACTGAAGAGCTTGGCAGGGAATGCGTTTAAGAAAAGGAAATAGCTTTAAAATATTTCTCTGCAGCCTAGAACAGAGAAAGGAAGAAAAAAAAAGAAGAAAAATTAAATTGGGATGGACACAAGAGTTTTAGCATTCGAGTACTGTGCTGATGTTAGACATCGTGCTGAAGACTATATTCTGAGGGGCCTCGCAGGAAGATAAAAATTGGGCCTCGAAAGCTTTAACAGCCACCAAACCCCCAACCTCTGAGTGAAAAGCAACTGTGATATCACAAGATCACAAAGCCATAGCAGTTTGTTTAAGTGAACGAAAACAACATCTGCTGCATGATTTCACTACCACGGTGCACTTTGCTGCTTTCCAAGGCATCTACACAGCTCAATTGAGCTGATTCTTACTAGAGACTGCGCTCACCAGCTCGAAAGAGGCACAAGCGGCACAAACTGGCAGCGCTCATCTGGTTTTCACTCTGCTACTTGTAAAGAAAGCCACGAACTTCCACACTGCTGCTGGTAGCTGCAGCTTTATGGAGATGGCATTGAACCGTACCCATTTGCAGAAGCCAGATCTGCAGGTACAGGGCGCTATGAACAAAAGTGCATTGCCAACCTTCTTTCTAAATTTCTGTTACTAAATTGAAAAAATGAAGAAAAATGTTTTGCTTCTCCAATTTTCCAGGCTGTTTACTCATGCACTGGTCAGCGCGTTGCACACAGTTCGTTCTCTCTGCTTATATGGGTCATTTCCACAACGGTGAAAAGGACTTGGAAAAAACAGAAAAACCCAAAGGAAAAAAGAAAAAAAAAAGATAAAGGCATCAGTTTTCATTCATGAGCAAAATATCACCTGGAGCAACTCTGAGTTTATGTGGTTTTTGTTTTTTTTTTTTTCTTAAGTCTACAAGATTTAAAATCTGAAAAAAAATCTGTAGCCTGTGGGAGGAATGCAGGGAATATCTGTAGAAATACACCCCGCAGCTCTCCTCCGGAGTGTAATAACCCACAGAGCAGGCTCCGCGGCTTGCCTGCTGCAGTCTGGGGCCAGCACTAGACCTGGCAGTCTCTGGCAGGAGGAGAGCGCTGGAAACTCCCTCCAAGAGCAATCAAGTCTATAATGGGAATCACACAAACACATCCTTTCTTGCACAGCAAACCTTGTTAAGTACTCGTAGAGGAAAAATACACCCATTTTACCTAGAAGAAATGTGAACTCCAGTCTGTGACAATAAAATCAGTTCTTTGGGTCATTTTAGCTCCCTGTTGTAGGTGACCCGTTTGATTTCAGGGGAAGCCAGATCTGCAGATCCTATTTCTCAAAGACACCTAAGTAATTTTTTGGGTATCCCTGGATTTCCTCATTGTAAGGTCAAAAGACCCATTACAAGGGATCACAGTAGCATGCTCTCCAGTTGGGAAGCAGGTCTCTGCCTAAACAAATGGCGTTGACCAGGGAAGATGAAGAAAACCTGATGAACAAATGACAGATCTAGTACAGAAATACTCTGTCCCAAGATTGTCAGTGTCCAGACTATTTTTAATGCTCAACTATGCTACACAGCTCTACAGGACTTACTCTTCGATCTAATACTGCATCTGATTCCTAGATGCTGGATCTTGTCCAAATGAAAATCCTTATCCAACTGGAATTAGCAATTACTAAAAATCCAGCCTACGGGGTAGTAGCATCTTGAGCTTCCGCTGCAAATAATGAGCTCATTAAAGCACTGTATAAATCAGACAGCTTCCAGAGTCATGTTTTATGACCATAAAGTTGATACCTTGAAATCCTACTAGTTGGAATTCATACAAAACATACTCTGGTGTCCTGTGCCGTAAACCCATGACTCATGTCCTGGTTTCGGAAAAGCAGATGTGAAGGAAGAAACTGAGGGAGAGAAACAGCTAGTATGAGTTATGTACACTGTCCTGGCTTCACTCACCTTGTGCTGTTACGTAGAGGCAGATGTTCAGCTCACCCCCAACACGACATCTTTTTCTAATTCTGTTTGTCTGCTTTTCTGCCTAAAGAATACCGAGCTTTGCCTTCTCCTCAAACCTAAAAGTCAAGTCTCAAACCAATGTCCTGAACCTTGTCCAGCTGAACCAGCTGATACCCTTGTCCCCTCCTCCAGCTCCTCTGGTTAAAGCGGAGAGTCAGGGCAACGTTGCCTGGACTAGGCTGCAAGGGAAAATGCCCTCTTGCTCACAAAGCCAGCTAGAGACCCTTTGAGACACACACACCCTGCACACATCATTCCTGGGTCACTCCAAGGACACTGGATTCTGAAAACAAGTCCAAAGGAACCAAGGAACAATGCAATGCCAAATAAAATAAAATAAAGCCACAGGACACAGCTGGGAAACAGATACGCTGCTGGACACTAATCTCAATTTTGAAATAAAGTTTGGAATTTCCCTCAGGAAAGCTCTGCAACATGGAGGGCAGGTTGAGTCACCAGTTGCTGGAAAGGCAAAGAATTGGAGAGGAACCTCGTAAGGCTGGGGGGGCCACAAAGGGTGCATCTCCCCACTGGGATTGACAGAGAGGGCTACTTCTGCCTCCCAAACTCCAGACACGCTGAAGTACATACTCTGCCAGAGGTCGATGGACCTTACTGTAAAGGAGATAATGATCCAGCACATGCTGACTGCGCTGATCACTTAGAAAACGTCCGTTTTTCAGTCACTGATCACAGTGCATAGGCAGCATATTTCTTCAAGGAAATTAATTTTTAAAACAGACAGAAAAAAATATCCTGGTCAGAAACTTCAGGTTTTTGAGCTAACACAAAAACCCCAAGCATTTTACAGCTGGATTTTCAAGTGCACGAAGGGGTCTGTGCCTGAAACCTTAAATCTAAACGGTGCCCAGCGAAATCACTGGGACTCTACCCAGAGCTTGCCTATATGGAGATAGTCAGATCAAGTAATGGTAAAAGATCGACACTAAAGCAGTGCTGCTGTGGGTTTTTTTGAGTTGTAACATTCTCTAGCAACTTCTCTCTTCCTGACACCTTCCTTCCTTCTTTGTAGTACTTCCACAACCACAGAATAACCAAGCACCTTTAATTCATGCAGCAGCTCAGCTTCTCTGCTAACAGACTGAAAAATGGCTGTAATTAATGAGGCAGATGTAAAGAGCCCCACACCTAGAAAACTCAAAGCAATTAAAGGTAGGTAGCTTCTCCCTGATAACCACTTGGAAGTGGGTTCCTAAATTTCATTTTTTGATACATATTTTGAATTAAAAGAACTCTTCGCATTTTCTTAACCTTTCATGATCCATGAACCTTTCTATGATCCTCTTCAGGCTTTTGAGATAGCCAGAGAAACAGCGCAGTGTGTTAGCACTTCCATGTGTTGCAAGATAAAACGACCGTATACTGCTGAGCTGTTGAGACTGGAGACAACTCCCAGAGTTCCTCTGAACATTTTTACAGCAATTAGTAAATCCTTCTTTTGTTTAAAAAAACATCTTCCCCTCTGATCTGTGAAAGGCCCCAGCAAATATGGAAAATGCATTACATAAATAGCAGTTTCACACACACACAAAGACACAACAAACCCCAGACTAAAGACATTTTTGTCTTTCAATTATGACAACAGTCATTTTTATTTGTGACTAACGGCTCGTTTAAAAGCATTTAAAAGTCAGCAGTGTTCCTTTACCATAATTTATTTTACATCAGTCTTCCTGTTTCTAGCTACAAATATATATTCTGTAAATTCGCATCATGCAGTTCATAAACCTGTCTGCCTTCGTTTGCACATAAGCAAAATTAAATTGTACAAATGCCACTGCTCTGTTACCATTTGGAGTGGCAGATGTCCAATTGCCAGCTGTACAAGTACTGAATACGAAGCACGAATTATAGAGTAATGAAACGCTTTGTTAAACCATATTTAAGAATTTTATTGTCATTTAATAACTACACAAGCATTAGCAGATAAACACACATGTGGTCCATTACCACAGCATCCATCAAGTTTTAAGCCTATCCATAATGTGATGGATAAATGAGAACTGTTGATTGGACAAATAAAGACTTTCCAAAAGCCTTTGACCCTGTCTTTCAGTGAAAACTCTTGGGAAAACAGAAAATTAAGCTGCCAGGAGGTGAAAAGTAGAGTTGCATCACGGATTAGAAAGTGGCAAAGAGGGGGGAAAAAAAAAAAGGAAGAATTTAAAAAAAACATATAAATCATTAATTGTGGCAAAATGCATCAAAACAGTGCCACAAGATTATCTTCAGGCTTAAGTGAAATATATACATTTACAACCTGGGAAGGGAAATAAATTAATGCAACGGTATTTGCCACTGACTCAAACCCACTTAAAATCATTAAAGAAATAAGAAAGCATGACAGCAGAAACCATCCATCTGGCTTATGAGTTTACTTCTGCTATATTATTCTTTGAAGGAAGGAACCTCTCTTTCAACTACTTTTTGTCCGCAGCACAAAAAGCAAGCTAGAAGTGTTCATCTTAAAAAGCATCCCACAGCTGAGCACTGCTCTGTATACTCCACTTGACTTTATAGCCACCATCAATTTGTTTAATGTCCCCTTTACCTTTTCATCCGTACTGCCCCCTAAGTTGAGGGAGCTCCCTCAAGGAGCCTGATAAATTTGAAGAGGAAACCTGTGATGTGGCTTCCTGCAATTAGGTCATTAAAGTTACACACTCAAATCCCTTTCAGCCTTAAAGCCTGTGAAGCTGTGACATCGTCTTCTCTTAGATCGCACTTTAGAACTC
Source organism: Aptenodytes forsteri (assembly GCF_000699145.1). Taxonomy (NCBI): domain Eukaryota; kingdom Metazoa; phylum Chordata; class Aves; order Sphenisciformes; family Spheniscidae; genus Aptenodytes; species Aptenodytes forsteri. Next base: position 2,128,827 of record NW_008796046.1, on the reverse strand, counting down.
ATCTGTGTCATGATGTCTTTAAATAATTCAGCCGCAACCAGGCAGTTGGGCTGATCACACCCAATTAATCCTGATGATTCTTCCTTCACCTGCCACTTTATTATTGAAAGAACAGACAGAGCTCTTGAAGCTAGACAGAGTTGGCTTTATTTTTTTTTTAACTCACATGGATAGTACTTAGCCCAATAGTCTCTGGCTGCTTTCCAAAGCCGCTGGCAAAAGAGGCAAAATACAGCAGGACACCCAAGAGGAACAGGTGACAGTGCATATATGGCAGTCGAAATTCAGTATTAATGACATTATTCTAACTTTAAGTAAATTTTGCAAGTTGTTAAGTTCCAAAGTAATCATCCCCATGCAAAACAGAGATCTGTGCATCTTTGACAGCTGTCTTTTTTGAGCAAAGCTCAAAAAAAACCACCAGTATTTTTGTGTCACTGTTCACAATGTAGAGAATGCTTGGCTGGCAGTCTATGCGTTAATGAGATGTCTCACATCTAACAACACAGGTAACAGTCATCTCAATCTCTTACCTTGTCTGGAGCAAAAAAATAAGAGATTTAAGGAAGAGCAGCAAAAGTGGCTAGAAACATGGGCAGATTCTCAAGATTATTTTTTTCTTCTAAATAAGGCTAAGGAAAGTACAGTTACAAATATTTGTTTGCCAGATCTCTAATGAAACCAAAAAGCAATGAATTTAACTCTGATAATTAAAAAACAAAATTTTTCATATATGAAGGTAGCAGAACGTACTAAGACAGCACCAGAAGCCAAGAAAGAAATGATTTCACCAATTCCTTCAGAAGCCCGAAGCTATATTCCAGATGCTTGCTGCTGTAAACGCCAACATAAGGATATACTATCTCAAAAGCAGTCATGTTGTAGATGATGCATATTACTCATAGACAATGATAGCTCAAGGCAATATTTCACATACCTGGAAACATCACTCAAGTTTGATCCGAAGTGAAACACAGCACTGAGTTGATAACAACAACAAATTCACCCCCACGATTCTCCTGACTGAGAATTATAAACCCTCAGGTACCACACAAGGCTCCTTTGAATTTAAAGTGTGTTTTAAAATTGATACTACTCTCCATGTTTTCAACAAAGGAAATCTATGAAGATTAGTTATATCCACTCCTTATATTCTACAAGACAAACCCTTGTTACAGGAATAACAGTGAATGCAAGAAGGGTAAGGCACTTGTCATACAGACATTCACATCACAAGAGACCCCCAAAACTAAACACTATATGGGCTAAACTGGCCTGAAACATCAACCCTGCTAAAATAAGGAGTAAACTGTAACATTTAAGCACTTAGTGTTAAACAACAGCACTTACATTTGACCTTGTTCTGTTTGCTTGGGTGGGAGGATGCTAGGTTTTTTCCTTTATTATTATTATTTTGCTTAAGTTGGTGTACAAAAGGTTGGGCAATTCAGCATACAAGCATTGGGAGCTGGAAAAGATTAGTTAAAAAAAAAAAAAAGCATCTCTACTGCTTGCCCTCTAGCACACAAAACTCCTCAGAAACCCTGAAGAAGGAATTAGTACACCATACAATAGATTTGATCAGTGAGGGAAATAAGAGTCATTTTAGGGCTTAACATAGTTAAGCTGGCAAAATAATTCTTTTCAACTGTTTTTCCATTTCAATTGGTTTAATACTCTACAGAAGGACGTAGAACAGATAGTCATCCACCTCCACAAGGGAGGAAAACTGGCTAGGTGCAGACTCAGATAAGCAAGAGAAAGCATTTTTCATTACTAAAAAAATGAATCTTTGAATACAGGTTATTGTGTTTGGGGTACATCAAGAGAATGCAAATATGAAGTGTTACAAAAACACCTCACCTCACCTTCACATCTCTGAACACATAGAACTGATTAGCTGCCGTAATTTACACTAGTTCTTTGAGGAGTGAATGGCAAAGAACTGCATGTAGGCTTCTGGAACACAATGTAGCAATTTGTACTAAAATTAGCATATTAAAAACAAATTGCTAAATGGCACAAAGACATAATTTGCACAACCAGCTTTCAGATAGGCTCTTCAGCCTGCAACCTAAAGAAAACATAATATTTGATTTGGACCTGACAGTATCCTTCAAGCTTTGGGCCTCCAACAGTTTCTTATAAATTATTTATAACAAACTTTTAATGCAAAATTTTTAAATATACCATCAGCTTAATGAGTGGTACCGAAACAGTGAGAAATCAGAAACCAATTTTCACTCTTCTGTAAGGTAACACTTAAAAGAATACAGGCTATATGTGAGTTTTAAAAACAGTATCCGCAACATCACAAATTACCACAGCGAGAACTCTGAGAGAGATGAGAAAAATATTTTTGTACCTTCTGGGTTGTTTGCTCTCTGAATTTGAATTTTTGATAGAGTAAGGAGGCCATAAAGGCACAGCAACTGACATAAGACCGCTGGGCCACACAGACCCCGAATATACTCTCAGCTCTTCTGCTAAAGCAACTACATTTCAGGGTAACATCTCTCTGATATTTCAAAGTAATTAGCGTCACATTAAGTATTTTAGAGAAAGTTGGGAAAGACCTCTTAGCTGGTTTATGAAAGATACGTCGCCAACCCACTTTTGCTGGCTAAGATTTAAATGAAGTGGGTTCATATCCTCAAAAAAAAAAAACCCAACAGTTTTTTTTCCTCTGACCCTGAAAGTGCAGGTACAGAATTATTGCTGAAGAAAATCTAAACCATCTTGACATCTCTACTGAAATTATCTACTGTTAAGCTAACCCTAAAATAAAGCGAGCTTATGTACTGTTTTGCCTTTTAAACTTGGACCATTAAATGCTTTAATTTACAGCACAGCCCTTATACATATTTTTTTCAGCGTGACTGACAGACCAACAAACTGTGGTCCCAAACACCAAAACAGTAAGGAGGGACCAGACCTTTTACTTCAGAACACACACCTTTCCACCTCCCACCATTAATCTCATCCTCATCTTCCTTCTGCTGCATAATCTAGAAGCGGATGAAAAGTGTCAGTTCACAAGGCCAACAATGTGGGGATTATTTCAAAAATTTACATGCTAGTCAAATTTATTTTTACATGGGTGAAGCAGCAGAGCTTCCTCTTCCCTACGAAGATTATCTCACAAATTACTTTTATCACGAGGAAAACACAAAAATACATACTCTGCAAAAGTCTCATTCTATTTAAAAACTTCGTCTGTCCTGTTTTAAGAGTATTTAATTTTGTTCCCTCTTCAGCCAGCCTGCCTATTCTCAGCCATAAATCTACGCACCAACTTCCCTTTTCCCCCGAGTTTCTATGCTGCCTATGCTACTGTTATTCAGATCCTGTACTCCTTCCCATTCCCACACTCTGAAACCTCTTTCACAACTATTCATTTTGGTCCTTCATCCACGTCAGTGTTTGTAACCAGGAGTCACAGCCTGGCATCGCCGCCCAGAACCTTCCATCTCCTGCATGCCAAGCTCTTCCAAAGCGCTGCTAAAGCACCCCAGCTATGCAAAAGGCCTCCTCAGATTGCCTACTCCAAGCACTTCAGGGTAGGTGAGCCTGTTGATTTTAGTACTATTTTCCTAGGGTCTTAACACTTCAAAAGGAGCCGCCTACCTTATCCATGTGAAAGCTTTTTGTAGGACAGGGTGTCTGTTAGGTGGCAGCACATAACTACAACTACTACACCCTTTAAAGTCACTGCCCACGACACAAAAATATTTAATTTTTCAGCAAAACATCAGTGACAGAGGGCTTGATCCTTTACCTACTACTGCACTGGTAGCAGGTACTGGATGGCACACTACTGGATGACCCTGTAGTCAAAGCACCTTCTTCTTTCCCTAAAATGCTCTTGAATATATGTAAATTCCCAACTGCCTCTGAATAACGGAGTTTTGATGTCAAAACAACAGCCTGCTCTCTTGCCGTTGCTCCGAGCTATCCTAGAAGACCACCACCTGCAACAGAGCAACCTGATGATGGTCAAGACCCACCAAAGACCAGTGGGGCGAAGGTGTCTCTCCTGGATGAAGATGTCTCTTCTGTACAAAGATAACTTCTCCATCCCTGCTCTCCCCGAACAGTTTCACACGGTTTGACCGTCCATGGCTGGGCAGATGCTCCCATCTCCTCTCAAGGGGAGGACAGCTGCAGACCAGCACGGCTTTACAGCGTGGCACCCCAAGCAGGATTTCAGTGAAAACTTCAGCCATCCACGTAGTGCCACACAATCACCCCTGCTCCAGTGCCAAGCCCCCCGAGACCCGGCCACCCCACCTCAGCCACCCCCCTGATGCCTCCCCAAGCCCCTGGACACCCTCCTCCTGCCCTACCATCACTTCGGACACAGGCCAAAGGGACAGACTTGGGAGGGGGGGGGCCAAACAACACGCTGGGGCACGGGGAGAGAGGGGGCTACACCACCCCCTCCTTAAGACAAGGATTTGGGGAAGAAAGGGACAAGAAAACACCCATTTCCACCCACTGGGGCTCGCTGAGGGGCAGGGGCCCCGTTAACCCGCCATTTGTCCCCCTCAGGAAAGAGGGGCCATGGAGGAGGGAGGATTCCCCTGCCGTGGGGCCTAGTCAGTGGGGTGAGGGCACGGAGGGCTGGGGAGGGGGCGGTAACTGAGGCGGCGGCGGGACGCGGCCCCCGGGGCCGGGGCGGCCACTCACAGAACTCGGCGATGTAGTAGGAGACGGCGTAGTTCTCCTCGCACCACTCCAAGGTGGAGGTCGGCGGACCCCAGTAGCCCTCCCGGTCGGCGGCCGGAGCCATCGCGGCACCCGCTTCAGGCCAGAGCGGAGCAAGGCGAAAGGGGAGGAAGGAGAACGGTGCCGGGCCCGAAGCGCGGCGGCAGCGGCGGGCGGGGGCC
>NW_008796046.1:2109757-2123619 GCF_000699145.1 Aptenodytes forsteri | reverse complement strand
GGCAAAATACGCTCCCCCGGCTGGGTTTGGTGGCACTGAGGTGGTTTGCCCTCTCTGGTTTTCCTTGTAGACCGCAGGGAGGGTTTGTAACGTGAGCGAGGCAGCGCGCTGGCTTCATGTTTTTAAATGAGGAGGAAAGCGTTTCTCGTACTCGTGGGCCGGGAGGAGGAAGGAGGCTTTTTATAGCACTGCCTACTGCACGGGGGTTTTCTCTCATCTGATGCCTTATTTAGTTTCCTCAGTGCCTATTACGCGTACTATACTTACACCCAGAATATGCAAAGTGCTTTTCAAACAGAGTTGGTATCCAAAGGCAAATAGAGTCTAAAAAGGGAAAGACTTGAAACAATGGAAAAGAATAAAACGTACAAGTAGAGGCCTAAGAATATCGTGTGTCTTTTATGTTTCAGAAAAGGGTCCAAAGACTTGATGAGAAGCTTCGGGCACTGTACACAGTGCTACCCTGCTGGTCAGCAGAATTTATTATACCTGCATATACCCCCACAAACTTACTTTTCCACATCTTTTTTCTCCTCACCTCCTCTTCTGTAAGCTAAAAAACTCCAATCTAAACACAGACCTTTCCTAGTGTAAATGCTGATGTCATACTGAATACATCTGTCGTGAAGAATAACCTGCCTTCTGCAGTTCAGCTTGTATATAATTGCTTTCAGCATCAGGTAGAGATGTATTTAACGTTTTTCATAGTGATACAAAGCCTTCAAAGCAAAATTGATTTTAGTGATGGCAATGACAAAATACTTAGATTGTCAAAACATCAAAATCACTGGATTTTTTTATGCAGACCTGTCTTTTTATTTTTTTCAGAGCTAGATTATCCTCCCCAGATTGAGACTTTCAAGATTGAGGTCTGGAAGAGTACCAAACTGATTCAGAAGCACAAAACTGGTTGTAAACAATGAGGAGGATTCTAGCCTGCTTGATGCACTTTAGCTTTTTGGACTTTTGAAGGTTCAGTTTATATAGTAAGGAAGTTTGTGGGGCTCTGATCTGTCTTTTGTTATCATGGTTAACCATTTTAAGATTAAAAGATCTTAACACAAAAATAATTCAAAGTTTGAAATTGCAGTAGTGCAGAAACTAAAGAAATAACTATTAAATACCCCATTTGCACATGTCGTGGTTTAAGCCCAGCCAGCAACTGAGCACCCAGCCATGCACTCATGGTGGGATGGGGGAGAGAATCGGAAGGGTAAGAGTGAGAAAACTCATGGGTTGAGATAAAGACAGTTTAATAGGTAAAGCAAAAGCCGCGCACGCAAGCAAAGCCAAACAAGGAATTCATTCACTGCTTCCCATCGGCAGGCAGGTGTTCAGCCATCTCCAGGAAAGCAGGGCTCCACCACACGTAATGGTGACTTGGGAAGACAAACGCCATCACTCCAAACGTCCCCCCCTTCCTCCTCCTTCCCCCAGCTTTATATACTGAGCATGACGCCATATGGTGTGGGATATCCCTTTGGTCAGTTGGGGTCAGCTGTCCCGGCCGTGTCCCCTCCCAACTTCTTGTGCACCCCCAGCCTGCTCGCTGGTGGGGTGGGGTGAGGAGCAGAGAAGGCCTTGACTCTGTGTCAGCACTGCTCAGCAATAGCTAAAACATCCCTGAATTATCGACACTGTTTCCAGCACAAATCCAAAGCACAGCCCCATACCAGCTACTGTGAAGAAAATTAACACTACCCCAGCCAAAACCAGCACAGCACACCAGGAGCACTAAATGGGAACAATATGAAAACCCAAGCAATTTGTGTAGTAGTCAGCTACAGCTGGCTTTAAATAAATAATTAAAAATATTGATGCTTGCTTGTTTTCTCATCACACGCATGCTGGACATGAGAAGATTTGCAACCGCAATTGAAAAAGAAGTCAGGCATGAAACTGGCTTTAAAACTGAGCAACATAAATTAATGAAAGATTGTATGGGGTAGATAACAAGAAGAACGTGGGTTTTTATCCATTCTGCTTTTTCTAGATAAAAAGACAAGCAAAAATGCATAGGTAGCCCTTAATTTGAATCCTTGGGGAATTTTTATTTGTTTGGCACGTTTCCGTAGTAGTCTCCATCACAATATGCATTTACTTCTGACTTACCCTGTGGTTTGGTTCTCTGCTTTTGAACTCTGGCAAACCTTTCAGTCATTGCACTCGGAAGGATGGTATTGAAGAGGCAGCTACAAACTGTTACGGTACCCGCTTTTTGTCCCTGGAACTGATTTGTAAAGGTAAATTCATCTACAAAAGATGACCGTTTGACCGTTTCAGCTGTTACAATAATAGATAATTTGCATCTTGCAAACGTACATTTTGCAGTGTACATTACTGCGCTGGATATAATTTGCATCTAAACGTGGTCTATCTGACCAGACAGTCAAACCTACCTACGTCCAGGTGTTGGATTTTCTTTCTCTGATCTGTACGACCTACGGAGGGAATGTCTTGTTTCTGAAAGAACAAGAAGAGAAACAAACAGAGAGTTCCTGAAATGCTTATTTTCAGTATTACTGAAAATGTACTTGACATGCCAATGGAGTAATTTCCTGTGGCCTCAGGTTGCCTGTGGCAAAGGATCCTCTTTCCACACGGTTCTATGTTGCCCTGAAACCCCACGGTTTAACTGATCACTCAGGCTAATTGAGTCATGTCATTTTACACCACTAGAGGGATATGTCCTGTAAATTTAGTGTGTGGATCCGATCGTTTTTTGCTTGGGGAACGGGAAAGGGCTGCTGTTCAAAAATTGCACGTGTTCAGCTGTTTCTCTTTGTGATCCGTGAAATTCGGGGAATGACACCTGAAGAAGAGCGTTTTTCTCTGTCCCTGCTCTATGCAACCGCTTTATCATGGCTTGTGCTGCTGGTTGTTTAATTTCTGCATAAAATGAGACCTAACAAACAGATTGATTGGAACTCATTATGGCTACATATGTTGGAGAAGATTGTACATATTTCCTCTCGTCAGCATATTCATGCGAAGGGGGAGATAAAATTGACACAAAATCCTGAAGATGTTTTCACTACTTGGTTCTAATAGTGTTAAAATAAAGGTAGCAGCCACATAAATAAAGCTGAATTTTGTGCTACAAATCGCCTGTTCAAATTTTACGTTAATCATGAACCTGTGCCTCTTCTAGGATCTTATTTTATTGGGTCGTAGCGTATACAGCATCTTAGGCACGGAATCCTGAGTCAGGGTTCTTGGCTCAAAAGTCTCCCATCCCATGACAATGTCAGCTTCCAAATACTGCAGCTGAAAATGTCATTATTGGCAGCTTTCTGAATTTTCTAGTCCGTACGGGTTACAGAAAAAGGTCATTAACACCTCGAGATCCTGCAAGCCTGATCCTGTGTAACATGTAATTTATCCCATTGATTTATATGCAGATAGCATGAGTAAAATGCTAAAAGCAGGATTATAAAGGGATGAATCAGACTCTTTGTAAAGTGCCTTGAAGTTTAAAGGCTCTTTATGAGCACTGTTGTTGGGATGATGATAATTATGCCTGAAGTAATATCACAGAAATTTATTGGCACCTGAATGAGTGAAAAAGAGAAGTCGTTTCCTAACGTGAAGAAGGATCTGATCCAAGAAACCTCGGCAGACTTTAGCAGAGCTGATTTCCTATTCATAGTTAGATAAAGCAGAAATGTCTGCGCTGAAGTTAAATGGAGTCATGTGTTTGTAAAGCATCATCAAAGGGACTCAAGTCCTAGAGCCGTGTAAATATTCATAAATTCGCCTGTGTAATATGACCGTTCTTAGTCATATTTTCAAGGCTGTTGTATGCATTTTGGCAAATGACTGTGGTAGTGAATGACAGCATCACGGATTTCAGCTCCGTGGATGCTGTGAGCATCCAGCACTGAAGGGCTCAGATATGAAGACAACAACCTGAATAGTGTTACAAAGGGTTGATGGCAACGGGCTGCTGAGCGCAGGTATTTAGGAAAAGAGGTGCGACCTGCCGAGGACAGGACGTTCCCTCGTGTAGTTCAGTCCTACATCCAATCCTCAAAGCAGATTTCAGGGCGGCATTTTTCTTCTCCATCCTTTTCCTAGCACAAGCCTATCTGATCTGGTCTATCGAGATGTATCCCAAAACCTTTCAAATCAAAAGCTGAGGCAGGTGATACCATCCACAGCAGGTCTCATTTTACCAAAATCAGGATGTTTGCTTTCTTGTAGCAGTGGATTAAGTTGAAGTTTATCTGCACGCAGTGGTTACTACCCTGAAAGCAGACAGCACACGTAGGTGTCTCCAGGCGCCCGCAGCTTTCAACCCATTGTATTAGCATGAAGTAAAATTGATGTCAGTTTGCACTGATTTGCAGGGCTGAAATTGGTACTGGAGGAGATAAACCTGCTGTTCAGCCATTCCCGAGGGAGAAGCAGTTGACGCTGGGAAAAGTGTGGAAGGAGAGCTCAGCTTAGTGACTTTTCCAGTCATCTGAGCTTAATTCACCCCTATATGTAAATCAGAGCCCTTATCAGCTGCAAAATGTCCATGGTAAACGTGCACCAGTTTAAGCTGAAATATCAAATGAAAATCTGCCATGGGAGGGAGACTTTCCAAAAGCACAAATGGCATGTGCCTCAGTCTCACTGACTTTCAAAGGAATCTGGGATTCGGTCTGCCTTTGTGCTTTGGAATTCTTCTCATGCTTTAAAAAAGCAGAAGCAAATGCCGTAGCAATTCATTGTTTACACTTGTAAACAGCTTTCTCTTTAGGAAAAATATACCAAGCTGTCTTTTTCTGCCTGCTAATTTACATACACAGAGCTCAATATGAAGAGACTTGCATGAACTCTGTAATAATATTTCAGTGTGTTAATCTCCATTTGGATCCTGCCTTAAAGGCTCAGTTCACTTCCTTAAATGCTGGTATCTTGTGTCATTTGAGATGCTTTCAGAGCAGCAGCTGAAGGCCAGGCAGGATGCCCTGAGGTCACTGGATCTTCCCTAGATCCAGTGTCATATCCCATATGGCTCTCAGCGGCTTTGTGTCCAAGAGCACTAAATGTCTATGTTTTAGCAACTGAATTGAGCTTAGGTGTCTGGCTTTTTTGGCTGGATGAAGTTGGGTGAGGTCATGAATCCCAACTCCTTACTCTCTTCTGAAAAGCACTCTACTCTGGTTTGAGGTCAATGAAGCTCCTGTTACGTTTTCTGTACTCACAGCATCCGTGGAAGGTACATACCTAATCGACTCTTGGACTTGCTTTGACCTCGGTTGGCTGGAATTGAGGCATTTATGGGAAGCAGCCTTACTTCTGGATATTATACCACTCATTGGAGTCACCTGTCCTTAGGACATAAGCTCCCTATAGGAAATCTGGGAGGAGAGATATACCGGAGGACGAGAGCCACAAAATATTGGCTCCCTCCAGCGCTTTAACAGGCAGCACTGAGTCCATTTGGGACTCAAAAAACGGCAGTAGCCCTTTTCACATGGTGAGAACAGGAGCAGTGCTCCTCTCTTTTTGTTCCTATCCTAGCTCCCTCCCCATGAATGGAGCTGAGAAGGGGTTTGGAGGAGAACGCGTCGCTGGTTCTCTTATAACCGGCTCCTTTTGGGGAAGAGAAGGGAGGGCACTGGCAGCTTGGAGTTAAAATAAGAATCTGTACATAGTATCATGATATTGCTGTGGCACAGGGGAAAGACAGTTGTACAGCAAACGTATTTTCAACCCTGCAGGAAATATTTTGAAGTCTCCACATTTTGCGTGACTTGACAGCGTCCGAAGCCATTGGGTGAATTAGGCAGGACTCTCCTGGTAATAGCAGCTACCTTGTGCAGACAGGTGGCCATAAATAGCAAGCTTTTGGGTGTCAGCATCAATTTGCTAACCTGTCCAGCTAAAGCTCCTCAAGCTGGGGCCTCCTCCCATCTACATTCGTGCTGCTAAAGTTTCTGGCACCACTGATTTCAAGTGCCAGCTCCTGGTGTGTATCCGTCCTTCCCACTCATACCATTTTGGGTGTATGATCAGATGGAGACTGGGCAAAGACTGATCAGTGACCACCTACTGCAGGAATGGAAGTGCCAACGATATAAGGGTGACTTAAGGCAAATTTTTAAGTCAAAATATTGTCAGGAAGCAAGAAATTGGCTGGAAGGCAGGCTAATCTGAAGTCTGTGAGGGATAAGTGCTGAAGCTTTTTTACCCCAAAACCCCAGTGGGAATGGATTTAGAGGAACTAGCTATAGCCAGTGTCTCACCCTTTTCTTATAACCTTCAGTTTAGGGAAAAAAGCACCCACAAACCATTCGTTCACTGGATCTTGTATAATGAATCAATTAGTGTCTGAACCTGGAAGGCGATATCTCCCACCCCGGGCTCTATAAAACTCTTGCCCATCCAATTGTGCCCTGCTCGGCATTTGGTCTCATTGATAGGGAAAGCAATTTCCTCGTGTTGCTGCTCTTGGAAACCTCTGCAACAAAAGGGGAAAACCACTAGGAGCAAGCAGAAAGTCTCAGTGGTAAGCAGATACAGATACATTAAATTGTCAAATGTTAAAAGAATTTTTAAGAAATTGAACACTTGAAATATCTTCAGTTGCACTGCACCTACAGTAGGGAAGGCAGCTGCTATTTTCTTCCTTGATCTCTGGGAAAATGGCATATTTACCCCAAACATATGCAAATTTTTCTACCTAGCCTGGAAATGAAGCACGTTCTGCTCATGTAAAGAAACCATTGTTATAGTTCTCTCATTTACTGCAGGAAGGAGGAGGAGAAGAAAGAGATCAAGTCATTATTTACTTGGCAAAAATCCTTTGTTCCTTTTCTGGATATCAGTTAATTACTCGTGAGCTAATCAACTTACACCTCAGCCAAACTCTTTCCTTTAACAAGTCATTAATAAAGGAGACTGCTCAGACAGTTCAAATTGACCTTATTAGTATAGCTTGGATATTTCAGACCTATGAACTAAAAGGGGGATAAAAGGAAACACAAGGAAATACAGTAATACATTTCCACTTGCAGCTTTCTTCTGGGGTGACTTGTGACCCATGGTCATTCCCGCAGTAAATGTTTGATGATCAGCCTCAATAGGAGAGCTCATTACTAGACAGAGAAAGAAAGAAGTTTTCTGGAGCTTTTGTACCGCTGACCCTATTTTCCTGGTGGCATCAGCTCCCGAGAAGGGAGTCACTTCAGCTTGTATTGCTGAAAGCCATTGCCTTAGACACCTTGGTGAGGCCCTCACGCTTCGTGAATTCACATGAATGAGGGTTGGCTTCTGGGCATGGTAGTGTCCAGGTGTTTGACACACCAAACTTCATACCTCTGTCATACCAAAACCGTAGAGGAGAGTGGGCCCATCATGACACACTTTTCTGAAAAGTTTCATCCGGAAGTCTGACATAATTATTTAATTACAGTGTGAATTACCTAATTACAACATATGAAGCTACATCATACGTATGAATCACATTCTGAATTCTGTCTCTGTTAAGGCATTACGGCTGCAATGGTAAGTCAATGTGATACAATACAATAGCCCAGGAAAGTGGCTGAGTCCCCATCCCTGGAGGTATTTAAAAGACGAGTAGATGAGGCGCTGAGGGACATGGTTTAGTGGGCATGGTGGTGTTGGGTCGATGGTTGGACTCGATGATCTTAGAGGTCTTTTCCAACCTCAATGATTCTATGATTCTATGATTCTAATACTGAATTACTGTCTCAGGCAATTTCTCTCTGTAGCGAGTGCTGAGCGTGGCAGCTGTGGACATTCTGAATCACTTGATGGTTTTCTGAGTTCAAATGCCATGGAAGGTGTGACCTACAAGTTAGGTAACACTAATATATGGTTTGAATATGGCCCAATATGCTTAGCACAAATCCTAGAGCACCCCCTGTGAACGCTGCGTGATTTCTGTGATCCATATTAATGGTCTTGCAGCTTTCTGGTAGAAACTGGAGTGTGGCTGCCTCAGGAAAAGGATACAGTGACTCTCCCTTGTAGGCTATACTTCTGTCCTGGTTTCGGCAGGGATAGAGTTAATTTCCTTCCTAGTAGCTGGTACAGTGCTGTGTTTTGGATTTAGGGTGAGAACAATGTCAATAACATACTGATGTTTTAGTTGTTGCTAGGTAGTGTTTACACTAGCCAAGGACTTTTCAGCTTCCCATGCTGTACTGACTGAGAAGGCTGGAGGGGCACAAGAAGCTGGGAGGGGGCACAGCCAGGACAGCTGACCCCAACTGGCCAAAGGGACATTCCATACCATGTGACGTCATGCTCAGTATATAAAGCTGGGGGAAGAAGAAGGAAGGGGGGGACATTCGGAGTGATGGTGTTTGTCTTCCCAAGTCACCATTACACGGTGATGGAGCCCTGCTTTCCTGGAGATGGCTGAACATCTGCCTGCCGATGGGAAGCAGTGAATGAATTCCTTGTTTTGCTTTGCTTGCATGTGCAGCTTTTGCTTTACCTATTAAACTGTCTTTATCTCAACCCACGGGTTTTCTCACTTTTACCCTTCCGATTCTCTCCCCCATCCCACCGGGGGGGAGTGAGCGAGCGGCTGCGTGGTGCTCAGTTGCCGACTGAGGTTAAACCACGACAACTTCAAAAAACAAGTCTAGGTTTGTCACCTGTAAAATAAGGAAAGAGCCCTTGGAATAACCACTGCTGGTCCCAGGGCTGGCCTTTCTCTAGGACCATCGCTGAACAGGGCTGGGGGACTACTCTAGGACTGAAATGTCTGCATCACTTCTGCAGTCCAAACCACGTGCCCCATCCACGATCAGGTACGACTGATATAGGTTAGGGGACTGCTGATGCTCGAAGGAAAGGGGAATAAAATTCAGCCAGACTCGAGCTCAGGTCAGCTTCTCTCTCATGCCAGTCTTCCCAAAGAAAGCTGCGATGCGCTCAGAGGTCGGTCCTGTGCATCAGCCCATTTGATCAAAGGCTAAGCAGTGTTTTTGGATGAATTAATTTTTTTTTTTAAATGCCGTCAGAGCAAAGATGCTATCCACTTCAGTGCTCCTGATGTACCAGAGCCAACCAGAAACAGTTTAACACCTTTCTTCTTGTATTTTTCTTTTAGAAGGAGCATTTCTACCCACTGCTTCCATTGCCAGAGACACTGCGCTATTCACATGACCATCTCCATTTTTGAAGCCAACGCTCTCTGAAGGCTTTGGAGGCCAGACGGCTAATCTCTTGACAAGCAAGTGTATTTCTTGACAGTGTGATTGGTGTTGGCCCATCGCCCTTAATGGCTTGGCCCTCTGACAGCTGGCAGTGGTTTTCTGATGGCTGGAGCCCCAGTCACATGCCCCCTGACAGCAGCAGAATAATGTTCTCATGCCTGCGATAATGGCAAATGCGTTTGGAAAGCTCATGAATAAAATTCCCTTCTCTGTCTCTTTTTATAACTCTGACATGCTTTTCTGTTGCCCAGTTTCTCCTCGTTCTTTTTTTTTTACCACCCCCTCCACACTTATTTCTCCCACTCTAGTATTATTCCTCGTGTTATTGGATTGGCAGAGACAGACACTTCTGATTTCTTCCCTGCTCGAGGCTCAATGCTCTTTCTTTTGGTCTTTGAGCAATATTCCCCAGATACTGTTGGCAGGAGGCTCTGTCAGTGCTGAGTCCTGTGTGAAACTGCCATGCAGAGCCCCTCATTTTGCTCCTACCAGCTTCTAACAATGCCGGTTCCATCTTCCATCGCCCTTGCTTGCAGCTTTGATATTTATTTTCAAAACATGCCTTTGACTCTTGTGTTTTCTCAGGAAAGTTTGGGCTTGGTTCCACAAGCCTGACGTACCTCCTAATTCAAAGCGCAGAGGGGAACCTTGGGTGCAGGGAGGCAGGGGAAAGGGGGAGCCGCGGTGTAAAAGCTGATTTTTATTTTTGCCTTAGCTCGTGGAAAGTATGGTTTGCCCTCGGCTGAGCAGGAGGAGGTGGCTGGGGCTTATAGCTCAGCTACGTGTCGGAGCAGGAGTCGAGGAAGCAGAGTCTGGGGATTTTCTTAATGGGAGTTATTTATCATCCCAGAGAAACTGGTTGTAGGAGGGAGGGGATTGCTGCCAGCATGCGGGAAACCTCCTGTTTCAGCAATCTGGGATGACAGATTAATGTCTAATTCTCTAGGGGTTCTGGTAAGATAGGAAAATAGATTATCTTGCTGTTTGCAATACCCCCCTCAAAATGAATGCGCGTCACTAAATGAACAGTCCTACTTCTTTTTCAAAGGTGGGACACCGCTGCACAAACCAAACAGGTACCGGTGTACATAACAACACCCCACCCCGGCCACCCCTCCTATTCCGTGATACCTGGTTTACGATTGCATTTGTTCAGCGGTGGTCAGTGGTGTTCAACGGGTCTGGCTCCCAAGGCTGAAGCAGTTCCCGAGCTGCGCTTGCTCTCTGGAAAGAGGACTCAGACTCATAAGTCTTGCAGTGTGGGCACTCTGCTGGCTCTGAGCCTGCCTGCAGGAGAAGTTCAAAACTTCCACGCCGTGTTTAGGAATAGCTGAGCGGAGGAAACTGCTCCCTTGCCAGTTGCCGTGTCCTCCTCTGGGTAATGTGAACAAGAGCTGAGACCTGCATGACTACACCCGACATGGGCTTTAGCCTTCCTTGGCTAGACACAGCTGTGTCCCAGGCTGTGCACGTATGTGAAGAACATGGGCATCAGCCTGGTCCTGAAAACGGGCTTAAACCCAACAGTCTTTGGGACTATTTATACATAGGACAAGAACAATGCATGTAGAGACAAAGGCCTTCAGTATTCCTAAATCTTGTTGCAAAGGAGATCCACAGCTGGAGCATGAAACTCCTTTTGCTCACAAAGATGTGTCGGCAATAGCTGGTTTAGGTGTTAGCAGAATAACTTAGGCATGCAACCACTGTAAGGGAGAGGGACATGAGGCTCTTGCATTGGATGAGCTGTTCTGGACTCGGCTGTGATTTCTCTTCGTCTTTCTGCTGCTTAGTAGGGGTACTAGTTCCTACTGGCTTCTGCTGGTGAGGGAGGAAAGTAGGACAGCTTTATGTCCCATGAGTCTAGGTCAGCCCAGGGAGCACTTCCATGCACAGCAGGACCTCTTTTCCTGGGGTTCCCAGGAAAAACCTGCAAGCTGCTGTAGCCTGAGCTCTCCCAAAGGCAAGAATATGCTTTTTGGAAGTGTTTGGGGGAACTCCAGGAGAACAGCTTCTTTTGGAGGCAAGGAAATCACTGCAGCTACCTGTTCAGCCAGGTGGGCGAGCTGAAACAAGTGGCTCCCTGAAGCCCCCATCATTGTCCTCGGGAGCGTAGTTAGGACAAGCTTCTGTTCTGTGCCACGTAGGTGTCTCAAATTAGGAAAACCACCCTGCAATTTCCTCCCATTGCTGCACTATGCTGCTGCTAACAAGGGGCTGCCACAGGGGACCTCACTTTATTTTATACAGAGACTTTCACATGGGCTGTCTTCCAAAATGCTCGGAGTTACCTCGAGGGTGTTTTAACTGGGCGTTTGTGAAATACTCTCTGGAGCATTTACTGGTGGTCCAGGAAAATGATCTGGCTCATCAGAGGGCCTTGGTCCACCTTGGTTTTCTGTTCTCAGATATTGGGATGCTGTAGGATGAAGCAGACCAGAGCCCAGTGCTCTCCTGGACTCTGGGCACCGTCGTGCCACTTGGGTTTCTTGTCTTCTGTAAAGGTGCGCTGTGATCCAGTATTGCTGTTGGTAGCCACAGACCGTCAGCTTTGTACTGAGTTTGCAAGGCCTCAGGACTGAGCCTTGCCAGGTTTTCTGTCTGAACTTTTTTTCACCTGCCTAAGCTTTGTTTTACTTGGTTTAGCTGTGACAGCGATTTCTCTGATTGACCAGGTGTCTACGGCTAATTTGCTATACTTTTGTATAACCGTAGTTTACATGAGTAGCAGTAACAAGCAGTTATTCTATGAAGAACAAGACACAGCTCTGACACAACAATGTATTATAGAGAAATACAGGGCTGGTACGATAGCAGAGGCCTTGAGAAGTGGAGATACAGGATGCGGCGCTGAGGAGTGCAGACATGGTATGAGAGAAGATGGGGCATGGGCCGGCACTGGAGACCCCATGGCTATAAACAGCTCACCCATGGGTAGTTACAGAAATGCAGACCTGGATCTGGACAAAACTAGTTTTAGGGGTAGCGAAGAAAACAAAGAAATAGTATCTAAGATACATAACGTAGGTATAGTAAATTCGGATGTAAGATCTGTAGACTCATGAAGAAAGAGAAAGGTGTAAAAGCATATTAACAAGCATATAAAAATGACCCAAAGTGGATTTTAGAGTGAGGAAGGATAAACCAGTAACATAAACAGCGTATTCTTCCCAATGAAGCGCACCAGAGGCCGATGACTTATGGTGTTACCCTCTCCAGCAGTCCGAAGTTACTGATTTTAAGACCCAATGGAGCAACGGAAGAGTGAACGTAACACCAGAAAAAGGGATAGAAACTGAACTAATGCAATTTTCATTGTATTATTACTATTATTGAAACTTTTTCTGTATAGAATTACTCTAGATGGAATTATTATTCTTTCTTTTTCTCTAATAGTTAGATTGAGACTAATAATGATTCTTGAATTAGAGAGTTAAGTTTTCAATTATGCGAACACTAAGTTCTTGGCTTTACTTACATACATGGTGTGCTTCCTCTTTGCCCTTGCACAACATTTGGATTATAACACTTCAGAGGTTGAATTTTTTGGATGAAATACAAATATCTACAGAGTAGGTGTTTCCATCCAAGCTGGTTACCACAGATGCCCATTATTGTCAGTGGAGACTATAATTTAATCTTAAAGTAGAAGTCTAAAAAGGGGTCCAATTAATCATTCTGTAACTGTCTCCTTTTTTTACATTAATTATACGCAGAACCCAGGCTGACTAGCTTAGACGGAATTGGTTTAAGACTTGAGATGTCTTGAAATGATGTGAATCCAGCCCAGAAGTGCACACTGTTCTGACTTCACACGATTTTGTCTGCAGACCTGAGATGTCCTTGAGAGAGGTGATCCTGGAAACCCTTCCTAGAAGGATCCATTGATCATGTAGTGTTGCTGCAAGGGTAGAAGGGGCATGCAGAAGCAGCTGGCCAGGCAGCTGACAAGTGGGGTCAGGTCCCATTTCAGAATCTAGGATTTCCTCAAGGTTTCTTCAAGCCAACACCAGAGCATGGTCTTGTATTTAAATACAAGTGGATTTGGATGTGAATGTAGGCTGCAGCTGACACCCCGAGCTGCATAGGCATAGCTATGCTGGTGAGCGACAGCGACAGCTACGCTTGCATTCAGTTTCCTAATATCAGGCTGAATTTGTGAGCATGACTTTTCAGTTAGTTATCTAATCTGAGGCACCTAAAAAGACCTGATATTCAGAAAACAGTATTCCTTTCCAAGAACATTGAGACAGTGATGTTACAGAGAGCTGCCACATCAACAAACCAGCTTGTCTGTGCTAATGGATGCAATTCCAGGGAAGGACACGCATACGACTGTGTCTAGGCTGGAGCTCAGGCTTTGAAGATCATTTCCTACCCGTCTGAAGCATCTCTCACTGAACTTATCAGCCCCTCACTGTTCATTTATTGGGTGTATTTACTTTACTCCCATTGCTGGCTGGTAAGACCTGCTGCCCTGGCCCTCGTCTGATTCAGACCTTACAGCCCTTCTCCAGGGCCCCTGGTGGAGATTTATCACAGAATCATAGAATCATTTTGGTTGGAAGGGACCTCTAAAGGTCATCTAGTCCAACCCCGCTGCCATGAAAAGGGACATCTTCGACTAGATCAGGTTGCTCAGAGCCCCGTCCAACCTGACCTGGAATGTTTCCA
>NW_008796046.1:2101449-2108379 GCF_000699145.1 Aptenodytes forsteri | reverse complement strand
ATTGGACGTGAGGAAAAATGTCTTTACTGAAAGAGTGGTTAAACATTGGACCAGGCTGCCCAGGGAAGTGGTTGAGTCCCCATCCCTGGAGGTATTTAAAAGACGTGTAGATGAGGCGCTGAGGGACATGGTTTAGTGGACATGGTGGGGATTCTATGATTCTTACCTGGGAAAATGGGTTCCTATTATAAGGGACTTATCTTTCATGCTGGGACTCCAAGTGCCTTGTCAGAAGAAAGCACCATATTGCAGGAGGCCCATGCAGCATGCATAGATGGAGTAGAGAGAGTTCAGCTCAGAGATCAGGCTTTGAATCCTGGCATCTTCTGCATCTCAGGGCATCTTCTGCATCTCAGGACGTCTCCCACATCTCTGGAGCCTTCATTTCTCCATGAGGCTGTGGTTTCCATCCTGCATTCCTCCTGCCGTTCATCATTCCGTCCTGGTTTAGGGCTGGCATCAAGCAGGAGCTCTCAGGATGGCTTACATCTTCCATGTGCATTACCCTATGGATAGAGAATGGGTCCCAGTGCACTGCAACTGATAGCAAGGCTAGTGAGTGAAAACGACCCTGCTGAACATCTTTTACCAATGCAGTCAGGGCAGGGGGAACCAAAAGTCCTTTCCTCCAAGAGAGTTTTCTTTGCATGAAAAAGCAACTGTTCACTGAAACAGGAAAACCTATTACTTTTCCTTTGCTTTTTGGTTTGAAATTGAAATTTGCAGTGGAGAGCAGCCATTTCACAGTGCTGCCTATGTTAATCAATTGTCCCACGTACCGTTTTTTAATTAAACAGACAACTGGAGTGAATTAGGGCAGGGACAGACACACAGGGAAATTTGGATTGCAGATGATCGTGGGGTGATGCAGTGAACACTGGCAGTCAGGAGCTCTCGAGTCTGTCACCATCTCAGCCACAAAACCTTCTGTTTGACCTTGGGCACATTCGTAACCTTGAATCTTTACATATCCCTCACCTACACAATGTATAGGTCTTCAGGATGGGCCCTGCCTGTAATTTTACATGGTACCTTCCCCTAGGGACTGAATTCTGACTTGTGGTTGCTGCAGTGATACAAAGAGATATTACAAAAATGCCATAACACTGCAACTGTTAGAAATATCCCATGTGCAGGTAGATAGAAGATAGTTACCTAAAAGCTCTCCCGTAGGATAGTGACGATAAAGCACACTGAATCAGATTTGTTTGTGGTTTAAATCCACTAGGGATTAATTGATCTCTACCCTACTGATTCAGAGGTGTTTATTTAGTCCATCTTTGCTTCAAACAAAACTTCCTTTGTGCTAACTGGGAATGTATTTTTTCCTGCGTCAGGTCTGAAATTGGTTAGCAGTAAATACAAAAGAGTTGGCAATAGGAGTGTTTTGGCAACAAATGCCCTGTGTTGGGCCAGGACCACTTGTGAAGGTGGTCGTATTAATGATGTGATATTGCTGGAGTGTTTACTGATTATTGGACATCACTCTGTGAATCCCAAAGGCTGGTATGGATTCCTGAACAGACACTTATTCATCTAAAATTGCATAACATTTCTTAGAACTAGTTTTTGTTTGCAGTGAAGACCAGCATTTGCATCTAAGCTCAGAGTCTTACCGAGCTGGTCAATGTGCAGGTAGTCCCTCCTGCCAGAAGTGTATGGTTTGGCAGAAAAGACAGAGGTGAGGGGGACAGGACATCCACGGAGATCGGGTTATCCACTCCTGCGCTACACGGCAAGTCAAGTAACCAAAAGACCAGAGCTTTTGTCTCTGATGCCCAGTCTCATCCAACCGATGGCATATCTTCTTCTCCATATTTCCTATTCTGCTGCCTCGTATGTGCTTTCAGGATGGTCTGTTGGTGGCCACCATATGAGCCCCAGGCCCTGGGACAGGTCTTCTCACTCGCCACCTTAATCTTACAGCAGCTGGCACCCATGTTCCACATTGCAGAAGAGCTGGGTGAACTGGGGTTTTGCTTCCTACCATATCTCAGCTCAACAGGGGTGGTTGAAGCAGCTCACTGGTTCTCAACTCAAGCCATGCTTCCCCTTGCCAGTTATGAGATTAAAACACCAGTAAATTCTGTAGGACTTTTCTTCCTTTTTTTTTTCCCCATAAGAGGTGCAGCAGGTTCTCATTTTCCAACTTTTTTTTTTTTTTTTTGCTACAGCCAAGACAGTTAGAAATGTACTTAAAAATTCAGGCTGAGAATCCCCTGTATTCACACAACCCCAAGAGCTGGGACTCACCCCGCTTCCAGCCCTGCCTCCTCACCTTCCCACAGGGTAGGATGCACAGTAGCACCGAGAAAAATGAAAACAGTGAAAGGCTCAATAGATGATGATTTGGTGACTCATATTTGATGAATGCCTCACAACCAGCTTTACGTGGGACTGCAGTAGTTTAACTGCTTCAGTCCGCTTTGTGTCTAAGGCAGACTACGGTCCCTTCTGCTTTGTGGCAGCAACGCTTCCAGTGCCAAATGCTGTGCTTTGTTAATCCAAGTGTATCAAAAGACAACTGCCTTTTGCTATTTGCAGCATGTAAAAATCAATATGCCACTTACATATCCTCTCTGACTGTCATCCCAGACACTTCTGCTCTGCTATTACGTGCAGAAAGTTCACCTCCTTCAAGCAGAACGCTGTCTATTTTCTGCACGAATGCAGATGGCCCCATCTAAATTATAGGTGCGAGAAAAGGCTTTATGAAGGATATTACAGGATGGGTGGCTTGTGAAAACAGAGTACTGGTCCCCACGAACAAGATTATCCTTTCTATTTCCACAGCCCTAAGCTTTTACTGAGAACCAAATTTTGACCGTACACCTCAACTGTAAGGTGTTTGTAGACCTCTGTCTTGGAGGTGTGGTGGAACAGGTGAGGACAAGATGAGGTCCAAGAGCCGAGAATCCCTCATATAGACCTGTCCTATGTGATCTGCCACACAGTAGGCTATTTTGGGTCTGGAGAGCCGAGTTGTTGTGCGCAATATATGAAAGACACCATGGCCTGCGGGACCATGGTCTTAAAAATAGGATAGAGGTTAGAGATGCACGGAGAGGGAAGCAAAGGAGAGAAAAGATGGTTGAGGAAATGATTGAGAATGCCCTTTGGAGAATGGGCATGTAACGGCCAAAACAGCGCACGTAGGCTGTTTTAGATCTCTAAATCTTGGAGCGGGAAAATCTTGGAAGAGGAAAGCCAACACAGATGCTAAGGGACACACACAAGAGGGCTCAGATGCCAGGTTCTTTTGGCAGGGTGGGGAAACTGAGGTACCTGTGCAGTGGGAGGGCAGGCAGGCAGGCAGTACAAAATGGGAGCCACCAAGCTAGGTAGTGGGCAGCACCATGCACGGGGCAAAATCCTCCGGTCTCTGGGATGGACGTGCCACACTGATGTCTCCCTCGCATGGCACATAAAGCCTGGGTCCTCTCCCACAGTGGAGCAGGCAGGAGGTTGTTGCTTTCTTTTCACCGTTTATCTACTGCCCCAGTGGTCAGAAACACCTCAGAAAGCCAGCGGTTCAACTCCTTCCCCTTCCAGCAAGGATTCCTACCCAGACCTGGGAAATCTGCCTACCAACAGCCTGCTGGTCCTGGGGATGGGGTGGAAGTGGTCTACCGTCCTCCCAGTGACGCCCAGCAATTGAGCAGCAAAGGCACTGTATTGAAACAATCCCACATCCTTGCAGGGATAGTGGGCTCACCCAAACAAGCCTGTTCTGGTCCTCCCTGCCGTATGGCAGGAGCCATCATCCCCTTCTCCATCCCTTGCGCTCTCTGCCATGTAGATGACACCCACCCCACCTCAGTGCTAGTTCCAATTGCAGTGAAAGGAGCGGGTTTTGCCTGTTTTCCCTTGCTCCATTCCCCCGTGGAGGCTCAGGGTAGTCCTTGGGGTTTCTCCAGCAGCCCTTCTCTGCTCTCAGCAATGCCTCCTCTGCAGTCCTGGCCACGGTGACTGCTGGCTCTGAGCCCACCCCGGCTCCTTCTGGGGGAAGGTGCCAGCAGATGGTGCTCTAAGACCCCAAATTTAGTTCTTCTGCCCCACATCCCAGGGCAGGGGTACCTTGGCACAAGCACCCCATGCACCCGCTCTGCTCAGATCTTTCCCACCCTGGGCGCTGCACTTTGAAGTTTCTGTAGGGTCAAATGCTCAAGACAAAGTTTCAGTTATGCATGTTCTAACATCTTCTAGCTCCGTCCATCCCCCAGGGCCTTTCGTACCCGTAGCATTTTTCCCTGGCGGGGGGGATTTCCAAGCTAGACAAAAATGATATTAACTTCTTTCATCAGAGTTGATCTATTCTGGAGAAGCTCAACTAATTTTCCTCTAACTCACTCATAAAAAGCTGTGGCCCGCATCTTCCTGGCATATCCTCGTGTAGCTGGTGCCACTGACTTGATGATGGTGCTTTGATGAGACTCTGGTCCAGCAGAGAGATGTTCACAGCAATCCTCAGGGATGGACAAAGCCATTTTCTGATAAAAAGACGAATTTCACAGCAAAAAAATCAGTTCAGCTGATGACAATATACCCTGGACTCAGGCAAAAAAAGGCAGTGCTGGTGAGAGTGAGTTATAGCTGTGCTCTGTAGTTTATGGGAGAAATAGGGTCTGTGTTTAGAAAGCAAGAAGAAGAGTGTAAGAAAGTGCTTTTAAGCTGTCAGCTATTTATGTCCCTTGCTTGTTTAATTATGGACTAAATATAACGGTGGAAGGGACCAGAGGGTGCAAGTACTTGGTGCCTTTGCACAAAAGCAGTGTAGAAACTTCGAATTGGCGCTGCGCTACTGTTTGCTTTATGGCGATGATTTGTGGGGAAGCGATAGCAAGAGGTGAAGGTTTGCCTGCAGTACCTGGGGCGTGGTTGCTTGGGTGTTTGAGCTGGGAGGTCAGACGGTAAGTTTTGTGCTCTTGCAACTTGCGAGTCCTTCTGTTCAATTGCTGCTACGGATAAATTTATTATTTTGCGGGGAATCCCCCAAGCTCCCATTTCAGTAACAGCTCTTCCTCACTGGAAACCAAGCTGCTGCTGCTCACCCAAGAAAAGCCAATGCTATGATGTTTGCTCCAAAACTTGCAACTGCTTTTCATGGCCAAATCTCAGGAATCACCTTCCCCCACAGGAATCCCCTCCCCCCCCCCCCAAATGCGGCTGTCTCTGAGATAAACCACAGCAGGGGTTTAACGCTGTGCAACTGCTTAGCAAGAAGACTCATGCAGCCTGCTGAAACTGTAAGGGGGAATTTGGGTTAGCAGGATATAATTACCAGAGCTGGAGTTTGGCTCTGTGACTAAAGCTAACATCCTTTCACTCCAGAAAATTGCTGTGAAAGATTTCAGGCTAACATGAGTCTCGTTCCTGAGTCCCATCCTGGAGATGGCAGCTCCCGCGGCGGCTGTGGCATCCATCATGGGAGGAAGAAGATGCTGGAAATACTGCGTAGGAAGCCCTGCAATCCTCCTGCACCTTTGCTTTTGGGAAGAGGCTGGGGGAAGAAACAAGCAATTTGATAGAAAACGGAGAAATATGCCAGTAATGAGGTAGCTGTCAACACTCCCTGTGGATAACCTCACGACAGCAGAATTATTTATAGACAGAAGTGTCTGAGAACTTATTTTCCTTGACACTGTGGCCGTGGCAGAGTAATGGATAGCTCTACGGGACGGGTTTTCAAAACCACTCAATTAGGAGCAATGAGGTGCAAAATTACATGTGCAAAGAGATGGAAACGTAGATGTATGAGATGAAAAGGGCCTTGCTGGCCTGCCAGCACCACCCAGTTCCCAGCAGGGCAGAAAGAGAGCTCTTTTCTAAGCACCCCGATGTAAAATTGTTCTTTTTTATGGATATTTTTGAACATGTGACTATGATATGTGGAGCCTGAAAACTAGAGATGGTTGGGTTATTGTTTGCTGCTCTGGATGCCTGTGTGTGTATAAATCCCTGTCTACACAGGGACATTGGTTTCCTTCTCTCCAGAGGAAGAAATTTAGAAAGAACTTGATTTAAAGTGGAGTTCCCGTTTTGATTCCTTCCTTCGGATAAGAGAAAGAGGAGCTTTTTCCAAAAGGGCATATCCATCTGAGGAGGTCATCAGACAGAGAGCTGATCAGAAACTGCTCACTTAGAAGTGCAGCCAGCAAGCTCTCCTTATTTTTATTCTTCCTTGCCATTGCTTACAGCCCAAACTAAAAAAAGTATCACTAGCCTGAAAATTAATGGTCTTCTCCTTGGGTAGGGAAACATTTTGCTCAGGGATGGACAGGAAGTTTTTATTTTACTGCTAAAAATTTCTTTGTCAGACTGGGCTGGCATTTACTGACCTTTGGGATTCTGAAGGATCCAGGTTTTCAGATCACACTCAGTCCCTGGGAAAAATGGCCCTCCAGTTCTGGTTTTTCTGATTACTGATGAAATTTGGTCCTGAGAGGAGAGTGCAGCTCACTCCTTATTTCAGCTGTTCTCGAGGCTTGTGCTGGTCTTTATCCAGGATGTCTCTTTTGATGAATTAATTCCAGGAGAAAGAAGGGACGAAAACTGGTACCCAGTAAACCTCTTGCAGTAGAGACATTTTCCTTGCTGTGCTGCAGCAGAAGGTGACATTATTTCATAGAATAAAGGGGCAACCACCCATTAAGGGTCATAAAGATGCCCTGGTTGTTATTAAGACTGAATTGCAGCTGCAATGATTTGAATTGTAAAGGGCTCCAGATGCAATCAGTTGGCTCACGGGGTCACTGTGAGCATGGTCTGCAGGCTGCATCGTTCCTTTCTTCTTCCCTGCTTCACCCTCTGCTTTCTTGATACAATATCCATCTTCTTCCATGATGTATACATACAATCAAGAGCCTTCCTTTGTAGGAAGGCTCTGCAGAGGGACCTGGACAGGCTGGATCGATGGGCCCAGGCCAACTG
>NW_008796046.1:2092161-2100781 GCF_000699145.1 Aptenodytes forsteri | reverse complement strand
AGATTGGACGTGAGGAAAAATGTCTTTACTGAAAGAGTGGTGAAACATTGGACCAGGCTGCCCAGGGAAGTGGTGGAGTCCCCATCCCTGGAGGTATTTAAAAGACGTGTAGATGAGGCACTGAGGGACATGGTTTAGTGGGCATGGTGGTGTTGGGTTGACGGTTGGACTCGGTGATCTTGGAGGTCTTTTCCAACCTCAGTGATTCTATGATTCTATGATTCTAATACAAGAGTCTTTATTATTATTTCTGTTTGCAGTAGTCATTACAACACTAAGGGTTAATCAGCAGGGCAAAATCCAGCCAGAGAATGCCAGCAGACCCAAGCATAGGCATTTGATCACATTTTGAAGCCTCAGCATCAGGAGTCAGCTGTGGTTTAGCAAGCAGGGAGGAGAGGTCTGAGTGCCATCTTGAGCGTTTCTGAGCCCTTGGACAGACGGGGTAAGCAGCAGCTCTGCAGTTGGAGCACTGCGTTTCATGCGGTTGGTCTCCTTTTCCTGATCCTGCCCAGCATCCTTGTGTTATTATACACAAGCTGCGTCCATCACAGGGTGGGATGAACTTCATTTTCCTTCACGCTTCTAAATGCAAACGTCTCCAATTGACTGAGTCACCCTCAGCTCCCATTTTTAGTCACAGAAGAGAAATGGCCACTGCTAAAGCAATTCCCCAACCTCATTTGAGGTACCTGCCTTAGGATAAGTCAGATGATGTATTGTGCCTCTAAAATAAAATGAGACAACTCCTTGCTGACTTGGGTTGCCTATGCTAATTGTAAAGGGTTGAGATACAGCCCCACTGAAACTTCACCGAGCCTCACGTGCCTAATCAGCAAAAGGATTTTTCCCCAAGCATTTAGGAATGTAAATAAAGATCAATTTAACACGATTATTAACCCCAGACATATTGGGCAGTGCTTTGGTTTTCTCTGAAGGTCACACTCCCCTGTGGTGTACCAAGAGAGTGGTTTAATCCTCTGGTCTGCAGATGCTTGTGAGTCCATGAGACCTCCCCAAAGAGCCGGTGGAAAGTAGAAACAATGGGCTTAGCCATCTCAGGTGTTGTACAAGAGTCTGTAGCTCCGTGGGGGAATTTGTCCAGTCCAGGTTGAAAACCACTGTCAGAGGACACGTCCTCTTCTGGGCTGTCCTGACATCTGTGTTAAAGTCAGTTGATGATGGCAAACCCTGTCCTCCATCATGATTCAGGCTCGGGGGTGTTGGTTCTTGCTGTCGTTGCAGCTGTATACCCAGGGCACGTTGATTTGTCCATCTGGGAGAAGCATGTGTGGGGTGGTGTTGTGTCCTCCCCTGTGTGGCCTATGCCTGATGCTGAAAGGTGCCGCGAACCGTGTATCTGTGTTAAAGTCAGTTGATGATGGCAAACCCTGTCCTCCATCATGATTCAGGCTCGGGGGTGTTGGTTCTTGCTGTCGTTGCAGCTGTATACCCAGGGCACGTTGATTTGTCCATCTGGGAGGAGCATGTGTGGGGTGGTGTTGTGTCCTCCCCTGTGTGGCCTATGCCTGATGCTGAAAGGTGCCGCGGACCGTGTGCCATACCTGAGCCACGGGCCAAGACTCATAGAGCAATCGGAGACTCCTGGCCCAGGGAAAATTTGTATCTGAGGCCGGTGGTAATAAAAGGGCAGCCAAGACCTCACTGGAGACAATTCCCAATTTTAATCCCCAATTTTTCCCTTCCCTTAATTTGCTGCTCTTGCCCCATCCCCAGGGCAGACCCCAGGCTGGGGTAGGGGGCTGTAGGTAGGAAGAGCCATCCCCTCAGGGATGCCCCAAGCCCCAGCCTCTGGGCTCCTACAGAGGAGCCGGGTGGCACCACCATGTTGGTCCGTGTGCGGGTTGCCTGCCTGTGGCCCTGCCTCCTCTCCGTGCTGTTGCTCCCATAAAATGAGCCGTGTTCAGCCATTATGGATGCGGAGCGTGTTGGCGTGGAGGGAGTGCCGTTCATCAAGGGGCTCCGGTCGCTACTCATTATGTGCCGGCTACAATGAATCGACGTTAATGAGGCAATTTTTGGTCATTTCCACTTTGTATGCACAATAATTATTTTCCACCCTTGCAAAATAGTCCCTAATTAAGCTGATGGATTTCAGCAAGGTCTTGCGAGACTAAACCCTGTTCCTCTTTTATAGGGGTAGTGTGGCCTGTGAAATCCGTTGCGACCGAGCTCTGCAAGGCACAACAGAGTTTTCAAATGCCTCCCTTTGCTGGATTTTAATAGGCTGAACAAATGGAAACCTTTGGTGAAATCAAAGATAAAGAAAGAGGCGACACGTCTCTTTCTTGTGGAGGAAAAAAAAACCCCAGCCACCCAACCTAATTCCTTTAAATGCCCTAGGACAATGTGATATCAAATGTGCAGGAGAACAAGATGAAACTCATTAATTCACTCGAGTCAGAAATGCCTGCTCGTGAAAATGCAGGCAGGAAACTGCTCTCTTTTTACGGTCTGTACTAAACAAGGGGCGACGTTTCCACGTATTGCCCCCTGCTCTATAAACATCCCCGCTGCAAAGGGACCATCTAAATGCAGCATCTCCAAGCCGCTGCACCGCACTAGAGTCCTATTTCTTCTCAGTGATAGCTGTTGAACCAAGTGGAGGTCAAGAGCCTATTGCTACTAGCCTTAAAGACAGCAGTGCTCCAGGAGCCTGGAGGAGCCTATGCTTTAAAACTAAATGGCCTCACTGTCGAACTGTAACCGCTGTCCTTGGAGCAAGCTGTTACAACAACTTTGGAAACGGTTGGTGCTTGTTGCGTGAGCAGATTACAACAAATCAGCTGAGCCACAGCAATTTCTTGGGTGTAAACTCGTTGCAGGGCAAAAGCACTGTTATTGGTCTGAGCTTAGCTCATGAGCGGGGAAGATGAGCCTAAACTAGATTACGTCTCGTTATCTGCAGGCTGGAAAGCTCACAGAGGCAGCTGATGAGCAGTATCTCAAGAGAGAGTAATGTGACCTTGTGCTCGTGTCTTCAGGCATTAGGAACATGACATCTGTGGCTGCTTGTTTATTTGGGGGTTGAAAGCAAAAGCAAAGTAGGAGTCTAAGGCCTCATGTAGTGGCTCCTAGCCCAGGTGCTCTGAGCCCAAAACTTGCTTTGGGGGTGTCCTAGTTTTGGATCTAGTTTTTAGGAATAAAATGGCAAGATGGACATCGTCAGATCCCAATGGATGTAATCAACGGAATAACAGCCATGTCTCCACCAACTAGCAAAAAGAAACACGAGACCTTGTGCTCGTGTCTTCAGGCATTAGGAACATGACATCTGTGGCTGCTTGTTTATTTGGGGGTTGAAAGCAAAAGCAAAGTAGGAGTCTAAGGCCTCATGTAGCGGCTCCTAGCCCAGGTGCTCTGAGCCCAAAACTTGCTTTGGGGGTGTCCTAGTTTTGGATCTAGTTTTTAGGAATAAAATGGCAAGATGGACATCGTCAGATCCCAATGGATGTAATCAACGGAATAACAGCCATGTCTCCACCAACTAGCAAAAAGGAAACACGAGCATTCTTAGGCATTGTGGCGTTTTGGAGAATGCATATTCCAAATTACAGTCTGATTGTAAACCCTCTCTATCAAGTGACCTGGCAGAAGAACGATTTCAAATGGGGCCCCGAGCAACGACAAGCCTTTGAACAAATTAAACAGGAGATAGTTCAAGCAGCAAACCTTCATGGAAGACAGATGCAAGCCCAAAGCCAGCAGCAAACTGGGGGTGACCCCTCCACGCCACGTAGGAGCTCATCCCTTTATGCCCCGGAGTCTCCTTCTGTTCCTAGGGGAAATATAATTCATGGAAGCACTGAAAAGACAGAGGAACTCAAAGCTGAAATGTGCAGGGCTCAATCAATGGCATCAATAATGATATAAAACGCCTGTTCACCCCAAGGGCAGCGTCATGGCAACTTGAGACATTAAACAGCAGGACAGGGCTGGGATAGAGGGAAAGTACAGCGACTGTGAAATTCTCACACTTGCAAACCAATGCCTACTGCAGACCAATGCCTATTGCAGACCATTGCTGCCTTTCTCTCAGCCCATCTGCAGGGACCATGCCCTGTACCTTTCCTTCTCCACATGTCAGCATCTTACATGCCATCCTTCAGCCTGATTTTCCTTTTTCCCCTTTTTATTTGATGTGCAACCACCAAAGAAAAGACAAAACAGTGAGAAAGATGACCGAGACCTCAAGAGGCATGCTGGCAAAATTGTGCTTGGAGCAGAAGTACATCAGTTTGGATACGGAGCATTGATTTCTTTTTATCACCCTGCTTATTAACTACACAGGATTTGCTCTTAAGGAAAAAAAAATCAAAATGAGCCTAGAGGAACTATGAGAGATAAGGGGAAGGATGTTTGCTCAAGTTATTTCTCATCATGAAATGCTTTTAGCTCCAGATCTTAGGTAGGGAGCCAGTTCCCCATCTTCCTTTTCAGAAATTAAAAGGAAAAAAGAAAACCTGGCAGTTTACCAGACATTCTTTACACATAGAATTAATATCTTTTTATCTTCATGAGATAATACATTGAGCTGGAGGAGTCAGATCAGAACGTGAATGTCTTTGTTGTAATTCCAACTCAAAAGAACATTTTTGCTGTAATAAAACTTAACAGTATTACGTGGCCTTGATTTTCCATTGCGGTGTTGTGGCTTGGTGCCTGAGTAGCATCATATGGCTGGATCTTCAGGTGGGGTAAGTGGGTTGGTTTACCAGTAAGGTAAAAGCTAAAGCTATTGATTTAACTGGGACTCTATTGCCCTGATTAAACAAAGAATCTAGCCCATTGTTTTCGGTAAAGTTACCTTGAGGTGATGCGGCAGAGTATCAGTGTTAGAATCAAGTTGCCCGGCACTGGGGACACAGGACGCAGTGAGACAATTAGTGAAATAAACACCGCAAAGGGACTGGAAAGAAAAAGTAACCCAAGGGAAAAGAAGCAAATTCCTCAGGCGTGGAGGTTCGGGGAGAGAAACAGAAAGTCAGTGTGTTTACTGGAAAAGGCGGTGTTGAACAGAGAGAGTCCTTACACTAAAAATGTAGCGACCCTGAATCTCCTGCCTGAGACCAATTCCTAGTGAGCAGTCTGAAGGAGACAAAGCAACCCCCTGCCTCTCTCCCAAATTCTTTCCTTTGTTTCCCTATTTTCATATCAAAGACTCAACTTGGGTGTCTTCCATCTTGGCTCTCACCATCACCAAGGAATGAGCTTCAAATCACCCTTCTTGGAAGCTGGCTTCTCAGGAAACCTTCTTCAATAACAGGTTTTACGTGTCTTCTTAAAATCCCTTTCAGAAGCATCAAAGTACCCACTAATTGCTGTGCCCTGCCTCACAAATACCTGGGTCTGAATGGATGCATAGGATCCTCTCAGATTGGTTGACTTTAAAATATTTCATTATTTCACTCTCAGGTAGACAATCAAGAGTCAGAAAAATGTTGCTATAGTCAAGTGACTTTGAGCTAAGCAACTGAGCGTTGCTCCACACCTTGCGGTCTTCATGTTTTTCCAAGGTCTTCATGTCGTTCATGTCATTCCAGTCTTCACGTCATTCCTGAGAGATTCCCGAAGCTCTCATCTTCCTGTACCAGCTTAAATGAGCTCAAGGATAAATGAGCTCACTCACATCCTAGATGGAGGAGACCCCACAGTTTGATGGTTGTGTCTTGATGAGACCAGTTGTTGCTTCACCAGATGCAACCTGGATCGCTCTGAGTGTCTACTCAAAACAAAAGGAGAAGCCCCCAAAATGATCTCCACGGATTCTGGATTCCAAGACTAGATCATCTGTAATGACCCCATATGCAGTAACATCAAACTGTTTCCATCAACAGTGAGAACAGAGATGGACACAGAGAGGAAACTACCAGATTTGATCAAGTTTCAGCTGCAGTTTCTCATACTCAAGGCTGTGCTATAAAAACCCAGGCCATGGCTGTCACACAAACCATCTGAGTGCCCACCTGGCCGGGTGGCTTGGAGATACAGCTCCTGCATGCACACAGCATGTGAGCCAGGAGAGCAGCTCCTGGTCCAGTGCTGAGCCCCTTCAGAAATGGGACCTTCAGTTACAAGCAGAGAGGAAATAGAGAAGGTGAAGTGTTTGCCATGCAACAGACTCCTGTTAAATTAATTGCAGGGAGATGAGCGCTAATTAACTGATCATGCTAATGAGAACGTTGGATTTTGGCAATGCGGTTATTTTTTGGATCGGAGAGAATTGTGGATGCTGGTGTGGAGGACGAGACAACGCAATCCTGAGAGATTTATGGGGGCTCCGCATTGCGACTCCGAGAAAATTATTTTAAAAGCTTTTGTATTAAAAAAGCTTTTATATTAAAAAGGCAATTACATTCTAACAAGAGAATAACAAGCTGAGACCTCGTGTTGTCAGGTGCTCTCTGAGGTTTTCAGTTCTGGTCTTGCTGCCACATAGAGTAATGCTTTTTTTGTGTTCCCTGTTATTTACCTGGGAACTTATGACAGTTTTAAGTTGATCACACTGATTCAACTGGAGATGCACTACAGATCTATCAAATTCCCAGATGTCACCCAGGCCTGTGTTTGCCACCAGATGCACAGCAGTTTCCTGGTCCTTGGTTTTTCCTAAGGGGTATATGTGCCTTCAGAGAGATTATTTAAATGCAAGCGACATTGGTTAACGAGATTTCTCTCTCGTTTCTGCAAGCCTCATTCCTTCAGGGATCTTGTGAAGGGCAATTTGATCAAAAATCTGCTCCCATTTTTCAGGACTAATCAATTAATTAGCACCAGGGCATGCTCTGAGGCCTGGAGCATCCATTCAATTATCTCTTGCTACGTTGCCAGACTGGCCTGTGGCTTGGCTCACACCTCTGCTGAATTTCTGAGCAGGTTTCAAGGGATAACGTGGGGCAGGAACCATTCCCAATCGGCAGCTCAGGTCAGTAACGTTCATCTCCTCATCTGCTGACCATCAGAGAGCGCAGGCAGAGATGCAGGGGCCGTATCACAGTGTCACAGACTTTTATGTCTCTGCCACGCTGGACAGCTTCTCTTAGACCAGCCTTCTGTTATTTCCCCTGGTTCTCCAAGCTGTCTGGGGCCAGCAGGACATGATTAGCACAGTGCTGAGCCCTGTGACACAACTCTGTGCAGGGACAGGTACAGGAGCACAGCCCAACACTGTGCTAGCACAGCCGCACCGCTTGCAGCCCTGGAGCGTGGGTGGAGAGGAGACATCTGCCCGAAAATCCTTTCCAGAGGCTGGTAGGGAGACAGAGACTTCTGCACGATGATTATTAGCAAAGCGTAGGTCATAACTTTATACTTTGTTCTATATCTAATCAGATTTATCATTTAAAAATAACCACCTCCTCTGAAAGGCTGCACCGGTGGAGTTGAATGACAGTGGGAGGTGGTCCCTTGTTTCTAGAAGAGGGTTGATGATGCTTTTGCGTAGAGGAGACCCAGTTTTCCAGCCATTTCTGCCTGCCCTGCTCTGCCAGCCTGCTGTCTCACCAGCTGACACAGGTGGCAGCGGGCAGCATCCTCGGTCCGCTGGGACAAGAGACAGCCAGAGCCGTCCATGTGCACAACTGGGGTTTCCAGGTCCTCCCTATCTCCTGCACCTTCAGAGCACCAGCTGCTGTGTCCATCTCTCAGCGGGTGTCGAGTCCCATGTAGGGATTTGGCCCTGATGCAATGATCGTTGTCAGATAAAATTAACGGAGGTCATCTCATTCACACGGAGGCTGGTCAGCCGAGCAGAGCTGCGTGACAAGCTTTAATTAGATCCACAATGATCGTCCTTCCTGGGAGAGTTGTTTGGTGACTTGCTCAACACATGCAACATAAGTGACTGGTTGCCACCGCGTGCTGGAGGGCAGCTCCCAAGTGCTCCTGCTAACAAGAGTGGGGAGAAATTTGTGTGAAACAAATTGGGACGGGGTTTTGGGATTGCTTTCCCTCAAACACACACTTTTGTGCTGTTCCCTCCCACAATCGTGTGTTTGCTCTCACTTTTTACTCCCGCATAACACACAATCGCACCTTTGCACACCCTATTTCTGCTGGTCTCTTTCTCTCGTGACCACATGCTCTTTGGTCTTTCTTCATACTGTTGCTCGCAGCCCCCCCCAGTTCATCTCTATCACGTTTGAGCTCTTTTTGTCTCAGGATGAAGTCTGATGGCAGAAATGCTCGCAGACAAGTGGGTTTATGGGGAAAATTCCCCCTCATGCAAAGCTCTGCTGCAGGAGACCGATGGGGAGGCAGGCTGGTGTGACCACCCAGGTACGGCAGTAGGTAAGTGGAGAAGGTGGGTGCAGAGAGAGGCATAGGACCTTCAGGGGAGACCAAGAAATGCCTTCTGCTATCAGTTGCAATTGTGTTAACAGTCAATTAAGTTACTTTGGACTATGGCCCAGGTTCAGCAAGGCCATTCTTTAGAGTAGGTCCAACCCAAAGCAGGAAGGAAACGGTACAATATGAATGAGCTGGTCATAGGCTTACAGTCTCTCTGCTCCAGGCTCCTATAGTTTAGCTAATCACACTTTTTCTTCCCCCCCCCCCCCCTCCCCTCCCTCGCCGCCACCCCCCCGTGGTCCTGTCCGCG
>NW_008796046.1:2080217-2091942 GCF_000699145.1 Aptenodytes forsteri | reverse complement strand
CTCCCGGCTCCTATTGTTTATCTCATCACCCTTTTTCTGCCCCCCCCCCCCCCTTTCTTCCCCAGGCCTGGCAGAGACCATATTTTGGACAAGGCTTTAGGCACGGTCTTACTCGGTCTTCACTGATCAGTTCAGTATTTTGACATCTGGCAGCAGGAGTCTTCCCTGAGCGAGACCTCTGAGCTTTGGTTGGTGTGAATGAAAGGGAAGGAGAAAGCTGGAACGCGCGCGTTCCCAAGTCCTCTCTTCCACCCACAATGCAGAACAGCAGCTCCTTGGCCCACCAAACCCCCAATCGCCTTCACAAGCTTCAGATGGCTTAGTTTCATTTAACCTTCCCTTTCCAGTTCTTAACAAACTTCCTTTGGGCTTTATTTAGAGCCAGCAGTTGTTCCCACTGGGATGTTGCCAGGCAAGGAATTAATTTATTTGGATGGAGATATGAGGGGTCAGCGTGGCAAATTTAGACAAAGCTCAGATGTTGGACCGGACGGTCATAGCATCTCACTGTAATGGCTTGGACTGGATTTTTCTTTAGAAAGTCTCTGTGGCACAAATGGGGCAACCTGGGGGAAAATAAATGGCAGAAGAGCAAGGATCTACCTGTTCTCGCACACCTTTAACATCAGACTTTCTTATATCTCAAGTGTACCTGGCATTCAAGCTCGTATGTGACCCTGCCCTATTTTCTTGTAGCAGATACTGCTTCCATCAGAGCCTTAGCCTTTTACTGGGCCACCTTACTGCTGCCCAGCTATTACAACTCATTTGTCTGGATGATATTTTAATGAACAGAGGTGACAGATGATGCTGAAGTCTGTCTCCTTTGCCAGGTGATATGCGAAAGAGTGAAACTTCAGTGTGACAAGCTGTCAAATGGCTCTTCTGGAGGAGAATTTCAGTCCTAACCATTGAAACACGTGGCTGACAGTGTCTGCCCAAACCATCAGTCTCCGAAAGAGGCAATCATACAGTGAGACTCTGCACAGCTTCGCTTCAGTTCCTAAATTGTTCTCTCTCCAGCCTCACACCTTTGGTGGCCATTGGCAAAATGAGAAATGAGGGAGAAGAGAGATTGGTTCGGTTGATAGCTTTATTTCCATTCCCATCTTTGCCTGCACCTTTGTTCCACTGGGGAAAACCAGGTAGAACTAAGAAAGGTCCAGAAATTAAGTGGAATCAGAAGGAAAATGGGAGTAATTTCTTCTTGTGCTTGCTCTGAAATTTTGAGTGCTAGGGGCAGAGATGGAAGAAATCGTTTCTCTGAACAGCCCCACAGTGGGACTTGCTTCACCTCTTTGGATCATCATGGAGCTGGTCACCATGGGCTTCCTTAATAGTCATCGGAGGGAAATAGGCGCTTCCATGGTGTGATTCATCTGCCCTGCTTCAGATCTTCACGCCAGGACGAGCTGATTCGTACACAGCAGTGCCTGTTCCCCTCTGTTGAGTCTGGGCTGCTAGCTTGAATGGAGATGTCTACATGGGATAAAACAATTCCCCACCTCCTGCCCCTGTATCTTGTCCTGGCTCCTGAGCTGTCTCTATTTTTGACCCAATGTGCTCAGCTCTCTCATGGCATAGAGACCCTCAGTAGTCATAGCAGGGTGTCTTCTCAAAGAAGTCAGAGTTTCATAGTGGCTCTAAATCAGAAAGACCCCTGCACAGCTCTGGGATTACATGATGGTACTGGATCAGGCTCAGAGGCGAACCTGGAGGACTTCTCTGCTCCATTGGGAAAATGCAGTTTTCCCCCCTTTTTTGGGGTGGTGGAAGGCTGCTTTCTAGGAGCAGCTTGGTTTGGTGGCATAATTTCTGTTGCTCTGGGTTGTGCAGGTCTCATTGAAGCCCATTGGCTTCTGGATAAAATTCTGGACGCGAAGACAACTCAGAACCCAACCTCCACTCCATTGCATTTGCTTCCACAAGAAGGAACGAGTAATCAAACCTGAGGGCCCTAACCTACCCAAAAAACAAAAGACAAGGAAAACCAGGCACAAGAACAAACACTTAGGAGGTAGGAAAGGAGTGAGACAACATAGCAAATGCCCCGTTCCCTGGTTAGCTATTGACTGTGCCAGTCTTCTGTAACATCACCCCTTGCTTAGCTAGCACTAGGCAATCCTTCATCATTTCTCTCCTCCGGCCCAAGGAGAATAACGCGATCTCCAAGGTCAACGTAATTACCTGCTCCTTCTCATTAAAGGAATTGCCAAAGTATCCATTTAAAATCATTAGCCTCCCCTCCCCTTTCATTGCAAATGATTTATGAGGAGGTTATTTATTCCTTCTTCTTTTCTCCTGAACACCTTTCTAATTAGGAGCGGCACATTGAGGTCCCCCGTTCTCCAGGGTGGAATCCTATTTATTGCAAAAGGGGGAGCATGGCAAGCTGGAAAATAAAGCAGGCAGCTATTTATTTTAAAGGAATAAAATCCATCTCATGGCTGATACTAGAGAAACAGCTCCAGCCCCAAGTCCTCTGCTTACAGACTGTGGGACAGAGCAAAAACCAGCTGTGTAGGGAGGGGGTTAGTAGATGCTGGTTCAATTCTTGGCCATGCAGGAGAGAGGATGATAGAGTGAGTTCCTTAATCTCTTAGCTTCCCACTCACCAAAAAGGCAATAATTTTGGCCCATTTAAGACGCTTGGAGCTGCGTGGCTGTCTTCCCACTTGTAAGGCTGCATGCCTTCCCAGGAACACAAAACAGCGAATCACACTTGGACACGGGCTATTTCGAGCCAGCAGAACAGTCAGGCTGTGGAAAACACTCCGTAGATCCCCATTAAATGGGAGAATTTGAAAATTTCAGCCCTGCGTGAGGATGCTGGGAGCTGCCAGAAGTGACAATAGTCTTTTGTTGCAAGTGTTTGGAAACTACAGTGCTAATGTCATGACAGTGCAATTAGCTGTAATTTTTTCAATCAGTTTTAATGCTCTTTCCTAAGACAACAGCTATACGCCATCTGAGATCTGGCAGCACTCAGCAGACCCTGTAGCCAACAATGTTATTCATTTAAACGTAATACAGTGTGCATCTTGTTACTGCGAGCCCTCTGTTAACCAGCTGTAAGAACCAACTCGTTCCTTTTCTGGGTAATCCCAGGAAAATCCTTGTGGGGAGAGAGATGAAGAAGCGGCTTCTGGGTCCCGTGGATTTTGGCATTGTGATCATGGTGTGAGGATCTCAAAAGCTGCACATGCAGCTAAGCAGCGTAATTTGTACAGCAATTTCCCTGCCAAGCTGTTAACAAATGTGTCCAGGTGATGGAAGAGTGAGCGGGGAGCTTCGTGATTTAGGGGACGGTGCTCGCACGCTGCTGCCGTCCCCCAGATCATCGCAAATACCTGCAGGATAAAAGTCAAACACATGCAGGATAAATGTAAGTGTGATAAAGAAGAGGAGCGTAAAGGGACTGGACAGAAAATCAAGACAGAAGTGATCAAGTTCTGGTCTCACATCAGTTTTGAGCTCCTGTTCCGTGGGTACGAAAGGAGCACTTTCTAAAAGCTCCCTGACTGTGGCTGAGCAGAAGCTCTTGGTGTAAGTATAGCTATTAGCATGAAATCTTTTAAAATTAAAAGAGTTAATTAAAATTAAAAGAGTTGTGTCTCTCTTCTTGGTCTCAGCAGCCTAGCTTAGAAACCCAAGACCTGCCATTTCCTCCGAGTGTCTTTTTTCTGCCTGCAAATGAAGCCTGCCTTAATTTACTCACCTCCAACATTCTTTCCATTACTGGCCCTTATAATTACAGGATTGGTCTTGCAGGGTGTCCATTGGGAATGAACGGGCAGGAACTTATTCCTGCTGCTGCCTTGTGTTGTGGGAGGTGTTATGGGTACATTATGATCCTAGCTCTCTGCTTTCTGCCTCAGTTTCCCCATCAGTCAAAAGAATGGAATGACACTGGCTTTGGGGAACATGGGGAGTCAAGCACCTGGGGATAACTGCTTTTGTGGACTCCCTGGGCATGCTGGGCTTCACAGCCTCCTTGAGCACTCTTCACTTGAGGTCTTGTCCCGCACCAGAAACAAAGTGCCTGTGGCCAAAAGAAGGGGGAAATCAGCTTTCCTAGTAGTGTTTTTCTGCAAACACAGAGGGACCCTCAGACAGGAGGTGGACTTCGTGATTGCCTCCTGAGCCTCCATCACAGCCTTGCTCCGTGTCTGGGGCTTTCTCCCAGCCCTCCCAGCCCCTTTGCCCTTTCCCCACTTGGTTGCCGGAGAAGGTTGGATGTCTCGGGTCTGGTTCTCCCATGTCTCAAGCATGGAAATACCTCCCTACTTCATCCCAATTCACTGTGAAGTGTCAATAACTGGTGGCTTTTTGGCGTGGGGAGAAAAATTGTCTCCCCCTGGGGAAAGAGGGCTGTGCCTTGTAAGACAGAGGACATGAAGCCCCATGATAAGGTGATCTTCCCTCCATCACCACCTCTCTTTTGGGATGGGGGACGTCTCCCTTGATAGGTTTGTGCAGTGCACAGCATGACAAAGTTCTCCTGGAGGATCAGCCTTGGTCCTCCAGCCATGGACCCATCTGAGGGTTGAAGGACCATCCCCAGCCCCATGTCCTTGCTGGGGCACGTGCCCCGGCCTGGCTTGGCACCACGGGCAGGGACCAAACAGCCAGGTCTCTGCCCTCCATGCCTGGTTTGCACCTGGCAGGCCCGAGCAGTTTGGGTCTGAGCTCCCCGGCGCCACGAGGAATGTTTTGATGCGCAGACATGCTTGTTCGACACTGCCTCAGCTCTGTGCTAATTAAATCCAAAGGGTAATCATTATTTGATTGAGTTTCCTCCAGAGCTGTAATTCCATCTCTGCTGTGGCAGAAAGCCCTGGATGGAGAGGGAGTTACAGGGGCGGTGCTTTAGGCTAGGTTTTTTTCTCCTTCCCTTCCCTTCCCTTCCCTTCCCTTCCCTTCCCTTCCCTCCCTCTCTCTTCGTTGTTTCTTTCTCCCCTCTTTCTTTCTGTCTTCTCTCTAATAAAAAGGTGGTTCTTCATGCAATGACTAATTCCTTGCTGCAGAACCATGGCAGCGTGAGAAAGTCACACAGGTTCGAAGGGAGACCGGTCAGGTTCATGAAGAGAAATCCATTGAGGGCTGCTAGAAACCACCCACAGCTTAGGAGCTTCTTGAGGTTCCAGGGATGTGGCTGGAGTTGAGGAAATCACTCTGGGAAACAGCTCCTGTGCTCACCCCCTTCTCAGGCATTTCCTGGGACACTGAGGGGGACTTTTGATCTGGCCAGTAGACGTTTTTATTTGTCCCTCCCACCAGGCCCACCCCTTGGCGATGTGGCATGGTCGCCCCTCAACATTTGCAGGATCCCTTTTGCCCCGTCACTGCAGAGCTGGATCAGGCCCCGTAGGCAGCAGGGTGACCCTGCTCCCTCCCCTTCCCCTCCCTTCCCTTCCCTTCCCTTCCCTTCCCTTCCCTCCCTCTCTCTTCGTTGTTTCTTTCTCCCACTCTTTCTTTCTTTCTCTCTCTAATAAAAAGGTGGTTCTTCATGCAATGACTAATTCCTTGCTGCAGAACCATGGCAGCGTGAGAAAGTCACACAGGTTCGAAGGGAGACCGGTCAGGTTCATGAAGAGAAATCCATTGAGGGCTGCTAGAAACCACCCACAGCTTAGGAGCTTCTTGAGGTTCCAGGGATGTGGCTGGAGTTGAGGAAATCACTCTGGGAAACAGCTCCTGTGCTCACCCCCTTCTCAGGCATTTCCTGGGACACTGAGGGGGACTTTTGATCTGGCCAGTAGACGTTTTTATTTGTCCCTCCCACCAGGCCCACCCCTTGGCGATGTGGCATGGTCGCCCCTCAACATTTGCAGGATCCCTTTTGCCCCGTCACTGCAGAGCTGGATCAGGCCCCGTAGGCAGCAGGGTGACCCTGCAGTAGGTTCAGCCCATGGGAGGAGGCAGGATCCATGCAGCGTCGCGCGGGAGAGGGTTGAAAGGATCCTCTTCCCATTGGGAGCAGGGACCTGAGGCAGCAGAGGAAGAAGGAGAGATGGAAACCCTGCATGCCCCCATCCTTGCAGACATGATCCCGCAGTGTGTAAGTGCATGTGTGTTCACTAGGACGGCTCCGTCTTCTCTCTGCTCCTGCCTGCACAGGGCTGCGCAGTGAACAGGGGCCTCCGTATCACCAATACCCAGGGCTCTCCGAGAGACCTGACCTGAAATTGGATTTTGTGGTTCAGTGACCGAAATCAAGAAGATAAAAAAGAATCAGTTCTGTTTGAAGCAGAAGGGGTCTTCCAAGGGGGTTTCAGCGAGATGATTAAAAAAACCCACCAAATAATAAAAACCACCTAAAGTGACTTCATTGTGGCTTAATGCTCAGTGTTCCCTTCCTGTCCATAATGAAACATTTCATTTTTATTCTGGATTACTTAGCATGTCTTAGTTTGACCTTTTTTTCTTTTTCTTTATCTTCTTTTTTTGCCCCCTTTGGGTTACATCATAAAAGAAGAACTAAAAAAAAAACAAAGGAAAACACCAGTCTGGACTTTTGGTTACACTTCATTTCTGACACTGCTGGAATGGGATTTTTGATGCTCAAAAATCCTCCCCGGCCAACATACAAGGCCACACAGCAACCTGGCTTCACAGGCAGTTTCGGTCCCTCTGAAACTCCCTTTTCTCATTAGATGAGTTGTAGACTATTCTAGACAGATTACATTGAAAGTCCTTTTTCACAGCTGAGAAACTGAGTCAGAGAGAGCCCTTTGCCTTGGAGAAATATCTCGCTGCTGTGACCGTTTCAGTCTGGGCCTCCTCTGGCTCTTTGGAGTTCATCTCACCTGACTTCCGATGTCTCAAGCGTTAATGCCTCCATCTGGGCCAATCACCCCTGGCTCCCTTTAAAGTCAGCAGGGAGAAACGGGCGCTTTCAAGAGTTGCTCCATCTGGCATATTTTGGCACTTCTCCATGTGGCTGGATGACTCCCAGCCCTTATTCTTGGTGGTTCTTGGCCGTTCTCTTCCCTGGAGATGACACCATCCAGAAGTTTGCCTTGTTTGGATAGATCCTGGCTTTGGCCACATCCCGTTGGGACTTGCACCCCTTTCTCCATCACAACCACTCTGTTTATCTGCCCTTCCAAGGTTTGCCTGCTTTTCTTCCTCCTGTTTCTGGCACGGAGGAATGAGTTGCATGATCCCATTGAGTTGCTGGAGGACTGTGTTTGCAGGCTGCCGCTGCTGAGCGGCAGGTGAGTCCTTTCTTGCTTGCCTCGTGTCCTCAGCAAGATTTTAAACCTTGTTGGGGCAGAGGACACCTTTCCATCCCCTATCGATTTAGCACAGTCAGACTGCGTCTCTTTATTGCTGTTGCAATATAAATACCAGGCAAAACCAAAAACCTCTAAGTAGTTCTGTGATTCATATGAGGTTTGAAGCAATGTGGAGGCTTATCTATCTTCCAGTAGGCTAATGGGATAAAAGCCAGGAATTTCTGAGCTCTCTTCCCAGCATTGGCCGCATGCTCTTGAGCTGGGATCTCAGCCTGTATTACGCATTTCCCCTTGATTTGCCTGACATGTCATATACCAGATGAAGATGGATCCTTACACAGGGGAGTTTATGCTTCCTAAATTCACAGAGCGCGCGGTCAAAAGGCACCACGAGGATCATCTTATCTGACCTTCTGTATACAGAAAATAGATTTTTCCCAGAAGTTGGATTAGAGCATCCCCTTTCATACATACCTAATCTTTATAAGGTTTTTCCACATAAGAAGCAGTGGTGACTTGGCAGCCTCCCTGATAAGCTGTTCCAATATTTAATTACCTTCATAGCAGTGAGTTGGTGTCCACTTCAAAGGTTGAATTAATCTAGTGCTATCTTCCACCCATCACGTCTTCTTATTCCCCTTATCAGCATTGCTGAAGAACCTCCCCTTCTCTGCCTCGCTATCAGACAGCTTTCCCCTATGTAAATACCCATATGTAATGATCCCTCTCAGCCTTCTCTTTGATGAAGAAGGTTATGTTCCTGAACCTTTACGTTGACAGGTTGTGCATCTAATCCCTGGCCCTCTGTTAGTTCCCAGCCTCTGGCGTGTGGCCAGCAGAACTGACCCGTCGCCTCCTAGCAGCCCTAGCCTACTGTCTACTGAGGCAAGAAGGTGTCCCTTCTGCGGGACCTTTCCTCAGTTTGGATGCCCAAGACCTTTGTGGGCCTCTTCTGGCACATCAGCTTGGCTGGCTTTCACCCATCCCCAACTCACCGGAGATCAAGGCAGTCTCTCACCCTTTAGGTGGACTCTGATGGGGTATTTGCCCTCCAGGTCGACACTCCTTTGACTCTCTCTCCTTCCGTGGATGCACCTATGTATCAGCCCAGTACGTTTCCCATCCCACAGACCTTTGAACTGCTCCCACAAACCCTGTCCGCTTCTCAGTCCCCTTAAAGTCCTTCTGCACCTCCTTCTAGTGCCTCCTCCCCAGCCCATCTTCCTGAGCCTGCCTCTGGGCTTTGAGCCCTTTAATCCTCCATGCCTGGACCTGCTTCATTTTTTTTTTTCCCCACTGCTGTCTGCATTAAGCCATCTCTGGTAAGAAAAGGGTTATAACTCCATCCCTTTACAGCCACGTTTCAAGATCTGTCAGGGGGCCAGTTCTGACACCATTTAACGCATGTTTTCTTAATCTGTTCTAACACAGTTTAGAAGGAAAAAGAGCAGAATGCCTTGGAGCAACTGCGATGTATTAAACCACTACAGCTGCCTTTATCAGCAGAGGCTCAGAGGCTGAAATGTGATGAACGCTGATGAAGGTTTTCTGCTTTGCCATCTGACTGTGTTTACAGACATATGTGCATTTGTCCAGATTACAAACTCGTTGATAAAATCCCAAATTAACTTCTCTATTGTTTTGCTAAGAACTGATGGCGCTCACCCTTCTGGTCATCCCCTTCTCCTCTGCTCATGCTGCTGTGAGCCAGGCCCGGTGCCAGCCCATTACTCTTCCCTGAGGTTCCCCAAGACTTGTTAGATTTAATGTTAATGGCTTTTCGGGTCATTTCTCAGTG
Organism: Aptenodytes forsteri; assembly: GCF_000699145.1. Lineage (NCBI taxonomy): Eukaryota > Metazoa > Chordata > Aves > Sphenisciformes > Spheniscidae > Aptenodytes > Aptenodytes forsteri. The sequence goes on along the minus strand of NW_008796046.1, from coordinate 2,082,903 downwards.
GCTCCTGGCGGTGAGTTATCCAGGCCTATTGATTTGAAAGATGTCATTACAGCAGATAATTCTCCCTTGCTGCAGACGATTAGCTTTCTGCTCCATCCACCTTGTCATGGTGCCTTCTTCCAAACAGGGACTACAGAGGTCTAGCAGGGATTTTTGAGTCACCGGCTGTGATCCTGCTGAGCGCATCCAGTGATCAGCCTAGTCTTGACCTTGTGCTCTTCTTGTATATATGAATTCTTTAAAAAGATGCCTCTGAACCTTGGGCCTGGAGCCTTCAGAGCCCGAGCCAGACAGTCGTGCCCCATCAAGGATCTATTGAATGACCTGAGCATCTAAGCTGGTTTTAGAGGAATTCACACTCGTGCTCACCTACACTTTTCTGCCAGAAAGGGGCTAACCTGAGCCAGGGGCTGAATCTTAATTGCAACTCATTCTCTGTTCCCAGCAAAATCAGTCCTTCTGGACAAGATACACCAGGAGGAAAAGGCTTTTGCTTGACATCAGGGCAGAAAGAGTGTGGGTGGTCACCTTCATTTCCCAGTGCCATTGCCTTTAGCCATGATGGATGCTTTCTTCCTCTCTGGTGAAGTCCCATTTCTTTGCGTGGATGAATTTGGTGGCTATGTTACTTCTCTGGAAATCTAGCTGACTCATGTCAATTTAGGTGTCACAGGAGATCTGCAGGCACTGCCTGACAAAGTGATCTGCAGACACACACACTAGATCTCCAGGTTTTTGCTTCGGGAATGCCCAGAGACTTGCTGTGCTTTGTATTTTGCAATGACTGGTATCCCTGATGGTGCTAACACTGGACCCTCCTCCTGGCAGCAGAGTTGGTACCCATCACCACGAGGAGGTGCCGTGGCATGCCTTCCTGACTGAGTTATCTCAAGGCTAGAAGAGGTATCAATATTTATAGAAATAAGTGGTATCTAATCACCTCTTTTCCCCTGTGAATGCATGCAACTTCTGAACAGACAGCAGTAAACCATGTTGCCCTGACATCCCCCTTGGCAGTCCGGTGCTTTGGCAGTACCGCTTTGCTGCGGTGGCTGTGAAGGAGATCGATCTGCAGGCTGCCACCCTAACCAGACCCCAAGTCCGCTCTGAGCCTCACTTCTGCCTGTCCTAGTCCAAAGAGACCGGGGCTGGCAGAAGCTCTGCCTCTTGCCAGCACTATTTATCTAGCAATGGGGCAAATTCTGTCCTTATCTCCTCCCAACAGAGCATCTCCTTTGTTTTCTGTGCATGCTGTCTGCTCCCTGCTCAACCTGTGGCACGTAGCAAGTGCCTGGGAGAAGAGCAGGTCCCACAGTTAATGTCTTGCAAAGCTGATAAAAATGCTATCATCTGCTGCGTCCCAGGCTGTGCCTGGTGCTGGAAGGTGGTTGACAAGGGAACCAGCCTTCAGCAGGGGCTCAGCAGTTCAAACATAGTTGATATGCAGCATCGTTGCCTGTCAGTCATTAATTTCGTGACCTTGTCACCGCATCTGTGGGGGTAAGGACAAGGAGTCACCTGCTCAGGCTGCAGCTAAGGAAGATTCAGGTTAGAGTCTGGGGAGTAGATTTGAATTAGACATAAGGAGGCAATTATTTATGATAAGGGTGGTGAGACACTGGAACAGGTTGCCCAGAGAAATTGTGGATGCCGTCACTGGAAGAACAGGTTGCCCAGAGAAATTGTGGATGCCCCGTCACTGGAAGTGTTCAAGGTCAGGTTGGACGGGGCTTTGACCAACCTGATCTAGCGCAAGATGTCCCTGCCCATGGCAGAGGGGTTGGACTAGATGATCTTTAAAGTTCCCTTCCAACCCAAACCATTCCATGATTCTATAATTCTGTGATGAGAAGGGCAAAATAAAGGCTGAAATTTGCTTCTTTAGAGAGGACACAGCATCTCTGTTGCTGCAGGTCTGCAAGAGCAATGCTCCTGTCAGAAAATGTAAATATGGCTGATGCCAAGCTGATGCCATGAGTGCGTTGGCTGTTGAGGCCCCTGGTTCTAGGACTTGAGCCAAGATGCTGGGCTTTATCTATAACAGAGGAATGCGGATGCAGCAAACAGCTCGGGGTATGCTATTAGCCCTTAGCATCCCTGCTGCCCAGAGCTCCCATGCTGAAAGCAAACGTGCCCATGCATGGGAGCGTTCCTATGACCTTCACACATTGTAAGCATGCGAACAGAGTCAAGGGTGTGAGGGATAGGGGATATTCTCAGTGTCTTTGCTGTATGGTGGAACCAGCCCTGGAAAGAGTCTCTGCCCAGCCAGGTGCTGGCTCTGATGGGGACAGCGATGGGACAGCAACGTGATACCTTGCTTTGGGCTCCTAGAGCAGAGACAATCCTTTCTGCCACCCCAAGGGTACTTCTGCCCAGGACTACTCTGGTGGAAGAGGCCAGGAGAGAAAAGAGGTGGGTATGCATCTTGGATGCGCCATGGGTGCAGGCTGTCTTCCTCTCTTCCTAAGAATCACAAAGGGGGTTAAGAAATAGAGTGTAGATTTTAGAATCATAGACTCATAGAATAGTTTGGGTTGGAAGGGACCTCTAAAGCTCATCTAGTCCAACTCCCCTGCCGTGGGCAGGGACATCTTCCACTAGATCAGGTTGCTCAGAGCCCCGTCCAGCCTGACCTGGAATGTTTCCAGGGATGGGGCATCCACCACCTCTCTGGGCAACCTGG
>NW_008796046.1:2070005-2079870 GCF_000699145.1 Aptenodytes forsteri | reverse complement strand
TGCTTTGGATGCAGCCCGGGATACAATTGGCCTTCTGGGCTGCGAGCGCACATTGCCGGCTCATGTCCAGCTTTTCATCCACCAGTGCCCCCAAGTCCTTCTGGGCAGGGCTGCTCTCCATCCCTTCACCCCCCAGCCTGTAGTGATACTGGGGGTTGCCCCAACCCAGGTGCAGGACCTTGTCCTTGGCCTTGTTAAACCTCGTGAGGTTCACACGGGCCCACTTCTGGAGCTTGTCCAGGTCCTTCTGGATGGCATCCCGTCCCTCTGGCGTGTTGCCCGCACCACTCAGCTTGGTGTCATCCGCAAACTTGCTGAGTCCCACTGTCTATGTCATTGATGAAGATATTGAACAGTACCGGTCCCAATACAGACCCCTGTGGGAGTGTTTTTTGCAACCATTAGGGAAGATCTACCATGTACTGGATCTCCAGAGCCTGCCAGCTTCTGGGATTTTGTCCTCTCTTCCAACGGCATACGAGATTAGTTCAATCCCTGGGAAGAGCCATGCAGCTTTCTTCTAGGCTTTCAGACATATCTTGAGTTTGAGGGAGGGAAGATAAGCAATAAAAGCAAAACCAACAAATTGCTCTTCCCTGCTTGTGCCCAGCTGCCCAGCACCACCTTTGTCAGATGGAAGGGGAGACCTCTGTTCTTGGACAACCAAGTACTTTGCAAGGAAGTGTTTGAATCTCAGGGATCTTTGGATGTAGGCAGAGGCTTGGAGTCTGAACAGCCACTCTAACTCCCAAGTCTGTCGCTATCCCCATTGCTCAGTTGGGCGGGCACACAAACTTGCTGTGTCCATGCTAAACCAAGAGGGTAGGAAAGTGTGATGAGGAGAGACCCAAGCTGGGGGGACAGAAGCCAGGCAGGTCCAGCTGCAGCCAGAATGCCTTGGCCAGGTGTCAGCTGAGCTCGCTGCCAAAGCTAATAAGCCTGCCAGGAGCCAGGACTTCCTCGCTTGGATGAAAAACTAGGCTAATGGTGCTTGGCTGGCTCCAGAGCTCTGCTGGAAACTGCATAGCTCTGCTCTGCCATGTGAAACTGCTGCTTCAGACGGGGGCAACCAGCTCCTCTTCTGCAACAGATAACGCAGGGATCTGTGACACTGAAATGGGGACATGTCCTGACGCAAGGGTTGTCCTGGGGCCCTTCTCTTCTGCTGTGGCTTGAAGAGAGAAAACGAAGGAATTACCACCTCATTTCCGTCAGGCTGCTGGGGCTGTTAGCCTAATTTCGACATCCCCTTGGTGACTCTAGGATGGGGTCCCTGCCAGATGTGGTGCTTCCACTCTGCTTTGGGATGCCGGCACAGCGCACACTTTATAGCTCTGATTTTAACTTCAGGAAGGGGGAAGCTGAAGCAACTCCAGACAGAGCTTTTGCCTGCCTAAATTGGTTGCCCATGGACTGCAGGCTGTGACTGGGGCATGTTCTCCATGCATAAAGGCCCTACCACTGCTTTTCTGGGGCTGCTGAAACCCAGCAAACAGTATTTGCAGAGCCATCGCAGGAAAGCACTGTTTTTCCCCCAAAGCAATGAAACCCAAACCCATTGTGAGCCCGGTAGTGCTCTTTCCCAGAACAGCACCTCTCTCCCTGGCCTCACCAAGTGTCTACCCTCCTTCTGTGGAGCAGAGACTGGCCTGCTTGTGTGCGAACGTAGAAATAGCTGATGAGCAGAAGTAGAGACAACAATATTCTTACGGGGATTATTTTTGGGTGAAAAGGTGTCTCACTGGTGAATTCAAACCCAGCTGTGAAAGAGCCTCCAAAGGAAGCAGCTCACTGGACTTGTCAAAAGGCTTGACACACTTGCTGTAAGATTAGGGCAATCTTACAGCAAGCAGATATGGACTAGATGGAGCCAATGTGGGTTCCTAAAGTGACCAAGGAAAAAAATACAGCTTTGTGTAAGGCTTTGGGAAAACTGACTGAACCACAGCCCTAATCTTCCCATATTTCTGTGATAATATCCTCTTTGGACGTCTTCTCTGATTGCAAGATCTCTGGGGCAGGATCCTTCCCAACTGAGGAAACCTCCCATGGAGGAGCGTTGGTCCTGGAAGGTTGAGGATGCTGCCACAGGACATTTAAGAAACAGTGGTAAAAACAGCATTGTGGCACAATTGCCACCATGGATTACCCGGGCATTTCCCATGGGCTGTCGCAGGGATATGTTCTGTGTCCTCCTCCTTTCCTGTTTATTCAAGGGGATTTTCACCTCGGCGGTCTCTAGGATGCAGGTCCCAGGTGGCACTATGACAAACAGACAGCTGTTGGGTGGGGTTTTTTTTCTGAAGACAAGCAATCACTTTACAAAAAATTTAAATGAGAAAAATTCCATGAACGAATACTTCTGGGGAAAACGAAGAATTTTTATGCTGGTGATTAGGATTAGCAGCACAATAGGGAAAAATCTTGCCCCTTGTGTTCCTGCAAAAGAGATTGCAGGTAAGGGCCAAACAGGAATCTGCTTTCCTCAGCATATCTCACAGGAAAAGCTACTCCCTCTTCAGGAGTTTCTTACCTTAGACAGAGACAGCAGATTAGCAGGTCTGAGAATTGCCTCCAGAGATGCCCAGTTCTTCCGGCAAATAAATCTATCCATTATTTCAGTTTTTGTATTAAGTGAAGCGATGAAAGAAATGACGGCGGTGAGTATGGGTAAAGCGAAAAAAGACTGTAGAATGTTGTTCTCCAGAAGTATCCTAAAGTTTATGGAGCAGCACAGATTGCTTTATGCTTTAGTATGAGTTCTCAGGTGTTTGAACAACACAATGAGGTTTTATGGATGCTGGCTGACCTGTGGTGACTATATGCACTTAGTTCATTGCAACCATGAGGTAGGACATATTAGTGTAAATGTTTGACTGAAGTTTATACTGACGTGCTCTCCCTCGCAATAGCTGAAGCTAAGAGCTTAGATTTGGTCAGCGAGCAGGGCTCGGGTGAAACCTAGGGATTTTCTGAGCTGTGAAAATGACTGTATGGATGCGTCCTACAGAAAGGTAAGGACAATCATTGGCAGAAGGGGACTTAACAGCTTGGTGTGGTTGAATTAGGGAGAGTAGTAGAGCCATGAGGACACGGAAGACTTGCCTTCCAAATTCAAAGGCAGCTGAAATGAAGTCAAAATGAGGTGAAAAAGAGCACTGGCTAGAAAGAGCTTCAGGCCTTATAGCTTTCATCAGAGCCGTAGAGGTGTATGCCCCATGAAGGACCCCAAATTCAGTTTTGGAGTCATGCCAGAGCTCTGCTCCATCTCTGACCTTCTTCCTTCCCATCATACCTGGTCCTGTCCCAGGTAGTGAGAAGAAGGTGTTGAGATAGTTCCTCTCAAAGACTTACTGAACAAGATGGGTGTTGAACATACTCCAGACCCTCAGAGATGCTTGGTAGAGCATCTACCATGGGAGCAAAGAGGATAGCCAATGTGAGCTGAGAAAGCATCATTAATAATGCAAGGATTTTAGGACCATAGGCCCAAGGATGACCCCGGTTGTCAATGGAGACCTACCAATGCAGGTGTCAGCTCCGGTGATGCAGAGCTTGTCTTTCAGGACATTGTCTAATCTAATAGTCCAATGCCTCACAGTCCTACATACATTTATCTTCATAGCCGCCCAACCAGGGCCGAGTTATAGGTTATAAGCAGGCAAGGTGCTCAGGGTTTACTTGGGAGCCTTCAGTCCACCTGTTTTGAACCTAAAATGGATGCAGACATCGCTCATAGAGTCCAGATACCATCGTGAAGAGGGACTCGGAGTGCTCGCTGTGCAGGGCACCGTGCTCTTCTTGCTGTGCATTTCTGCTAGCGGCTGCGTGGCTGCCTGATGAGTTGGTTCAGCTCACTGATCTGTCTGAAAACTCGTCGTCTTTTTTCTTTTTTGATACAGTGAAGGGCTGCACAAATGCTGGCTTTGATGTAATGGAAAGGAAGGTCAGGACAACCTCTCTCTGCTGCCCTGCAGTCACAGGGTGACTTAAACCACCCGTGGAAACGCACCTCAGAAAAGTTGTCATTCATGTGCCCAAGCCCACCCAGAAAGTCCAGCATGGTAGAGGGGCTTGAACCTAGTTTCTGGGTGAGCCACCCATAACCCGTGGTCCTTCCTTGGTCTTCTGTTGGCTGAGACCCCCCCATGTGCTGCCGGGACAGTGATGTTACGTGCCTCTGCCAATCCCTTGGCCATCTCTGGACCATTCCTTTACCTGGAATCCCCTCCGAAATCAAGGGGCAGCTTGATCCCACTAAAATGCATCATCACACACCGCTTAGCAGCACGCCGCCTCCAACATCATTGCTGCTAAAAAAACACTGGCTCTAACGTGCCAGGCTCCCGTCAAAAGGGGCTCTGGGAGGAAGAAGCCGTCTGTTTCCTTTAACCTACAATAAAACAAAGCAGTTCAAAGAGAAGGGGAAGGAGGTTAACGATCTCTTTGAAATGTAGGTTCAAATTCCCAGCACGGCCCTGGTCAATTACCAGCAAGCGCCGTGACACACATCCACCTCTAACAAGGAAGAGGAGGGGAGCACGTGGCACAGAGGTCCAGGCAGGCAGCGGCAGGGGTTAAAGGACATCACCTCGGTGGTGGGAAAGTTTCCAGGGGCAAAACTTTGGCTTTTTTCAGGCTGATTCACACCCCCTGGGGTGCACCCGGAGTGGAGGCTGGACCACTGGAGGGGATGGAGCTGGGCAGGGCGGCAGCACATCCCCCTGCCCAAACCCCCTTGCAGCTGGCAGGGGTTTTCTGAAGGATGCACAGCGCCTGGCACAGCGGGCTGCTGCTTTCTCCGGGGCGCTCCTCCGTGGCAGAATGAACCACTTTTATTTTAATGCCATTAATGAAAGGCAGTGCAGGGGTGGGGATGGGGCAGGAGGGGGGTGGGTTTGTTCTGGCACTGAGGGACGAATGCACACAGGCATACAAATGCTAAGAGACAAAGACTGTGATTAAGGGCCGGTGCTCCGACTCCCTGCTTACTACGGGAAAGGATTTATCTGATGGCCTAGTTTCAGCTCCAATTTTCCACCTTTTAATCAGGTTCCCAGGCCTGCTTGTCTGCTCAAAAAGGGAAGGAAGGGGATGTCTCAGGGCGATGGGGCAGGAATAACGGTACGGCGCTGCCTCTAGAAACATGCATGGGGCAGAGGGTTTCACTGCTTTCCCAGAAAGCAGATCCCAGGGCAGCCAGAAGGATTATGCCCAGCCATGCAGCGTTATTTTCTGGCATGGCAAGGGTGTATCCGTGCTTTCCAGCCTGACCAAGCCAGGGTGTGTGGAACAAACGTGCTGGAAATAAAAACCTCCTGCAAAATGGAAAATGTACAGAGGAGCAGCTATTTTTAAAAGGGACGGCACCTACTGCTGCTATGAAGTCAGTCACATAATCAGTCAGCGAGGGACTTCTGTAGGCTGACAGCTAACAGCCAGGAGAAACAGCTCCAACGGACCAGCGAGAAGAAAACGGGAGCTTTTGGATACCAAGAGGTGCATCTTTTCAAATAAAGAGAAGAAGGTTGTCCTATGCTGCCCTGGGCATGAGGCGGATGGGGGGAAGCAATCCTGGGTGTCTTTTCCAACATGCTGGAAAGAGGGGGTTGAGATGTTGATAACCCTCCAGGAGACACAGTGCTGCAAGCAAACGCCAGCTCAGCCACTTCTTCCCCCTCCCTAACCCAGCCTATCCTTGTTGCCCAGCCTCCGCTGAGGTTTTCCTGCTTCTAAAAATATTCAGCCTCTAATTAAAACGCCCATCTTGCTTGCCAGGGCAAACGTATCCGGCTACAGAGCTGAGCTGGTCCTGGAGACAGCCAGAGCTTGTAGCTAACCAGCCTGGCCGGCTTTCTTGGCATGGGTGGCTCAGGCGATGTCTGACACCAGGGTTTAATCTGTCACGCCGTGTTATCAAGCTGACAGCAGCTTCAGGAAGCTGGCACGAGGGCCTCCTCGAATTTTCCAAGCCTGAAGCCACCGTGTGCCTTTTCCTCCTCCGTGGGGACATTAGTACTATGTTTCAGGTGTCTGGGTCCTGTGGTGGAGAGGGACGTATACGTGGGCAACACGGGGGCTCACGCTGCCAATGGAAACTTGCATGCTTCTTCCCATGCAGAGGGTTCGGAAAGGCTCTGCGAATAACAGCAAAAAATAAATAAATAGCAAAATGAGAAGTTAAGGCAAGGGAGCAAAGGAGTACTGGGAAGGACAAGGTCCAGCACAGCGCTGGAGCATCATATAAGTGAGGCATTCACATGGAAGTGGGAGAAGCCAGCTTCAGACCTGTTGCTCCCTGGACAGTGTCCATCCCCTGGCAGACCGGGACAGCAGGACACTCTCCACCGCTCCAGCTGAGCCTGTTGTCCCAGAGCAGGAGGGATTCCGTCCAGAAGGAGCATGATGGTGTGGCCTAATGGTCACAGCACACAATGGTGGACACCAGCGGAGCAGTTATCTCTAAGGGTTGGTGATGGCTTTTCCCCTACAGTCCATAACAGTGCTGGGAGCAGGATCTGGCCTCTCCTGGAGACATCTGCCCCCGGGTTATAGTCTGACTGTACCTTGCATGACGTCCTGGAGAACAGGACAGTTTTGGGAGGCAGACGGAGAACCAACAGCCTCTTCCAGGCAGCCTGCAGCTCTGCCTGCCTGGATGGAAGATGCAGATGTTCCTTCAGGCTTGGGAGGACCGGGAAGGCTGCAGTTTCCCGGGGGCACTTTCCTCACTGGGTGTCTGCTTGCATCACTTTTATACACAGCGTCGAGAAGTGCTTAAAATTAAATTGGCTATTTAAGAGCAGGCAAAGCCCTCCTGAGATGTTTCTATTTATTCTTTAGTTGCAATGGCTCTGCATGCTCTTAGCCCTCCACGCAGCAGCCCCCGCTCCTCGGAGAGCGGTGCTGAAGCTGGATCACGTGTATCTCGCCGCCGAAAGCTCTGCGGTCTGGCAGCGTGCAGCTTTCCGTGCCGTGGCATCACTCCTGCACCCATCCGCTTCCTCCCACCCCTATGGTCTTGTGAAACAGCTCATGGGCATCACGAGCTGCATCACTCACTCTGCAAATCCAGCCTTTCAATCCTAGCAGACTGTGGCCCAGATTGGCCAAATCCATGAGGAGATCCCCACCATCTCTGACAAGCTTTGGAGCAGATCCTGGAGCAGGAAATTTGCTCCAGATACTCTTGTGCTGCTTCCCTGCCACGTGTCCATAATTTCCTTTGAGTCAGCCAGTGAAGCTCTCGAGCCTTTCTGCCAGTGAGGAGCCCAGCAAGCCAAACACAGTGGGACAAATCCTGCCCCCAGTTTGGAGATGCAACACTCATGAGGCCGGTGGGGCTGAGCAGAGCAAGGAGAGAAGCCGTGTTGCACTTCAGACTCGGCGACAGCTGCCGCCTTCCCAGCACTAAGGCAATAAATCCGGGGTATCTGGATTTATTCTCCTCCAAATCACTTTATTATATTGTGAGTAATCACAAAGCCTTACAATGCTGCAGAGGTTCTTTAAAAAAAACAAACTAACACAGCAACGGTATCTGCCAGCTTTTGCTAAGAGTTATTTAGCTAGCAGCTAGCGTGAGATTACACAAGGAAAACTTGCAGTCTTCAGCTGGATTGTCACACTGGGTTTTAAATTTACCACAGTGGCGCAAAGACAGTAACTTTGACGGTCTGTGATCCCCGAAACATTTCATCTACGTACAGACTTATAAAATTAAACAACCTTTTTAAAAATTACATTTTCTGCCAGCAGAAAAGAATTCTCTTAAAAAGGCAAGATCCACTAAAAACCACCTCCTCCCTCCCAAACTGCCCCCGTCTTGCACTGCATTGGTTGCTGTTCCCCTCCAGATCCCTGCCTGTAGGCAGTCCCATTGCCTTTTTAAGAAAAATCGATGTTTCTTCCGACTGTGAAGGCTGGTTGAGCATTGCAAAGGCTCAGCAGAGGGGAAGAACCCCTAGCACTGAAAGAAAGGGATAAAATCCCACCCTAAGGTCCGCAAACAAGTAGTTGAAAAGGAGATGGATGAAAATGTGGGAGAAGGATTTCAGTATCCAAAGTGAGGTGTTGACTCTGGCTTTTATGGGCTCAGTGGGTTGCAACCATCCCTGGAGACAGCTGCTTTGGGCAATAGGGTTTCCATTTGCAAAGACCTTTGGGGGTGTGAGGACAAAGCCTGAGCTCCTCCCAGCGCTCCCGAGGAGGGTTGTGGGATGGGTTTATATCTGCATCACCTTTGCATGGACCTCCCTAAACCAGCTTCCAGCATCGTTCAAGGTGGCCCTGATGCAAGGCTGGGTTTAGAGACCAAGCTGCACACCAACCCGAGCAGGACCCCCATCCACAACATCCCTTCCCATCCCCAGGACAGAGCGTGCCAGATGTGGACCAGACCTCAGCAGACACCTCCGCTGCAGGAGCTCCTATCAGCAGGTTGAAGGCTTCACAGACAGCATTGAGTCAAGCTGTGCTGCCTTCCCCTGCTTTCTCCTAGCCTGGAGAAGAAGGGGGACGAGAGAGGCTCCCCTTTGTTTTGCCAGCATTTCAGCAACGGAGGAAAAAATGAGTAAATCTCTGAGGACCAGGCTTTTTTATCAGATTCCGGTTGGCAGCCAAGGAGCCGTGTGAGAGAAAAAAAAGCCACAACTCTGGAAAAAAAAAAACCCCAAGATCTTTCCCCTGATAGGCAAAGTGCTCCAGGGTCGCAGGCGTCAGTGTTAATTCTTCGCCTGGCACATTCTGGAGAGTGTTTCAGTGCTGGAAATTGCCTCACACGAGCCCAGCTGAGTCACAGATGTTACGTTCAGAGGGGGGACGTCAGCACAGAAACAGCTTACTCTCACGTCCTCTGGGTCTGCGTCTTGGTTTGATAAGGTCGTCAAGATGAGAATCCCTGTCAAGGTTTTCTTCCAAGCTTCCCCAGAGAGTTTTTTTTTTTTTTTTTTTAAGCTAGGCTACGTGATCTCTTCACTTTGCAGCTCAGTTAATTTGCTTCATCGGAGGCTGGTTCCTGGGTGAGAGGAGGCTGTTGGCAGATCCCTCAGCTTCCCTTGCTCTGCTGCACATCATCTCTGAGCAATAGCTCGCTAAGGTTAGAAAGACGGGAGGTTGCCAAGATTGGACCTGAAGTAATTTGACGTGAAAAGGATCAAGATGGGAAAAGGGGGAGAAAATTGTGGGAAAAGTTCTGGACTTACTCAATGTTCCTCGCACACCTATGCAAATAACATGTAAAAAGCAGCACATTAGGAGCACCCTGTATTCAGGTTTGTCTGGAAATGTTTCTTCAAGACTGAAAGTGCATGACAGGGAACAGGGTGCTGCTAATGAAGGCAACATCCAGAAGGCACTTCTTGGGGAGTAACAATTAAAAAAAAGGATGATACATGGGTTTGTAAGCAAGCAGCTACGGAGTCGGTACGTTTTGGTGCGTGCTCTGGAGAGACGTAGCTTTGCTCCTACAAACGTGTCTGGGGCACAAAGGTTTGCTCCAGACTGGCTGTTCTGCCCTGGGACCTGCAGAGCAGCTTGGTCCCCATCGTCCAGCATCACCGCTCTGGAGCTAATGGGCTGCATGCAGGACCTCAATGCACGGGGCAAAATCTGGAGCCTGCAGATGATGTGGGCCAGGATTTGAGAGTTTATAAAATCCACAAACAATCACGTATTGGCATATACAAATATATAAATTATTGACAGTTTTACAAAAGGCACACTGCAAGCCATCTCAGTCCGACACCTGTACAAATCCCACGGCCCCCCGCCCTCCCTTCCCCGCCCCTCCTCCCCAGCTTCCATCACGAAACGTAAGGCGCTGCTGCTACAGACCCGTGGCTGGGGGGGGGGCCGAGGGGCACGT
>NW_008796046.1:2054178-2069975 GCF_000699145.1 Aptenodytes forsteri | reverse complement strand
CCGTGGCTGTCGTGGCAACTGAGGACCTCTTTTTTGGTCAGCCCAATTTGTCGGTGATACTGTCCTTCTTTGATGGTCTTAAGACACTGTATGTTCTTCCCCAAGGTGATGCTTTTGATGGAAGGCAGGTATTTCAGCACAGTCTTTGGCAAGGACGACACGCCCGTCCCAGAGAGGTTGAGCTCTTGCAGGGAGTTCAGACCGAAGATAACTTCAGCAGTCAGTGACTTCAGGTCGGGATTGCTGGATAAATCCAGAACTTGGAGGGCTGGTAGTTCCTTGAAGCTATAAGGAGATAACTCTCCAAAGCCACGCAGGCTGCTGAGGGATAAATGAATCAAATCTTTCAGCCCCGTGAAATCTCCTTTCTCAATCTTGACTAGAGGGTTCCCATCAAGATTTAAGTATCGGAGAGGAATCCCTTGAAAGTTTGGCACAGACGTTAGCCTGTTTCCAGAAAGATTTAAGTTCTGGATGTTGGGGATGCTCTTTTCACGGTGCCTCGTAATTGTGCTGAGCATATTATTGGATAGATCCACGTTCAGGGGTTTTCCTTGACCTTTTGAAGCAAAAATGTCCATAGCTATATCCAAAAGTTTGTTATTGCTCAAATCTATGTCGCCCAGAGGGGAACTGGAGAAACAGTCCTCTGGAAGGACTTCCAGAGAGTTATGACTCAGATCCAAGGACTCCAGATACCGAAGCCTGGAGAAGGTTGTGGAGGAAATCTTGGCAATTTTGTTGTAGCTCAGGTCGAGGCTCACCAAGGTGGTGTATCCAGGGCCAGTAAGCATCGATTCATTGATTGTTTCCAGTTTGTTTGATGACAGATCCAAGTAGGAGGTATCCAGAGGGATTGGGACAGGAACGATGTGTGAGCCTATTCCGCTGCAGTCCACTTTGGTCAAGCTAAAGCTGTCAAAAAGACCGAAGCTTTCCACTTCGCAGTGGCAGCCAGGGAAGCAGGTTTTGGTGGTACCAAAACAAGGAAGGAGAAGCAGCAAATTGAACCAGGCTAGGAACTGCATTGTTGACCTGGAAAACAAGACGATAAGAAAATAGATTTAATTGCCGTGGAAATTACTTTACTGAAGATGTGTAACAGTTTGAGTCGTGCAGTCTTCTCCTCTGTCTTTCCAAAGGGATAGATTAAGTATAGCCTTAAACAGCATGGGTGTCCCAAACATGTTGTGAACCCCACTGGGAACTTAACAGAGAAAAAAATATTGGGTTAACAGTCTTTGCAGATATAACCAAGTTAAGACGCAGCTGGAAATTAGCTATAAGAACAGTAGGCTGCCTTAAAGCAAGATCTATCCAACATGCATCCTTTTGACTGGACCAAGGAAAAAGCTAAATGGCAGCTCAAACCCTGAGTCGTTTTACAACCTGGCAAACTTCAGCACACAGAGGTCTTCATGTCAGGGCATCCATGTGAGATTTGGGAGCACCGGGTTCAAGACCCTGCATTGAGAGGTTGGAGAAATCATGGAGGCTGTGTGCCCAGTGGGAACCCTCGGTGTCCAAAACCCTTATCAGGGAAAGAAAAACCACAGCTCCATTCAAATTTCCTGTAGACGACAGAGATAACGGCATCATCAGAACATCCTCCAGGATGAACAGCTAGAAAGGCCAGCTGCCTACCGCCCAAACGGACTGCACGTCTCCCTTGCTTAGACTTCAAATGCAAATTCAGAAGTAGGAGCATTGCTTTATGTCAACTGGCTAAAAAAGAGGGCTAAAACCAACGCTCCTCTGGCTGGTGGCATGTAGGACAGACAACGGCCACTGGCTCCTCGCCTGCCGAAGCAGAGGAACCAAGGAGTGCTCAGTCTAACCCAGACTCTGCTGTGGCGGGCCCAGCACAGGCATCGAGTGGAGAGAGCCAATTTGTTTCATTAGAGCCTCTGGGGAGTCTTTGCTAATTACATTAAGTATTCTCTCTGATTAATGATGCCAGCAAGCAAGGAGCTCTCTCCACCCCTCTGGTTTTGATCCTCCTCTATCTAAGATGTTTCTGTCCCGCCATCGTCACAGTGGAGGGAGGAAGAGAGCTGATCTGCACCTCACCGGCTTTGCTGGACCTCTTCAAATCGCATCCTAACAGCTCCTCCACACAACTGTGGGCAACAGCAGCTGCGTGAGTTCAACAGCCAGCCAAAAAAGCTTTAGCTCTGCATCTCTGGAGAGGGTAAATTGGAGCGTGCCAGCATCCTGCAGGTCAGCAGAGGCAGCAAGGGCTGTCCTCGTTGGTTCCCATTGCAGTCATGGGTGACGGCTCTTCATGCCTTATAAACAAGGTCTCCAGGAGGCTGCCAACAAAAACTCCCACCAAACCAGGCAAGCAGATCCATCAGCACCACTCTTTGGCTACGCTGCTGGTGATAAACAGAGACTCGCGTGCCAAGCATTCATTTAGCCAAAAAAAAAAAAAAAATCCCCTTTAAACGTGTGTTCCCATCCCCACCTCAGCCCCCCTGGTCTCTATTCTCGCCTTTCCCACTGCTGTTTAAAAGCACTTTATTAACTTCCTTGCAGTATCACCTTTCCCACACACCCTTTGATCTGGCTGAGGTGCCTTCCCCGCAGCCCTTGCACCTTCCCAGGACCATTTCCTAGAAGTTCACACTTCATCTTCCCTCACCCACTCCTTGGCAGCAGTTTCTCTCCCTTTTCAGCATGGTGTTCTTGGCCCTGCTCTCCTTCCCAGGAGACCGACCAGGGACTACTGGCCAACGTGCAAAAGAAGTGCAAAGGGGAAAAAGCATTGCAACAATATTGTCCTGATCACTGATATGACTTGTCTGGAGGTAACTGCCAGACCTCCTGCAAATAGCAGAAGTTGGGACTCTGGCCAAAGAGCCTGCAACCAAAGCATTGCTAAAGGCCAACACGCAACCCTCTGGGGTCCATTATTCTATAGAAACAACAGAAAATCAGTAAGATGAGCCCTAGTCCCAGCCCATTCGACTGTTTCTTGAGAAAACACATATGTGTGCAGAGGGGACGCAGGGGGCAGAGCTCCTTTCTGTAGACACGTTTCCAGATAACCCTTTCCTAATGACATCAAGGCTGATCCCCTCTGGTTCTGTGCAGACAGACCGTGGCTTGCTCCCTTCTGCAGTCCCCCCTAAACTAAATACTACTTTTTTTTTTCGTGAAGCTGCATTTGGAACGCACTGACATGTTTTATTACCAGGGGAAATTACAGCAGTGGGGAGCTCTTTAGAAACTCAAAAAGCAAAAACCCAAATGTTAAATGTCTCACGTACAGGGAAGTACCTGCGTTAGTGTCAGCTCAGTCTACTGTATTTCTTCTCCCAAATCCCACCCAGTGGCTATTCCAACTTGATGTCTCAACAGGGAAAGTGCCTCCTAACTTCTCCTTCGAAAGCCCAGCTCAGTTCCTCATGGCATCCTGTTGACTCCAGTGAGAGCTGGATCAGACCCCAGCAGGTCCAAAGACACATCAGTGTGAGACTTGGCTTTCTGAGCACTAATAAGACCTTTGTGGGCTCCTGCTGGGCCACCTGAAGAAAAGCAAGAGGGCAATCTCCAAAGTCCTAGTTTAACTGAGAGAAGAATCAAAGCCAACACTGGGCTTTGGTATGCAGCTGCTCAAACCCCTTTTGACATGGGAATTCCCTTCCTGATCAGCCTCAAAAATGATCGCCAGAAGTGGGCAGATGCAGTGATTCCCACTGCAACATCCACGGCTCCAGCCAGCAGCAAGCACGAAACATTACGCAGCTGAAATGCAGTACACAAAGCTCAGCTTAGGTATTTGCACAGCATCTATTGCCTCTTCCCTCCTCACAGGACTGCCCCAAATTCTCCCTTACTGGCTCTGCAATTGCTTTGCAGATGAGATGCAATCCATTACTACCAGTTAAAAACTCCCTTATGGAGCAGAATGAAGCATTCATTAGCTAACAAGCCACTTGGCCAATAGCTCTGATATAGGAGAAATAAAGGTACTGGTCATCTTCCAGTCCAGGAAAGAGACTCCTGCATTGCCAGGTAATCAACGAAGAGCTTAGTCAGGTACAGGCATGCTTCATCATCACATGGAGCAATCGATAGCGCTCTTTGAAATGGGGAAAGAAACATGCCGCAGGCATTTACAGTTCATCTGTGTACAGCGTGCATTTGAAACCGCATCAAATTGCCTTTGGATTGCTGCCTACGAGCTGCTCTGTTGATAAAGGCAGGAAGCCAAGGTATCCCCTCGTAAAAGGAAGATGAGTTATCCTCCTGCGGCACTGGGGAGATTCACCTGGAGGAAACACCATGGGCCAGAAACCACCAGCCCCATCACCTGGGATGGCGAGGGGAAAGCCACCCGGAGAAAACTGTCGGCTCTCAGGCCGGTTCAGCCATGACCTCTTCATTTCTATGGCTGCAAAGGCAGGAAGCCAAGGTATCCCCTCGTAAAAGGAAGATGAGTTATCCTCCTGCGGCACTGGGGAGATTCACCTGGAGGAAACACCATGGGCCAGAAACCACCAGCCCCATCACCTGGGATGGCGAGGGGAAAGCGACCCGGAGAAAACTGTCGTCTCTCAGGCCGGTTCAGCCATGACCTCTTCATTTCCATGGCTGTTGTGGTGCGGAGAGATCCCAGGGATAAATTTTGGCCATCTGACAGCTCTGGGGAGCTTGTTATACCCACTGATTTCAACAGGAGCTGCTGGGAGTGCAGCATCGTCCGCCACGTTTCAGGTGGCCGGAGTGGCTGCAGGGCTCTGGTCTTTGTATCTTGCTCGTCTTTTTCGCACGGCAAATATCCTGAGACAACCCCAAGGAGACCCAGTGGTGGGTAAGGGAGCCAAGGTTGGACCAAGCTCCTAGCAGGGTGCTAACCTTCTCCCCAAATCCCACATCTCTCCCTGAGCCTGCAGATGCCCTGATGCCTCCTCCCTGCTCTGCTCATCCCCCGCACCATCGTGTGGCAGGACCCGGGCGGAAACCTCACATTGAGATTTCCCTGCCAAAAAAAGAAGGTTAAAATCTGATTTTAAAACAAGACTGCAGAGGAAACCCAGATCTCAGCTGATGGTTGGGGCGTGGGGGGAAAAGGAAAGCCCTGTTATGGTGGTGTTGCAAATTCACTCTTCTCACTGCACTTGACTTCCTCCCTCTCCTCTTCCTTAAAGACTTTTCTCACTAGTCATCCCCGATCCACAGCTGAGGCTTTGCCACCTCGTTCCCACCCAAGAGAGATGTGCTAACACATCCCGCCCTGGATGGAAGCCCATTGTTCGGGGACTGGTGTCCCCCCCCCCAGGGAATGCAGAGATGAAGAGGATGCTACCTAGGCTACCTCTGGTTGCCCTGGCAACCACCAAGCCCGAAATCCCTATAGCCAAAAATCAAGGATTAATTAAAAAAATAATACAAGGGGGAGGTGTTTGAAAGTTCGTTGTTTGATGGAGTCAGGAAATGGCCCCCCCGTTCATGCTGCACCCCTCGGCCTCCCCGAACGTGTCATTCAGCAAAGCATCAGCTGAAATGCAGCTGGAGTCGGGGCTGAAGACCCAAAGTCACCCAGTGAAGCTTAAGGTACATAAGTAAGAAGTGCAGAAACCCCAGGTTGTCTCTACGGTGGTGTGAAGAGAAAGAAATTGCCCCCGAAGGGGATGAAACCCACCTAAGGCCAGACCCATTCTTGGAGATGCCCCGTCTCTCCCTTGACCGTGGTGGAGCGGGATGCCCTGCTCTCCTTGGGCTGCTGCTTCCCACCCCATCCCTGGCTGCATCCTCCAAACCCGAGTCCCGCCCAGCAACCAGGTGCACCCAGCAACCCAGCTCACTCATCCAACAAAACCCCCCCTAATCTTCCTTTTCCCCCTTTGGCGGGTCAGTTTTCCAGCAAATCGGGCTGCCCAGCCGCAGGGTGACACGGGAATGGGGAAAACAGGACCTGTCTTCTCAACAGCAGCCCACCCTCAGAGCAGATCAGGTATGACATGAATCCCCGCGTGCCTAAGACGCGGTGGACTGATCCTGGTAATTTCCAGGTTTCTTGCCAATGTGCTGCTGGATTAATTCTGGATTAACAACAAATATAGCAACCTTTAAGGGAAAGAGGCAAAAAGGAAGGGCTGGAGTCTGCCTATCCCAAGTAGAGTTGCTGTGCTAGCAAAGGACGGAGGAGTTGGATTAGCAACAATATTTCATCAGGAAGAAAATTTGGGGCTTGTCTTCTCTCTCTTGCATCAGCCAAGTGAACAAAAAGCAAAGTCTTTATAGCGAGGCCCGCAAGGCCCACTTGGCTGCATTCACTGATTGGGGGCAGGGGAAAGGGAACGCTATTGGAAAGCGAAACAAGCTGCATAGGTTATGACAGAGGCCATAAATCCTCTAGACTGAAGGGGAAAAAAAAAAAAAGCATAGGTTATGACAGAGGCCATAAATCCTCCAGACTGAAGGGAAAAAAAAAAAAAAAAAAGAGATAGTTGGCTCTTTCTCTTTTTAAATACTTGGAAGGCTCCGAGAGGCAGCTGGGATGGTGGCTCTGGAGCACCAGGATGCTCCTGACTTGCTTCTCCAACAACAAAAGTGCTTCAGAGACCTTTTTTTTTTCCCCCCCTCTCCCATTAATTATTCTGTAAACCAGGAATAATTATCGAATAAAGTGCAGCACTAGCAACAGCTACGCTTTTCCAGTGTGGACTCTCCCGGGCTGAGTCCAAATGACGCCACAGATGAAATCGCAGCCCGGTCTCCAGACCCCACGTGCCAATGCGAGCAGGCAGCAAAGCTGGTTCAAACCAGCCCACGACCAGAGACTATTAATCCCTTAACTCGCAGGCACGCACCCCTCACATGATAAAGAAACTGCTGCTGACAAGGTTACTCTTTCTTTTTGTTGTGCGTGTGTGAATCCATTGAAAGTAAAGGTCATCCAGGCTTTTTGCTTCAGGCCGGCTCTTCCCTGCAGAAGGGGTCCCCACATGCATGCAGCGAAGAGCTGTGTTTACCCTCTCTATAAAGCTCATTAAAGCAATTAGTGCTTCCTCACAAAGGAGTTCTGGTGTACACGGGAACAGGGCTTTCTGACCCATTTGTTATTTTTTGTTGTTTGCTGGTTTGGGGTACGCTTTGCAAATACCGGTCCCGGTTTTATACTCAGTGTTTGTGACTTCTTGGATTTAGGGAGAGCGAGAGCTAATGAGACTCCAAGAAGTATCAGCTATTTAGGTTTGATCCTGCATTTGCTTAGATGGGTTTGGGGGAGTTCAGTGGAGTTACTCTAAGTGTCAGTGACAGCAGGATGAGTAGTCGTCCCTTGGCTTTTCTAAATTCACCTTGATTTCATGGAGCCGTCCATCAGGAGCCACTGCACAAGTCGCTTTTGGGTGACAAGTTATCACCCTTCATTCACTTCACACCGATGGTTTCATCAGTGGGAAGTGCAAAGCTGCTTAGACAGCAGAGCCAGCCCCAATTACCCACCAGGATATAAAGAAGGGGACGCGCGACCCAGTCTTCTCCTTCTCCTCACCCTATTTCCCCCACCAGTGCATGCAAGCGTTGGGATGGGGGGAAGCTCAGCCACTGGGACGGGGGCTTTAGCCCTTATGGCTCAATGTAAAGAGACACCGAGGGCCTGAACAGGAGCTAAAATCATCCTGCGGGTGCCTGAACACTTTTTGCTCCGTCTTCCCGCTCACTGGGGAAAATCAGAATTAAATGCAGGGAATGAGGGGAAAAAAAAAAAAGAAAATATTTCTCTATTAATTCCTTTCTGCTTTAATGATTGCTAATAACGGACGTAAAAGCACCTCCTTTGCATTCAGTCAAATGGGAGTCGTTAGCGAGCAATTAACCCAGTGGTATCAGGAATCTACATTACCAGGCTATGGAAGAATAATATACAATAGGCACCAAACTGGGGATGGAAAGAAAAAGTCCTCTCTCCTCCCTCAAGGCAGAGACGTGGTTGTATTTAAGGCAGACCAGGGTGGGCGGCGTGATGGGGACGGGTGGGCTCAGGGTGGGATTTCCCCTCTCTGACCTGTGGGTCCCCAGGGATCACAGGAGGTAGCCAAGACAAGCAGATCTTGAGTCAGTGGTTTATTTGCTCCGTAGGGTGCTTTGTCCCCGTTCCAAGTGATTTCAGGAGGGGACAAAACTGCCATAAACAGAGGTGAGATGCTGCTCCCAGGTCTGGACAAGAACCACATTGCTCTGCATCTTGTCTTGACTGTCAAGACTTGAATCTCACCGAAAAAACATGGAATTTGGGGTGTGGACAGCCAGAAGGGCCGAGGAAGGAAAAAACAAGACACCGTTCCTCATTTTCCTCATATCTCAGTTATCTCCCTCCGCTTTTCTCAGCTCCGGACACAGAGAAACGGCTGAGCCCAAACCACAATGATTAACCAGCATCCCACCGATGCTCTCCATCCTTCAGGGAGATGTTCATAGACGTTACAGGGGACGGGATAGATAAGATTAGCGAGAGCAAAGCCGAATTGTTAAGCGTCAGAAGCGTTTCACAACCCCAAAGCCAAAACCAAGCAGCCCCTCAACCCACCACGTGGGCTGCAGAGAAGACATATGGGATCGATCGAGAGGGAACCCAGGACCTCCAAACCCTACAGCTTCTCACTGCGGGTTTGTTTTCAAACATGTGATGTCCCTTGCTCGGCTGAAACAGCCTCTGCTCTATTTTTTCTTTAAAGTTAAAAAAAAAAAAAATAAAATGATCCTTTCTTTATAAAAGAAATGGAGAGCCCTATTAAAATAATCTTTGCTCCAACTGTTAATGTCACAAATCCCATCTGCTTTGCAAGAGGCCATGGGTAATTTATCATCCTAGTGTTTAAACAGCTAATAGTTTATTCCGCTTGTGCAATCTCTCCCCCAGCATCCCTCATCCCCCCCGCAAGGAGGAAATCAAGGTGCGGTGCAGTGTATTTTGGGCTCTGACAAAAGGAAACCTGTGCGGGCAGGTCTGCCAGCCCATACGGCAAGTTCCAGCTGATTTACATCCACGGCTGAAATACGGAGAATTTTTGCTGCCCCGAGAGCTGCGTGCCTTGAAAAGCCACGTCTTGGAAGCAAACAGCAGCCCAACTCCTGGGAATTTCACCTCCAGTGGGACGAAGTCGGTGCTACCTCCAGCATGGGCAAATTAGGAATTAAATCACCGCGGCACCAGGGTTTTGCACAAAAAAATCCCCCTTCCCCGCTCAGCCCAGGAAGCTGTCAGGTTAATAGCGGTTTTATTCGGGGTCGGGGAAATAGTCTCCTGTGGCTTTTGAAAGCAATTTTGCCCACCAGCCTCACGCCGAGCTGTGCTTGTGCCTGGAGGAGGCGTTCCCGAAAGGAAATGAAGTTTGCCAAGCCTCCGGAGCGGCTGCGGGCAGGGGAAGGCAGGCGTCGGTGCGGCGTGGCACCTCCCGGCAGCACCAGGGGGGGTTTCATGGGGCTCGCCGGGAGCAGAGGGGACGTGAGCATCCTGGCCCCACCGTTGCCTCCTGGCTATGCCGGCTGCAGGACCGCTCAAAGTGGGAGCATCGGCAGCCGCACACCAGTTCCCAGCAGCTCGGGATCAAACAAGGTGCCCGCAAGGGATGCAGTAGCTCAGGGCTTTCTCCTGCTCCAGCATCACCCCAGGGGTGACCACCCCAAATCCTTTTACCCCCTGACAGCCCCTGCTTCCCATCCTCCCCCTCTGCTTTTTAACAGTGAGCATTTCCAGGAACAGGAGCTCTCGCTATCCCAGCGCTTGCTGAGCGTAACACAGACCTCATCTCAACTGGGAACATAAATATTTTCTTATCCGCCTCAAACTCGGCCCGAACAGGATCTTTATCATAAACCCAGCGAGACATCCCAGAACGGGAGGTCTCCGTTGCAGAGGAGTTATTTGGGCACAAATAGGTTTACGAACCAGCCCTTCGGCGTGGCACTTCATAGCAAAGGGAGAGGTTTACACCAAGTTTTACACCATCCCTAATGCATTTTGCTGTAGAGGGACCTGGTGAAGCTACCAACAGATCCCCCTGCCCCATCATCTCCGACGCCCAAGGGCTCTCCGTGACGCATGGAGGGAGGCTGCGAGTACCCAGACTTTACCCAAATCACAGCAGTAAGCCTGGGAGGATTAAAACCTCCTCCTTCAGGGCTGCATCCCCCCCTGCGAAATTTAAAAATGATGGATCACAGCTTCGTCTGCAACGTTGGGGTTACACACGCTTCCCCCTCCTCTCCAACCATTCCTGGTGTCAGACTAAGGAAGCCAACAAGCCGACATGAATTTTTAAAGCATAAAACACCTGAGACGGGACCTTATTTCTTAGCTGGTCAATTATTGAAAGCTAAAAAGCAAGCTTCTCCTATAGCCTGAGCCCTTGACGATGCTTTCCCACGCCTGACCCCCAACCCCAGCCGGTTCCTGTGCCGGCTCCTGCTATGACGATACTTCTTCATAGCACTCCGGCTCCCAGAGACATGATATAATCCAAGAGGAATGCACTCTGGGACGAACACCATACGCCAGGCCAGCGAGAAACGTTAAGAGGTGCAGCACGGGTAGAAGAAACCTCTTAACCACGATGGACGCTCCTTGGTTTTAACTGTTAATAGAGCTGCTCGCCCGTATCATCGTGCCCGGCTGGGAAATGCCACCTGCCACGTATGTCCCTGGGATGGCACATGCCACATCCCACCCCAGGAGAGCGCAGGTTGCAAGGACCCACCAGCGGCTGTCTGATCCACAAGGGAAAGGCGTGATGTCTATGGATGTGCCCCTATGGATGTACCCCACATCCCTGACGTGGTTTTCTTTCAACCACCCCGGTGGGCTGGCCTGAGCTGCAGAAGGCCCATGCTGCATGGATGGACATGGATGGGTTCCCCTGGAGAGGATGAGCTGGGCAGGGGGAAGGAAGGAAGAGAGAGGAGGGATGGTGCCAGGGGAAGGCGATACATCCCAGAGTGATGCCTCGGCCCTTCCTGGTGAGACACAGCCCACCAGGAGCGAATAGCTCATAGCAGCCCCATCAACCTGTATCTCTAAGGGCTTTCCAGCTCTTTCTCCTTGAAACAGGGGTGGCTGCAAATCAGCTGTCCAAACGCTGCCTCTGATGGCGTGCCTTGGTCGTGGTGCTCTGCCCGGCTCCGGCAAGCAGTAGCGGCCGGCACCAGCCAAAATCATATGAAAAGCAGAGGGAAAAGAAATTCGCCCCGGCAGGACTCTGGCTGGGCAACGCCTCCAGCCCTGGCAGAAGGATTTTAAGAGGACCCCATGTGGCTTTAGCTCTCTGAAAGGCAGCAGCTCCCAACCTCCCTTCTCCTAACAGCCCTGCGGGGCTGCTGGCTTCAATAACGGAGGGCAAAGCGAGGAGGCAACGTTAGGCTGGGTGCCCCTCGGTGCTGCCTCAGCTGGCCCAGGGCTTCTTTGTGGGCTTTTTATTTATTTGTGTGGTTGGGGTTTTTTTTCATGCACAATAACCTCCGGGCCTCTTTGCTGCCTGTGGCTCTCAGCGTGCAGCTGCAGACCCTCCACCGAGGAGATAATAAATACAATCCTGGCCGTCATTGTTGCAAACAGCACAGCTGGAGGCTCCCATCCCGTTCCCCTCCCGGCCTTTCTCTCCCCCCCCCTCGCCAATAATTCTCGCAACGTGACGCTGCGAACAATGAACGCCAGCAAAAACACCCAGCAGAGCATCAGCCGGGGCTTCAGGAGCTGCCTCCAGCCCGGCAAAGCACGGGAGACATTCGCTACGCCCAGTGGGTCTCCTACAAGATTTGGGAAGGGGGGATTTGGGGAGGGGAAGGGGGTCTGGGTAAAGGTGACAAAGGGCTTAGCAACAGGGCATCGTCCCTACTGTGGTTCCCACCCCAGATGATGCTTGACTGCCCCAGTGATGTGGTGGTGTGGTGTCCCCTTAGCAATTTGCCTCCCCTCCCCGGCCCAGGATCCTCCAGTCCGTCTTGGCTGGCATGGGGTGTTGGAGAGAAAGGTCATCTAAAGTGGGTCGGGAGAGCCATGTCCCCACCAGGACCCATTTCTCACCGCTGATGTTACCATGAAATGTCCCCACCAGGACCCATTTCTCACCGCCGATGTTACCATGAGTCCCCATTCACGTGCCTCAGTTTCCCTCCTGACGCCTTAAGGTTGACTAACCCCAGGACCGAGAGGTGTTCCTTCCCGTGTGGGGATGGGGGTACCATCCCCAGGTTCAAATCCCACCACTTTAACAGGGAACAGAGCACAAGCGAAGACTTCCCGGTCTCACCTCGTGCAGAAGCCCCCAGCCAACGCTGCCACTGCCACAACTGGTTCAGCCAAATGCCACCACTGTCCTCGTGCACCATGTCCAGCTCCTGCCTTGCCTGGACACTCCGGGGACGCCAGCCCTGCTTTGCCCTCTGCAAAACGGGCAGTCAGGCTGGGGGACAAGGAAGGGGACATCTGCGGAGGTGGTTGTGGTGGAAAAGTATCTAAGCACCTCTCAAATCAGTGTTTGTGGACTCTAAACCGTGGCTGCAGTCTCAGTGGCTGCCAACAGCAGGCCTGCCTCTCCAGGGACCTCTGCCCGCTCATGCTGCTCACCTCCCCTGGCTCCATCCTGTCCCCATCCCTGTCCCCTTGCTTTTGGCACCACTCTGTGGCACGTCTGCCGTGCCATGGAGATGCCGCAAGTCACCCAGGGCACACACAACCATCTTCCTTTACCATTTAACCCTGTGTTAAGCCACCTCCTAACCTAATTTGACCTGATTTCACTGACTGGCAAAGTAAGAGTTCCCAAATTACAGCATCCTCGTATGGGTCCCCCATATGGGCTACATGGTGCTGGCCCCTTGCACCCCGTTCCTTCCTCCAAAGCTAGGGGAGGTCACCAGGCACCATGCTGTGAGCACAGGAGATAGGGACATCACCGTGGGACATATGGGGACAGTCCAGAAGAGCAATGCTCTCCCACAGTGCATGAGACTGGCCAGGTTCAGAGTTACCCTGTGATCCTGTAATCCTTTAAGTTGGAGATCTCTTGCAAGAGGTTGCAATGCTCCGGTCCTGGGTAGATACAGGGGCTGCACCTTGGGTGGGAACTGAGCCTTTGCACCGGGATTAAAGGGTTTTGGAGGAAGGGTCTCCTCCACCCTGCTGTGTGAAACTTGGCCTCACCATACCCCCTGCTACAGACATCTCATTCGCAAGGATGGGAGGAAAACGGGTGATTTTGGGGTCACGGATGTGTCCTGTCCCACTTGGAGACCTCTGCGCACGTTTGCCACTTCAGACGTGATGGGGGTGAGGAATCACATCTGCTTGGACCCATCTGCCACAGCAGGGCTTTGCGTTTAAGTTCTCAGTTTTTCCTGACGAGGGATCTCTTATTCAAAGTCAAAAAAAAGAAAAAAAAAAGGTCCTTATTTCCCTCCCCACCCCTGGGTTTGAGCTGCCAGGCACGAACCAGGAAAAAGAGGAGTGAGCATCACAGATACATGGACAGCAAAAAAGAAGCAGGAGGAGGGGAAGGGGAAGGAAAAGAAAACCCCCGGATGCCAGCACTCAGATATTACACACAGCACATGGCCCTTCACTCAGCTGCGGCAAAGATAAAGTGGTTTTTTTACAGTTTGCCACTGCTCCAACAGGCAGATTTCCAGCCTGGTTAATGCAACTCGGGAATGTCCCGTGCTAAGGTAGCCAGGTTGCTTTAATCTCTTGCAGCATCTGCAAGTGGGGTGGGGGGTGGGGGGAGGCCCGGGCGATTCTCAGAGTGCGTATTTTTTTCCCCCCCCCCCCCCCCCGCTCCACATTTTAAATACTCCAAGAGGGAACGATGGAAACTCCCAGGAAATTAAAAAAAAAAAAAAATAAAAATTGCAATACAAATGAAAATCTCAAGGCTTCCCTGTAATGAATGGCTGAGCCATTCATACATTCCCCTTGATAGGTCCAGGTGCCAAGTTTTAAGACAAGAAACGGCTTGCTCAAGCCAGCCTTTATCTCTTCCCGGCCCTCAACAACTCGGCGTTCGGAAGTTTCTTTTGATAGCCTGCCAGGCGGCCAGCGCTGCAGCTACCACGCAGGGCCCGGGGGTGCCGGGGGTCAGGAGGGCTGCTGGACAAGGATGCCTTGTCTTATCCCACCCTCCAGCCTCTGCTTCTCCCCACCAACCGGCTGACAAGCGGGGAGGAGGAGGGAGAAGAGACTGAAAGAGGAGAAAAAAAGCAGTTAGGGATGGAGGGAAAACTCTAAACCTCCGGAAGACGGCGGCTCACCTTTTTTTCCCAGCTCTGTCTCCCGCCGGGGTGGCACAGGCTGCTGCTGTTCACTGCGGGGCTGGGGGAGCACAGGATGCTTTTTCCTATATCCCCCCCCAAAAAAAAAGACTTTTGCATGTTTTTTGTTTTACAGCTCTTTTCTCCCAATTTCCTCCCACCTATTCAATGCTGGTTTATTCCTTGCACTCAATCTTAAAGAACAGGGGTGCAGGAGACCCTCACCCCGACCCTGCAGCCTTCCCTGCCAGTCCGTCTCATTGTCAGAAATTAATGTCCCCTGGGATGTCCGTCACGTCCTCCGGGCATTTTGTAATTGCTCCCCACTGCCTCTGCAAGCAGCTGCTCAAATTCATTCACAAACCAGCAGCGTCTCCCCGCAGCATGCTGCAAGGGAAAGCCCGTCTGGGTGCTGCCACCCAACCTCCTGCCTACCCCGGTCCCGAGCATCGCTCACCCCACGCACCCGCCGCCTCCGGAGAGGGACCCCGCATCGGAGCGGAGATGGGCAACGGCTGAGCGCAGGTTAGGGCCTCGCCAGGCCATTTATAACCCACGTGTGAGCAAGCACCTCCCGTGTCCTCCCCGGGACAGGGACTGGCTCCCGTGGGTCGAGAAGGGACACGAGCCGTGCCCCGTGCCAGCACGACAGCAGACGCTAACCCACTTTGCCTTTGCAGCACCTGGCTGCCGACAGCGAGCAGCCAGCCAAGTTTAGACTGCAAATTCTCCCAGGGACGTACCAGGCTCCCTCCGGTCCTTTCAGCATCTAACGCATCCAGCGTGCTCCTTATTCCCGGAGAGATGGGCGAGGCGTTGGTCTAACCCTGCCTTTCCACAGCACCTCTTCTCCCGGTATTCGCTCTGCTCTCTACCGCTGCAATAAAGCCCCGCGCGCTGCCAGGCGAGCTTTGGAGCGGCGATCAATGCAATATTTCAGCGCAACGCCAGCGATCGGCACCGGCTGCTCTCTGCAGAGCAATGGCACAGTGTCCACCCAGACAAGTTTCCTACTGTAACTTCAGTGAATGCGGTTATTCAGGCTAACGGCAGCTGATTTATCATGGCAGACACCCGGGGAAATCTTTGGACTCGGGAGACTGGAGGCTCCTCGCCCGGCTGCCGCGATGAACGCTGTGAGCTCGGCACGGCTCGCTGCGCTCTCGTTGCACCCGTGTTCGCATGCCTCCACCGCCACCGAATTACGTTAGCTAACCGCGATGGAGAGCGTCGGTTAACGGAGGCGATGCCACTTCCCCACTACACAAGCCACCAGCTCCATCCTCGCCGCTCTCCTCCCAGCCTTCCCAAATCCCAAGCAGAGGAGTAAAGTTGACGGACCCTTTTGTTTCCAGAGAGCTGGCACGTGTTGTGGTTTACTGGGCTAATAAATCTGCCGCGGTCTGCGCCTTTTAATGACTGCAGCATTAATAACAAGTTTCCATGGAGCTGCTTAAAAGTTTACAGGGTGTGTGCGTTATCAGGGGAACCCCTGTGCTTTCTGACCTCCTGCTTCAAAAGTCACAGAAGCGCCTTTTTTT
>NW_008796046.1:1967463-2053058 GCF_000699145.1 Aptenodytes forsteri | reverse complement strand
GTTCCCACGGCGGGGAGCGGGCGCCGCCGGGAGCCGGCGGCAGCAAGGCTTGGGGCCGGGTGTCCCCTTCCTCCCTCCTCCTTCTCCCTCCTCCACCTCCTCCTCCTCGTCCAAGGAGTGCAGCTGGCCGGGCAAGCGGGCTGCCCCCTTCCCCGCAGGAGGAGGGAGGAGGGAGCTCAACAGATGGCTGCACACAAGGGAACATCTGGGAGGAGGAGAAGGAGAAGGAGGAGGAGGAGGAGGCAGGAGGCGGGAGGCAGGACTTGCGCTTGGCTGTGCCACTCCTGAGCTGGCAGACCCCCCTTATGGGGGAAAAGGAGGGGTGTCAAGCCTGCTTTGCACACACACACACACACACACACTCCCCCTCCCTGCTGCTCTGCATCCTCCCCGGGTAAAATCCCTTGTCGTCCCTTT
Source organism: Aptenodytes forsteri (assembly GCF_000699145.1). Taxonomy (NCBI): domain Eukaryota; kingdom Metazoa; phylum Chordata; class Aves; order Sphenisciformes; family Spheniscidae; genus Aptenodytes; species Aptenodytes forsteri. The sequence goes on along the minus strand of NW_008796046.1, from coordinate 2,052,641 downwards.
GCTTTCTTGGGGATCACTCCAGAGTTACCCTCACAGCACAGCCCTGACCTCTGCAGGGCTGTATTTGCAGGAGTAGGTCCTATTCCTGAAAACCACCTGCACCCAGTTTTCCAGGCCTATAGGGACGCAGTCAGCTCCGGCACCCCGGGGTGCTGAGCTGGACAAGGCAGCACCAAGGTCTGAGCAATGCCAGCCCCGCGCTGTAAACTCAGATTCCCAATTTGGGGGGGGATTTGGACTGTGGATGTTGGCTTGGGGTGCGCTGCTCCTGGTTCAGCACCCAGACCCACCAGCAGCTGCTGCAGGAGGCAGGGGCTAATAAATTGTATGGTGCAACCCCTGAAATAGGATGAAACAACAAAAAAAAAAGCAGTAGTAAGCCACAGTTTGGGGAACAGAGTGTCTGGACCCCATTGCTGTAGGATCTGGACCCCATCGCTGTAGGATGGGCAGTCTCTGGGGCTTCTCCAGGTAGGCTGTGAAAGAGCAGCCTCGCACCAAATTTTCTTGACTGTTAGGTGTAATGGCCCGGCAGTGGCTGGCTCCGCTCGAGTCGCGATGCTGGTGCTGGAAAAAGATACAGGACCCTACCTGGTGTCATGGTGCTGTGACACTTTGGACAAAGAAAAAGGGACCTCGAGGGTCCGTGAGTCACAGGGGACTCATCCTGCGGCTGGCTGCAGCTTCCCACCCCGCGCCCCTCATGCTAGCCATGATCAATGGCCTGTGACGGGCCCGTGCCAGGTCCCAAGCTGTGCGGTTGCTTGTTTCTGAAAAAGTTTAGGTTAAGAAGGCACAACCAGGCTCCCTGTGTTTACTTTTAGTAGCGCTGGTGCTTTGAAATACAGCACGTGCCCAACACCAATGCTCAAAGTTTGCTCAGACCATATCCCTCAAGCAAGCGTGTTGCTGAGATTTGCATTTAGCATCTCTTTGTGATGAAAAGGTGGCAAAAAGGCAGTTTTTTGCTCTGCGCAGCTGCTTTCTCTGAACACATCACTCCACGACCTGCCTGAAGATTTGCAGGGTGACCCCCCCCCGCGAGCGAACACAGCTCTGATCAGAGGGGCTGAGGCTCGAGGCAGGAGATGCCGGGGGCATCAGGAGATCACAGCGGTTCCTCTCCACCCTCCGAATTTCCGAGCGTGGCTTATCTGGGTTATGTGCACACTCTGCACCCAGCTGCTTTTTGGGAATCACCATCGGATTCTGAGAGCTCTGCCAAGGCAGGGACGAGCAGCCCCGGAGAGCCAGACAGAGGAAATCTGTGCTTAGGACTCAGCTGAGCCAAGTGCTTTTCGGGGAAAACCCCTTAATCTGGGTTGTGATTTTCCATGTAAACATGTCGGTGATATCTCCAGACATGAGCGGTTTGCTGTAAGGATCCGTTCACCGAGGTCTTTGCACTGTTCATTTTTATAGCTCTGGGTAGGGGAAGCTGCTAATCTGGAAGCTTTTGTTTAATTTTCCATTTTGTTCATTTTTCCGTGCCTCATGCTAGGCCTTTGCCATGTCAAAGTTGGCCTCGGTAAAGCAAAACGCCAGTTTGAAGCTGGAGGAATTGGGAATTAAACTCTCTAGCTGAGATAAAGTCCAGCGGTCAGTACTGCCAGGTCTGGTGATTTGAAAGGAAGAACTGAAAAACATGAACCTGGCTAAAAGCCTCTGAATTTTGCTAAAGAAAGATCTTTAAATTTTGTTTTCTTTATTTGAAGCCTAAAATGAGCATGCTTTGCAGTAGCTGCTGCTAGATGGACATGGGAAAATTGTATGCTCAGAAATTTCGTTGCTCAGAAGAAAATATAATCAACTGGGAGGTGTCCTGGCTTGAACTTCTAATGCTAAGAGAGATTTTAATAAAATTTCTCCAGTTTGATGGAGTTGGCCAAAATCATGCCGGGGAGAGGGCTGACAATTTAATTCTGGGTGATCTGGGGGTAGGGATTAGCCCTGGTGTGATGCTAACACAAAATTAGTCTGGCTGTGTGTCCATCTCTGCTTCTTAGATCCTTCAACCGTCTCCCACTGCGATCTGCACTTCTCCTGAAGTGGGCTGTCCTCCTCCTGGTGCCCAGTCCGTGCCCTGCGGAGATGGATGACGAAGTGATACCTCCTGCTGTCATCGTCCATGTCTCTGTATCGTGAAACCCTCCATTGCAAAGTGCCTTGGCTGGACAGTCCATAGATGGGTGCTCCCTCCAGCAGATCAAACCCAGTTAATTGTCATGATAACACCAAGGTCATTTTTAAAGGACATTTAGTCTTAAGGTCATGTTTCCCACCATTACTATTTCTATTTCTTTGCCGCATGGGAGCACGTTTTCTTAAAGATAAAACAGGGTTTTCCCCGAGCTGTGTGGTCCCATGGGCTGAACCTTCAGAAGCAAAGCCAGCCACACTGTGTTTGGACAAATTTCCCCACTTGTCTCAGACAGTTCACTGCCTAAATGCACCAGGGTAGGATGAAAGATGGAAGTAGAAAGGGATTTGCTTGAGGTCATGCAGCATCAAATGATGCTAGGACCTCACTTGGGGTTTTAGGTACTGCTGTAGCTGTGGATTACCCTCCTTTTTCGCTTTGGAAAAGTAGATGAGGGCGGTTCTGCTAAAATTACTCCATTTCACCCTGATTTTAAGGTCTAGATATAATATAATGTTGCCAGCACCACACTGAAACATCTGAAAACCGAGAGCCAGATCTCTGTGCTGTCCCTCAGCCCAGCTTCTTTCCTCTCTTGCTGTCTCCAGGCATGAGGGTCTGCGTTTACGGCCTATTCCTCCAGCTCAGCTCTGGACCAGCACAGACGAATCTTCAGTTTTCTCTCTGGCCCTGCGGCCCTGAACAGCAACACTCCAAATAACCCTCATATACTGCTGCTGCAGAGACCCTGACAGGTCTGGGGACCATAAGACATCTTCTCCCAGCTCAGTTCCTCCAGGGCCGTGCTGAGCCTTCCTCTGACCTTCTGTTCCCAGACAACACCAGCTCAGTTTCCTTGTTTCTCAACACCTGATAACATCATGCCTGGTTTGGCTTGTTAAGATCCAGACAACTCTTAAGCCAAAGGAAAGTTATCTGAGTCACTCTGAGTTTCTCCTGAATAAATTCTAATAGACATATCAGGCAAAAGGAGTTGAAGGGTGAATGACGATGACATAAGCTGGATTAGTAAGAAGAGCTGGTGTTGGAGTTTTGCCCATGATGTTGGAGTCCCTCCCTGAGATCTCATTTCCCTTCCTCTTCTTGTGCAATCCCAGGAAAGGAGATTTCTCGTGCACCAAACTGTTGGAAAAAACCACAAAGCCGGATGGGTGCCTTGGAATCCCCAACTCTGATCTTCTCCCTCCACGTGTCCCCCTCCCTGGGTATTCCTGCAGGGGAAGGAGCCTTCCCGTTCTGCTGTGCAAGAGATTGCTCATGAACTCTCTCCTTTGTGGCTGAGATAGAGCAGATGTCTTAGGAAGTTGTCCAAGCTCGACTGCATTTGATGGGATTTCTCTGAAGGAAGCACCCACAGCAGCAGACAGCACGATTACTTCTGGAAGAGCTTAGTTATTGCAAGAAGTTAGAAAAAGAGCCGCCTGCAATAATAGCAAACAACCACCACCAGTTCCCACTGGGAAAACGTGACAGGGGTAGGTCTAGCTGTCTGCTCTGGGAATGTTTCCCATCCTTGTGGGAGTCCTGTAGTAAGTCAGAACTAGAAGTAGAGATTTTTTGAACTCCTGTAACAAGCAAGACGTAAAAAAAACAACCCACCTGCAGCTGTGCTCATGGCATTCAGGGGAATTCTTTCTTGGAAACACATTGCACTCTACTGTACACAGCCTTGGTCAAAATTACACGTTGTTCTGTAGGTCCATCCTCACCCTTTGTCACTGGACCATGTCTTCTGGATGGAAGTCCACACATCAGCGATTGACTGCAGTCAGCTCACTTGGTCTGTGTTGACCAATGGACTTGAATGGAAACCTGTGTCACCTCTTTGCTCACAGGGTTGATTACATCTTTCGTGATTGAGGGCCGGTAGGGAAAATGCACAAAGAATATTTGGGAAAGGAGGCAGAACCCAGCTCCTCCTGGTGGAAGTCTCTTGGCTGTAGGCAAGAGTCAAGGTTCCTCTTGCTCCTTCTTGTCTGGCCACATGAATTTTGCTCTCCTCAGTGCCTGGTGACCCAGCTTGAGCAAGAGGGACAGAGGAGAGCCCCTTCCTCACTGTTTATATCCCTTGTCCCTACTGTCCCCTCACCCCAATTTCTCCATAGGCTGGTGGATTTGACACTGTTTTGTTCAGTGGGATCTATGGATTTCGGCTCCCTTGGGCTGAGGAGGCCTTCTTTTCTGCATTTTGACCAAAATTCAGCAGCAGGAAGGGAGCGCAGCTCCCTCCTCTTGCTATGCGGTAGCCTGGCTCACAGACTATCATGCAGGAACACTGAGCCTTCTGTGGCATTGCCCAGGTCCCGTCCACCGAGGGAGAGAAGCAGGGTCTCATTCAGCTCCACTGAATCACCCCTAGATTCCTTCTCTCCACGGACAGCGGAGGAGGCCTGGGCACTTATGATATTTTATCACCACACCGGGGCCAAACATCTGCTTTTCAGGTATTGTGGAGCCTCAATAGCCTGCCCAAGGGAAGCGTGGGCTTTTGTCCATCTGGCTGTATTAGCTGCTCCTGGCAAAATGGGTGGTTGTTTCCCAGCAAACTGCTCACTGGACTGCTTGTTTCCTTTCTATATACGTTGAGTCTCTCATTGCAGATATTGCAATGATATTCCCTTTGTCATCAGTCAATATTTAGCTCTTGAGTTAATAAATAATTAGGTTTACTTGGATGAAATCAATGTGTCTTAAGCTCTTTCTGCTATCATTCATGGTTAAGCCCTGGGGCCGATGGGTGGGAAAACCCTGTCACGCTTTCAAGAGTTGTTTCTGCAATGGTATTTGTAGATTGAGTTCATTCTGTTCATGAAAGGTCACATCCTCAGCTGTGTTGAATGCTACCTGGAGTCATCAATGTTCATAAGATCACACAAGGAAGGAAGTAAAGCACGGGGATTTTTATTTTTTCTTCTTCTCAGTTTTGTTTGAACAGCTTCACGTCAACATAATCAGATCAATCTGTAGATTGAAGGAGTGTTGGCATCTTTCTAACGTCGTGTTGGGGTTTTCATTCAGTTCCATGTCTTTGGATCCTCAGATCCTCAGAGGTTTCTTCATCTCTTTTTCCCATATAAACTAGATGGAATCAGAATCCCTTTGAGAAGGTGGAAATCTTTGAAAATTAAAGACAGACTGTGCAGTCCATATTTACCCTGTCAACCTATGCTGAAAGTGTCTGCATGGTGCATTCAGGGAGCCGGCACCCTGCTTGGATGCTGCAAGCTACTTTTTGGTCATCTCATCCTGAAAAAGATATTGAAGCATGGGATGAGGCCCTTTATCCAGACAATCAGAGACTTGAAAATCCTCATGGAGGACAGTCTGGAAAATAGGGCTCATTTACACCGACAAGGTGAGAACTAACGAGGTAAGGACTGTATACCGTGCATGCAGACAACAGGGACAGCTCTCAAGCTGCAAACTCAAAGAATAATTTAGGTTGGGAAGGACCTCTGGAGGTCTTTGGTCCAAAACTCCGAAGTTACGTCCAACTTTTATCCCAGAAAGCTCGTAAACACTCATTCAGCATTTTGCATTTGCTAAAGCTCCATTGATTTCACTTCTGCAGAGGATTATGAGTTTCACTAAACACCTGAGGCCTTTGTTAAATGTGTGGGTACAAGTACGTTGCTGAAACAAGCCCTGCCGCGACATGTGTTGTGGGAAAAAAGGAAACAATAAAAGATATTTAGCTGTTTTTTAAATGCTGTTGTTGGAGAAAGCTGTTGACACACTTTTCTTGCTCCCGAAGCGATGAAGCCTGGTTTCCCAGTCCCCTGCACACTTGCATCCTGCAGTACTCCCAGCTCTTCCCAGTGTCCCCTACCATTTTGGTCAGGAAAGGGCAACCTACATTATTGCTGGCAGGGCCTTGAGGTACCAGCTGGTGGACCAGTAGGCATTTGCTGACTGATCAGTTGGCTGCTGCCTTGCAGGATGAGTAAGGAATTGCCTTTCCATTAGTGGGCCCATTAACATAGATTCATTTGCATTTAATTCTCCTTTAATTTACCTTTAATTCTCCTTTCCCTGGTTGCTGATATTAATGAAACTTGTAGGAACTTCATACCCCCACAGAGCGGCAAAGACCCTTTTCTGAAAGCGGGGTGATACTGGCCAACAAGCTTAAAAGTGTCGATGCTTAATGGCTAGGCAAAACGACCACACGGGCATAATTTTGTTCAGGAACCAGGCTAGGAGAGCAAAATAACTCCAGTGCCAATAAAAGGCAGCATTTTTTCCATTTTTCTTCTTTTCTCAGTCTAAGATAAAATGGTTATGAAGGTTTTTTCCTTCTTTTAATTTGAAAGATAAAATTCATCTATGCACTGAAGCCTTGGAAGCAAGTTTTTAGCCCAAACTACAAAATCATTACTCGATGAAGTTAGCCTTTGAGCAGCCAAATTTCAAAAGAAGACATTGACTTGGGGTGCTTTTTCTTGTCATTTGAGAAGATTAAGCACCATATAGTGGGAAATAAAGACAACAGGAGGCCAAATACTGGGAAAATCTTTTATCTGGTGGCATTGCCTGCCGAGGGAAGCAAGGGATGCCCTTGTTGCTGATACTTTTAAAATTAGATTTAGACAAGAATGAAAAAACCTACCGCCTAATATCTAGATCCTGTTTCTTGTAATCTTAATGAAAATACTCTGACTGCAGAGGGTACAGCACAGTCCTCTCCCTTATCTGTCTGCTAATCACTCTCTCCCTCCTCTGAAGCTACCTATAATGTCCATTGCTATGGTAACTGAGCATGGTATGTATCACAGACAAGATGACATATGCATCTTTTCCTGCTTTAATAGCTCCTCTGTATAGGCCACAGCCTTCCCTCATTGCTGAGTTCCCCAAAGGACATACATACGCTGACTTCATGGGTTTGCATCTCCTTGCGGGCAGCTGCCACGCTCACCCGCTGAACCGCTGGCGCCACGCAGCCTGCTGGGTTGTCGTTCAAACCAGCTTCGCACGGACCATAAATTTGTGCGTTCCTCTGAGGTTTAGTTACATGTATTTTTAACTGAGCGGCCAGAAAATATTTTGAAAGAAACAACGTTCGTTGAGCTTAAAGTGTAATTACCCAATAGCTAAACATGCCTAGAGAAATGGGAGTTATTGCATTCTTGGCTTTGTCAGGCAGGTCAGTCATTAAACTTTAACAAATGAAGCCAATATTTTATCTCAGCAAGTTTGCACCAGTGAACATTGATCCATTGTCTGTTTGTTCATGCTCCAAAATACATGCCCATCAATACCCAGAAGCCTTGCGAACCCAAGGACGGGTCATAATGAGACAAGCAGACAGTTGTCAGCAATGCTTAGAAGATTTATATCATCTTGCGAAGAGTCAGCTGCAGAGAAAGCTCAAAATTTAATGGTAAAGGCAGAAGCTGGTCTTCTGCATCACAGAAGGATGTGTGGGGTGGTATTAGCTGCTAACACAGCCTGTCTCCACCCTTGGAGTCCCTCAGCAACAAGTAGACTTTATTTCTACTGCAAGAGACAAGAGCACCAGAAGCCTTCGCTGAGACGATAGCTGGATTAGTGAGAGGTGGTGCCTTCTGCAAAGAGCTTACATCTCAGCGGGGACAGGCACACACAGCTTTAGATGGGAAGAGGACACAGAGAGGGAAAGGGACTTGCTGAAGTCCCTGACATCAACCTGACTTCACACCAACCTTGGCCAGGGGGACCCGAAGAGGTCCAGCAATAAGATGCTGGCTCCATAATGCTGTTCAGCAAAGGTCCTCTCATTTCCCCTCCCGAGCGCTGAGCTTGGTGTGTTGCCTGCCTTGTATTCAACCTCTCCCCCTCAAGAAGTAAACACGAAGCTTGAAGGAGCGAGCCTTGCTTGGCCTCGCCTTGCCAAACAGAAGCTGCATGAAAATAAAGTTGCTCTACCTAAATGCATGGGGATGTAGACGCTGAGGAGGGAAAAGAGCCAGTTAAGCTGAAAGCTGCCTCTGGAACATGAACAACTGGATATGACGGGACAGAAAGGTATTATAGCTTGAAATGCGATGTTTTCTGTCTCAAGTTGTGTGATAGAGCTAGCAAGGCATAGATATAATGGCCCCGAAGTTTTTGCTAATGCTTTGAGGGATATCATATTTTGTATGTGCGGGCAAAACCCTATCTATTCTGTGGGTTTCCTCTCTCTCCTTTACCTCCTTTTACTCTGCCCTCCTGCCTGCAGCAAAGCTCCCCAGGAGCTCACTTCCCACCCAAATCCCAAACCTCGAGCCCTGTGGTTTCCTCTGAAGCACGTTGATGACTCAGAGTGTGCCAGGGAGCTACGCGGCAAAGAGTGGGCTCCACGGGAGAGAAAAGCTGCATCTTAAAGGGGCTGATAAAAAAAGATGGTGGCAAACTTTTTAGCAGGGCCTGTTGCGACAGGACAAGGGGGAACGGCTTTAAACTAAAGGGGGGTAGATCCAGACTAGATCTAAGGAAGAAATGTTTTACGCTGAGGGTGGTGAAGCACTGGCCCAGGTTGCCCAGAGAGGTGGTGGATGCCCCATCCCTGGAAACATTCCAGGTCAGGTTGGACAGGGCTCTGAGCAACCTGATCAAGTTGAAGATGTCCCTGCCCACGGCAGGGGGGTTGGACCAGATGAGCTTTAGAGGTCCCTTCCAACCCAAACTATTCTATGAGTCTATGATTCTATGATCTTCTTACGGAGTGATGAAGGCACCCGAGTTATCCTGAGATAAAATAACAAGGAAGGTAAGGCAGCTCCGTTTTACTGGGAGGCACATCTGTGGGAATCAGTGTGATGTATAAACACCTGAAGTGTCTCTTTGCTGGACTGGTGGGGCTTGTCCATATTATTCCTGCTAAGGTAAAAACACGTTTGTGTGTGCCAGCTGTAATGAGGCTGTATTTCCAAGGGAGCTGGCGCTCTCGGCAGGTTATCTTTTCCCCTGAATGACACAAAGATTTTCTGCTATCTCTGTCTATAACCTCCTCCCGCCGGGTGTTTTCGTAAGGCTGCTGGACTCTATTGTCCAAATTGTTTATGGTTTTAGAGATGATTGTGTGTGAATGAGTGAATAGCTGAGACCTGGGCTTCCCAGGGGAAGCCTGCTTTTACTAAGCCCAAGGAAATGTAATTACCTTCAAGCCCCTCTGTTGGCCAACAGTGATGTGGTGTTGGCCAGCAGTGATTTGGTGTTGGCCAACGGTACCTGGAGGGGAGAAGGCAGAGAGAAGTGATGCAAAACCCTAATTTCACAGAAAAACAGCCTAAAACCACAAATTTCTCAGAGGCAAGAAGCAGCTCTGACTCATGTGGTAAGACCGTCTCAGTAGGAGAGGTGTTCCTAGTAGTTTCTTGGTTTCTCTGTTCTTTTTGTCTTTTGAGCAGTGTGATGAGGTTGAAAGGCCTCAGATGGACTGCAGCTTCTTGGGGGCCCATTTTCTGATCATTCCCTGCTTGTAAATTGATTTTTTTCTCATATTAAATGGAGATAGCCCGTGCTATCACAGGAGGCAGCTCCCGAGTCTGGTGGCAAAGGGTTCTGTCCCCTTCTTCCTCCTGGTGGGGGTAAGCCACGGCTGGGACAGCCTGGGGTTTCTTCCCACCTATGTGTCGTTTCCTGGTGTTAGTAATGAGGAAAATTAGCTATACTGGCACTTTGCAACCTTTATTAAGCGATGGCCGGAGCCTTGGTGCTGCAGCTCCTAGGAGGGTGTGAATACGGGTTGTCTCCTCAGGGTTCACACAGATAGGGTCCAATCAGAATGATGCATGAAAAATCATTTTTTTAAACTCCATTAGGTAGATTTTCTTGAATGCCTGGCAAAGTGTTAATGTTGCCTTTGTAGACAACACAGGTAAGCAAGTGCCAAAGGATCGGTGGAGCAGACAGAGACTTCTCTGGGTCTTTATATACACTGGGGTTTAGTCCCCTCTCTCTGTCCACTCCCACCCAATAACCCAGGTCACTCATAGGAGCTGGAGTGCATAATTGCTAGCGGTTGATGACCTCTTGACTAAGACACGCTGATCAAGCTTGAATGTATTTCTTTGGTCTTCTGCCATCTCTTTGCTTTCTGTCTTACCTCCACCATCTTTCAGCTGTTCCAGTTTGCTCCTTGATTCTCCTCTTCTCTTGACCTGAGTCTTCTCCCCTTGCTTCTTCATTAATCTTAAAATTGTTCTGCTTTGCATCTGCTTTGGCCCAAAGACATCCATGGTTCCTTCTGTTTGATACCTACTCCCCTGAAGGCAGGTGATCCTGTTGCCCAGGGCAGTGCCGTAGGTATCTCAGACTGATACAGCTCCATGAAGACACCCTTAGTCTCTGAGGCTGTGACTTTTTATGCAACAGCATTACCGAAGGAATATGTCTTTAAAAACTCCTTCTGGAGGAAGTCCTCAGGTATGCTTACGCTGCCTGAGAAATATAAATTAATCTTTTTGTTCTCTTCCTGCATTTTCCTCTCTCCAATTGCCGCCCTACTCCTGCACCAGCCACTTCAGTGTTTATTGGAAGTTTGTGTTAACAAAAGTATTTTTACTGTGTGTGGAGACCATCATCACCAATTCTGATATGTCTGCCAATTGCTTGGTGTCATTTGCATAAGATAAGGATCTTAATGGTATAACACCCGTTGTCATGAGATTCATCTCAGCTTGGGTTGTTACTACCCTGTATGGGAAGATGACAAAACGTTAATGGATGCTCTGTGCAGCCTTCTGACTTGAAGCCGTTACTTAACTTTCTCCCTGCTCTTACTGCTCCACAGAGCAAATGTAGTTACAATGCTTTTAGCTGGAACGTGTCTGATTTCGTTACTTTCTACGGTGCTTCTCTCAAAATCAAAACAAATATCCTCAAAAGCACCTTCATTCGCCATCCTCACTCTTTTTCTACCCACAGTCAGAGCACAGACGTTTGATCTAACCCTCTCCCACACTTCAACATTTTTCACCCGCTGCTTCCTATGTCATTTGCCTTAATCAGTCAACAATTGCTTCCATTGTGATTTTCCCACTGCCCTGTAACGTATGTCTTTATAGTGTCACGGGTGGCAGTAACGCGTGCATTATTTTTGACCAATCATTTGATACCTTCTCTTTTCCTTAGGTGCGGGGTGATGTCTAATGGCTCTGGGACATAGGCTGCTAAAAGGATGGAAGGTACCGTTGCTGCTACATAGTCTTTTCTATTTCATCATCTGACATTGGCTCGGGGTTGATGGCTTTTTTGTCTTGCAAGCTACGCTCTTGATGTTGGTCTGGCGTGATCGTATCCAGGTAGATGAGAGTGTTTAGCCAAATACCCTTTCCATGTCTCCACCTTCTCATGCACATTTGCTGTCAGGCCGCCAGGACTCCTCTTGGTGCTGCTAGCACTGGCACGCTGTTGTTCCCACCGAACACAATCTTTTTCCATCTCAATTTCACACCTTGTTTTCCTGGTGCTTCTCTTAGTTGTTGAGCCTTTCTATACCCTGAAAAGGTTTACTTGCCTTTGGAAATTTTCCTCTGCTTTGTTTTGTGCTTTTACTTCCACTCTCCCATAATCCTTGGCTCTGTTTGCATTTCCCCTCTAATGCTCTTGTTTTGGTGTTTGTCCAGCTCCTCCTTGTTTGCTTAGGCCTCCCAATAAGTTCCCTACTGTGTTCTCTATTGCTTTCTTAAATATTTCCCATCTGGCCTCTGCTGAGATTTCTTTATCATTCCAGATTAATGGCCTGAAACGCTCTCCTAGCATTACCTTTTCTGTCTCTCTCTCTCAGACTTGCCTTTTAAACTTTGCCGGATCAAATTTAGCTCCAGTGTCACCCATCTTTCCCTTGGGCTTTAATACGTCCGTCATCTTTCCAACAAGTAATTCATGATCGCTGCTGCCCTTCAGCATCGCTATAGACTTTCACATCCAGCAGCGTCTCTGTTGTGCCTTTTGCAGATGATCATGTGGCCCATCTGTTTTTGTGTGTGACCAGCTGGTGACCCCTTGTAAATCCGTGAGGGAGCCAAATGCCACCGGTGATCAGACCAGGCACCTCACAGCAACTTTTCAACTTCTCGCCAGTTCGACTCCTCCCAGTCCCACGTGGCCCAGCATATTCTTTTGCTTGTTATTTCTGCTTTCATCCTCTATGCTCCCAGCTTTCACCTTCACAACTGCTTCATAAGCTGGGGTCTCGTTTCAGATGCCGTATTGATAAAACTTATATTTTCCCTTCTCTGCAACTTGTTTTGGTGCATAACAGCAAATCACAGCTAGGCAGAGATTACTGCAGGCTGCAGTAAATATTGCTGTGATGATCCTCTCAGGCATTAGGTTCCTGTTGTTCACAGAAGTCCTTATTCCTTTTGCACATGGAGGCAATATTACTCATCTGGGAAAAAAAAAGAAAGGAGTATAATATCCAAATTACCTGTGCCTCCAGGGTGTCTCCGGTTTGGCAGCGGTGGATGCGTAGCTCAGCTGTGCTGCTCACTGGCCTGGGGTGAGAGGCAGGTCCAGGAGCCCACCTCAGAAGCTGTGTGGTGCGTTCAGCCATTCTCCAACCTCCATGACCATTTCCGCGTGTTTGGGTCATCAGTCAGATTGAATTGCAGAACTCCTCCTTCAGCAAGTTCTGGATGTAATGACTGGTTATGCCTGTCTGGTTTATGTGAAAGCCTCGCCATCCTTTGCCGGACTCGTTGGCGTGGGTATCAGTGCCACCTTCATATCTTGCCTTCCACAACTGAAGTTTGGACTGCTTTGGTTTAAAATCTGAGTTTTCCTCTGCCTACGTAGACTTCCCAGACAAGGTGAAGTGAGCTTCTTTAGTAGAAGATGCAACTTTTTCTTTTGCCTTAGATGAGACAAATTCATGACATTTTATTCAGTAATATTTGATGTGACGTTTCCGGGTCACTCCCATCCATTACCTAAATATGGACCTGCAAAGAGTCTGTATCCCGGCATAGGAGCAACCTGTCTTCCTTTAATTTTTAGGATATGTGGTAAGATGTTTATTAAAATATTCTGAAGTAGAAAACACAGTGAACAGAGAGGACATAAAAGGATGGGATTCGGTTTGAAATTAAGGTACCTACATTTATGTGTCTGCATTTGGTTACTGCATGTGAGATATGCATCTAAGCTCCCACAGCGGTGAATGGAAATGCGGTTGCTGCCTAAATATAACCATCCAGTGCTATGTGAGGTGCTGGCTGGGCTTTCCTGCTGGCCCACAGCTGTCAGTCCCTTAGGGCACGGGAGTGAACAGGCCTTGTGTCACATCATCCGGCACCATGTGGACGTGTCAGACACCCGATGCCACCTCAAAAGACAGTTGGTGTTTTCATTTGCACTAGCTGAGCCTCTGGTCAACACCGTCAATGTAGTCCAGATTCAGCTAAGCAAACACAGGTGTTGGGTTTTAGAGGCGACTGAATCCCTCTGCAGCCCCATCAACTGTGCAGACCAAATCTCCGCCGACTGTGGTGCAGTCTCGGATGCCCACGGAGACATTTATGCTTATGTGCCTCACCAAGGTGCAGCAGGGAAGTCAGCTACCTCAAGGAATGATGTCATCAGCTTAAATTGACCCTCTTCTGTTACCACTTCAAAACCTCCAGAGTTTGGATTAACAGTGGACACTCAATGCAATTTTTTAGTAGTTCATTGTAGAATCCTCCCAGAAACAGCCAAGCCCAAATCACCATTGCATTGCTCTCAGTTTTGTCGCTTAAACCACTGCAAAATAGTGTGAGATGTGGCCAGAATGGTGGTCTTCGATACTCATTTTGTGGGGTGCAAATGAATAAGTCCAGGGCAATTCCCAAAGAGTTTCACTGGGAATTTCCTACTAGCCACCACTGCTATCCCGCAGGCGGACACTCCTTGGGATCCCAGACCATAGGGTTCAAAACGCACAGTGAGCTAGAAACAGTAGTGATCCCTAATGGCATTTCTGAACAACTGGAGCATACCTGAAAGCACTGTATGGAGGGAAGAGCTGAAATGTGATGAGCAGAGCATCTTGGTCCATGTTTCACCATGTTCTATGTAGAAAAAGCAACGTGCAACTGGTGCTTCTCAAGAGAAATATGTCTAAGGTGAGCGTAAGGCAAATGTAGATCAGCTGTGATCTTTCCATGAGCACGGAGTTCGTTCCCTTCTGCGAACTGTTAATGCCAATTGTGTGTATTGATTGTATATCGCCTTCCCTCCTTAACAGCTAAAATATACAGCACAGCTGGGCCTAACCAGGGCTGGAATAGGACATGAAGGACAAAAACATCTGTAACTGATATTTTTTCTTAACCAGCCATAGCCAAAGTCCCAACAATGATTCAGAGATCCCAGGGCTTGAAGGAACCAGCATGATCATCTAAGCTGACCTGCTGCATCATTAAAACAACAAAATTTCACTCGTTATGAAGTCCGCCGATATGGGACTGACTATGCCAGAGCACATCTTCTCAGGAGACCTCCACTCTTGACTCACAGCCTCTTACAGGAACAGTCAATACCTAAATAGAAATATACACTTAGTTATGAGAGAAACTGATAGACAGTTCTCAAAAATACATAGCTCAGAGTCTGCATTTAGGAAAATCAATGAAATGTATCAAATTGCCAAAGCTACTTTACAGGACGTAACGATCAGTAAAACCACGGTCAGACCAGAGAGCTGCCAACACATGATCTCCTCTCCTGGTGATTTTCTTGATTGTTCTTTTCTGCTTATGCCTTCAGGGGTAGCTTGAGCTTCTGAGTGATGTCTTGCACAGCCAAGATATAGATGCATTCATTGGCTTAGACTGCAAGGTGGTACAGACCAGACCATGGCTTGCTTAGACTTGCTTTTCCCCAGGCCAACTCTTCTCTGATGAATCTGAGCTTTTCTTCCAGATAGGTTCACATCTTGTGACAGCGTTTTAAGCAGAGACGTCTTTTCTCCTGAGCTGCAGTTCACAGACCCTAAAACTGAACCATCCCAACAGATGCAGGAGAGAGCTGAAGGTAGCGATGGCATCTAGACCATTGAGCCTCCCATATTCAAAGCACTGGCCCGCAGACTTCAATACCCAGAGGATGCCGAATTAAATCACAGCGAGTGCTACCGAGATCCAAAGCGTAGCTCAGCGTTACTTGATGCTATGCTGTGATGTCTGTGATGGTGAGTAGAGGAAGGTTCATGGTTTCCACTGGAAGTGGCTTCAGCGACACTTTCCACTTCCTTTTTCCATCAAAACACTTTAAAAGTGATAAAGCTTAGCACTCACAGGAGGGGTTTTCCGAGCTGCCTGTGGGCATCTGGATGCGCCTTTCCTATTAAAACAGACCTCCAACTACAAAGGCCACTTGGAAAATCCCAGCTCTTTGCAGAGATGCAAAGCAAGCGGTGTGAAGTCATACAGGGAATTTCTTTCTCTGGGATTTGAGCACTTAACTTTCCTATCTCGGTCTCAGAGCCCCTAGAACTGGCCCACGTTTTTACGCATTAAATCACTGGGCCAACTCTCGTCCCAGAGGCAAGTTCAGCCTATTCTGACTTGGGATCCTACTAATCGTTAGAAGACTAAAATCATTAAATAACTGTGAAGGCACGTAATGGAGATGCTCTCCCCATGCTACGCTGTTCCCAGTATGTCACCCATCTGTCTATGCGGTGCCACCAGCAATGCAACATGGGGAGGGTCTCCAGGTGGTATAAGATGAGAGGAGGAGGCTATGGCATGAAAAATCTGAGACACCAGAACTTGCTTTTCCATTGGATCTGCTGCAGCCAGAATTGTTAATCTGCACAAACTGCAACCCCTGCTCTAATTCCCTCCAGCCTTAGGGGTAGAGGTGGAATGAGGAACATGGATTACAGATTTAGAGACGGGGTATCAGCTTTCTTACAGTCGCAGATTTTAAAACTGGAGGGGCACTAAATGTCACCTTTCTTGCCTTCTCCCGGGGCCCAGAAGTTCCCATGCTTTGAGGGGAGCTTGTTACCAACACCGAGGATGCTGTTGCATTTCTGAACAAGTAGGCATGGCAAATGCATTTTAGAAAGAGGCATAAAATCTCAGCAGCGACTGAACAACAACTTCCTTTGTCTCTCAACCTCCCCCCCAAATGCTTATACAATTGAAAATGAAATTGTACCTCCGGGCTGAGCTGCAGCCGTGCTCCTCAGAGGCCCCTTCAATCCAATTGGCAAAGGATGGGGTCTGGCAAGGCTTAGTCAGCTCGTGTTTGCAAAGCGCTTCGCAAATGAAAACTGCTGCGCAGCACTGAGTCATGCAGCTGTGACTATGGAAAAGTGAAGTCTGTGGAGCCTAGGAATACATCTGGATCCCTTGTGGAGAGTAACTGGGATCTGTGGGTTAAGTGTAGAGTTCATATTAGCAACAGTAACTCAGGATCGAGCACTGGGGACCCCAGGGACCTCAGCACTATAGACTGCTCTAGGAAAAGTGAAGTCTTGGGTGTTTTTGTGGGCAGAGTAGCCTCTTTGAGACCAACAGGCATTGCACTTTGGACATGTATTCCGCTCCCCAGTACAATGGCAAAGGTCTGGCTGTGCACTGTGACGGAAGCACTGCTGCTCTGGATTAATGCTAACCTTGCACAGAGAAGGGAATGAACCTGGTCAGCAAAACCAGGCATTTAACCAAAGAGAAACAAGACCAAATAATGTTTCCGTATCCAGGACAGCTCTCATTCATTGTCAGTCCTGGGCACCCGTATCGCCCGACTGCTGTAGTAACTGGTGCCTTCCCTACCTCCTGTGCCCATTGCTGTGTTGGTGATGACTCGCCGTTGGGGCAAAAGGGCCATTTTCAGACCCCCTTTTCCGATGCCTCTGTTCAAGGAGCGAGGAGTCATTCAGCCGTTCCAGGACTCACAACAACCCGTGGTAACTGGATGCTGTAGGTGCCTCTCTTGGACACCTTTTCCATTTCTTCCAAAGGACCTGACCCAAATATGCTATAAGCCACTGGATTTGAATCTGCCTTTTAGGGGACCTGAAGGTCTGTCCCTCTGCTGCTTTTCTTCCAGTTATGCAGTTATCCACTTATGTTTCTTTTCTTCCAGTTGGGGTTTTTTTTTGAGAGAGAAAGAAAGGCCAATTGGGGGAAAAAAAAGTAGATGCTTCTGTTAAAAACCCTTTGCTTTCTCTATTTAACTTCGGTATTGTGAGCAGATCCAAGCAAACCTCCATCTGCAATATCAATTTGGGCTGTTCCTTCCCTCTGTCTGCAGGGAGAGGTCTCTGTTAGCCAAACGATTATTCTTGGAATAATAAAAACTTGCAGCTGGAACCAGAAGCCTGGCTCATGCAGACAATAAAACCATGGGAAGGCATACAGAAAGAAGAGATCGCTTTGGCTTGCCAGGCTCAGAAATCTCCCTGTCTGTGTGGCTGCTTGCTTTCAACCCCCCTGCAGATCAATCCCTTCAAAATTAACCCAGCTGCTGACATGGAATAAAAACGGAGAGTATGGAAGGGCTGTGAATTTTCTACCTGAAATAGCAGTGATACCTTCAGCAAGAGGGGAAGGTAGGCAGCCTGCAGCTTACAGCCCACATGTAACAGCTTGTGTAAGGAGGGAGGAATCGAAACAGAAACCAGAAAGGAAATACCATCCTGTATTACTCTGCAGATACGGGGATCTCCTAAGTTTTGGTGTGACTAACGCAGGGAATAATATTACAGCAGGTGCTGTCATAGCAGAACTGCATAAAACAAACAAACAAAGAGATGTCTTCAGGATGCATTTAAGCCTAAAATTCTCTTAAACGTGGGCTTAAGTCCATTCCCTGCTCAGCAAATCAAAATATGCAATGTGTGCAATCACCTGATCCCCAAATCCTTTTTACTCCTAAGGGTCTCAAGGGCTTTGCAAGCATTAACATGACAGAACATGACACATCAACACATACATAAAGTACAATACAGGGGCTACCAGCTAAACTAGGCTAACGACCTGTGAGCTCATGATGTGCTGTCATCTCAGCTCCTCTCTAAAGCTGATGGAGGTGAAAGCTCATGAACCACACGGCAGAAGATCTCGTTCAGCTCTGGAGCACCAGGATGTGGCCAGGACACCCTGGCTGGGGATTAGGGAATGATGGGTGAGCCCAAAAGAACCTGATGTGTCTGACTGCACTTAGGCTCTGACCTTCAGAAAGAGAGCAGAGAGAGGGTCTTCTCTTAAATTTAATGATGCCCAGAGTCTCAGCTTATATTCTGGTTAAGGTTTTGATCCGAAAGGGCTGTGAATCCTCATCACGAAAAACTGTCCAACTCACCAGGAAAATGCTTTTTTTCAGCCGCTCCTCAACATTTTCTAAACTGGCAGGGGCAAGCTATCCCTTCCCTCTTTTCACGCTCCTTGGAGCCAGATGCCCGTGGAGACTGCTTGATGGTTAAGCGTTTCGAGCCACAGGGATGCTCGCTGCCGTGCTGTGTGTCCGAGGCAGCCAGCCCACTGCAAGCCTTGGCAAAGGAGCCGGATTCCTTGGCCTGGCCCTCAACCACAAGTTCATCTTCACATACCAGGAGCAGTAACACTGCTCCCGGCTTTTCGCAGAGCCAGAGCTGCCACTAGACACCAAATCAGGAATAAAGGAGAAACAGTCACACATATTTTGTTTGCAAGACAAATGCAAACAAAGATGTTTTGCTTTTGAAACCACAAAATTCTGCAGTTTACAAAGAACTACTTGCGTGTCCCCTAACACTCCCTGTCTTCTTCTCTTCTTACCCCCTCCCTGGCTCATCACGCGCTGCTCCCTGTCCTACCGACCTTCCCTCATCATGCCTTAAAGAAAAAGGCAGGAGCAAAACATATCCCTACCAAAGCCCCAGCACCCTGTAGGCAAGCCAGATGTGTACATCGGCTTTTTGGGGACATGCATGGGGAAAAGCCCAGATGGGCAGGGGTTATACATTATTCAATCCAGACCGCTCCTGCCTTGGCTCCAGAACTACCAGTGGCGTAAAACATCTCTTAAACCACTGTGTGCTAGAGAGGGCTAAAAGAGCTTTAGCTCTTCAACTCCCCTTGCCCCCTACTGCATCCCAGTACTGACACCATTCCCACTGTTGTTCTCCTCCGCCTTCTCCATCCTTTCCTGCAGATTTAGGAAGAGATGGGAAGATATGAGATGGAAAGAGCTGCAATGCCAACAGGATGGCAGAAGAGAGGAGAGGGAGATTAGCTGGGATGGGAGGGAAGCTGCTAGAAGGTGTCTCTGGTGGTTCCCATCCCTCCGTGCAGCCCTAAGTGGTGGCTAAGTGAGAACTGAATCCCACTCCAAAACCAAGCTCCAGAGCCAAGCACCGGTTACAGACAGAGCCCGGCCAGAGCCCAGCTCCCTCAGACTTGGGCACTTCAGAGTCTCCTCAGCTCTGTCTCCACATTTGGTGCAGCTCTCTGCACACACATATCGGGTCACATCTTCCCTCACTGATTCCTTCAAATGCTATTGCTCAGTGAGAGAAAGAAAAATAAGTTGGTGTTCATCTTTCCTCCCTAGACCCTGCCTTGACCCCTCTCATGCACCAGTCTTTGTTGTTTCCAATACTCCAAACAATCCGTGTCTTTTACCCTGGCACCTCTATGTAAACTGATACCAATCCCAGCAAGCTGTTTCTCTCACTTAAGGAGTTTAGTTTGCCAAACTGAAATTTGAGAAATTCATACCAGAAAGAAATAGGAAAAGCTGTGGAAATTCCCCAGGGAACAGGATCGCAGAGAGACCTGGGAGGTCCTGAAGCACAAGGCTGGAGGATTTCCCACCAGACACAGCTTCATCCAACCAACAGCAATGAGTTTGGTTTAGGACCTCAGATAAAATCCCCCAGGAATCTGTATGATGCTGAGGATCAACACATACTCTCTGTAAAACTCTCTCGTACTCTGCAGGTTGATTTTACCCAATAAAAACCTATCGAGAAGTGAAGAAAATTAAATCTTGAAATCCAAGCCCTTAACCTGACCACAGAAAGCTTTTTAATCCTGTCAACCCTTCCACAGCCTCTAGGAAGCTCACTGGGAACCTCTCCATTGCCGCTGAATTTATGGGGAAGGTATTCAGTTGCTGCAAGGACGGCACAGGTGATAGGTAGATACAGAGGTAGATGGAGGGAGGGAGGGAGGGAGGGAGGAAGAGAGAGAGAGCACAAGCAGTTGTGATTTGATTTGTATTTGCATAAAGCAGACTCTGAGTAATTAGATACAGAGGTAGATGGAGGGAGGGAGGAAGAGACTGAGCGCACAAGCAGTTGTGATTTCATTTATATTTGACTGCATAAAGCAGACTGAGTAAAACAAGATCAAAACACTTCACTAATCTATACAGCTCCACGTGTGTAGAAGCATTATGAGAAAGACTGGAAACTTCTTACACCAGGGTCTTGTTTTTCTTTATAGAAAATATAGGAAAATCTTAAATTCTTAAAGCTGAGAAGAGCCATGGCTGGTCCTTTCCAGCCCGAAAGGAAAGCTCTCTTCTTTGGGCAGTGGAACAGTCTCAAACACATGCTGAAAACGTGCACCACCAAATGCTGGAGCAGGTGTAGGATTTTTAGCCTGAAGGAATGAAATAACCTATGAATGAAATAAGGAGATAAATAGGTTAAATATGCGTCTTTGGTAAAACATTGCAAAGAAAGTATAGTGTTCTCCCTTGCCTCCTGTGTTTTGGGTGCCTTGTGCTTTTCACCAGCAAATACTAATTGATGCAGCAGCGATGATTAGCCAAAATGCTAAAATACAGAGTTACCCCTTCCTTTTGACGAGCGTGATTTCTCCAAATCCCATCTCAGGGTGCACCTTGTGCGACCAGCCCTTAAAAATTCCCCGAGTCAAAGCTGTTTTGCCCATGACACCTTATTAGACAAGCAGAGCACTGCCATTTACCCAGGCTTCTGTAAGAAAACACTAGGTCAGAATCTGCAACATCCTGGGGTACATCAAACACAGTATAACCAGCCAGACAAAAGGGGTAATTATCCCACTGTATTCAGCGTTGGTGTGGCCTCACCTTGAGTACTGCGTGCAGTACTCAACCCACAAATTAAGAAGGTTGTTAAGGTACTTGAATGCATCCAGAGGAGGGCAACAAAGCTGGTGGAAGAGCTGGAAGGCATGTCCTGAGGAGGGGATGAGGACACAAGGTTTGTCTAGTTTGGAGAAAAGGAAGCTGAGGGGTGACCTCATTGCTCTCTACACCTTCCTGAGGAGGGGAAGTGGAGAGGGAGGTGCTGATCTCTTCTCCCCGGTATCCAGTGATAGGACATGTGGGAATGGTTCAAAGCTGCTCCAGGGGAGGTTTAGACTGGACATTAGGAAGCATTTCTTTACCAAGAGGGTGGTCAAACACTGGAACAGGCTTCCTAGAGAGGTGGTCAATGCCCCAAGCCTGTCAGTGTTTAAGAGGCATTTGGACAATGCCCTTAATAGTATGCTTTAACTTGGTCAGCCCTGAAGTGGTCAGGCAGTTGGACTAGATGAGCCTTGTAGGTCCCTTCCAAATGAAATTATTCTATTCTATTCTATCAGCAGCACTCTCTGGGCAAGGAAAATGAGCTGCTGCTGATGGTGCTGCTGCTAGAGGCTTTGGATTCACTTTTAACACATTGCTCAAGGCAAAAGGAGGTGTCTCAAGAGGTAAAAATGGCCATAAGCAGCTGTAGAAGGTACCTAGAGCGAGCTGGAGGAACAGCTCTTTGCATGAAAAAAGGAAAGCAAGATGCAGGCTGGGGTCTCTGGTTACTGAGCTGCAAAGCCTGCCTGTTCTCAGGCCCCCAGGACACAGCCCTTGAAGTCACAGGTGGGAAGCACGCTCACCCTTGAGCGGTTTGGATGAGAGCGGGTCAGTGTGTGACCTCCTTTTTAGCACCGAGAGAGCCAGGCTGGTCTGCTGGGTGGGTAGGTGCCTCCTTCAACCACACCAGTCTCTTGGCATGAGCACCTCCAGAAGCTCTGGGGCTCTCCAAACTGTAGCAGGCACCTCACCAGGGGTGCACAGGCTGCTCTGAAGTGGTAGGGACGCTGCTCCTTCCGCTGGGGTGGGAAACGTGGCCCTGAGTCAACGGAGCAGAGACACAATGCACGCAATGGGAAAATATTCAACTCGGTGGTTTTGGCTCGAGCAGAGAGCATTTCTCTCATGTCAATAGCCTTTCAGAGCTGACTTTAGCAGGCACCTCCTGGTCTTATCCTGACAGGAACTTCAGCTCTGGGAAAAAGCTCTCCAGAGGAATGAAGGGGGCATTCAGCCCCACCAGTAGTGGGTACATGGGAACTTGGGTGCCTAATTCAGGTTTGAGGATCCTTACACCCCCTTTTTGTCCCTCTCTGCACAAGCCAAACCCGGCTATATGCAGCCCACACTGGATGCCCTGCAAAGCATGTCATAAAAAACCCCCTTCTGCCTCTCTCCTCTAATGATATCCCTGGGATGAGAGCTTTGGCTTCTGCTTGGATCAGAGATGAGCAGGACAGGTAGAGTCCAGGCTTAGAGTCAGGATCAGAAAATACTGCTTTTTTATAAGCCTGATATTCTCTCTTTATTCTCCCGGCTCCTTCCCACCCTTCATAGGACAGTTCAATATTACAGCCCCTGTTAATTATTCATCGCAGCCTGTATTTGCTTAGGTAGCAGTTCACATCATGAACTCCCCTAAGCTGCCCGATCTAGCCTTCCTGGGTTGTAAATTAGCAAGAGCCGAGGCAGCGCTGATGAACGGTGGCCGTGATGCACAGGCACTTCTTGCTTCTTTCTGTAAGCCGTTTCAGGATGACTTTGCAGCATTTCGAAGCATGCATGATCTTTGCTTCCTGTTTTTGCCTCAGTGGTGCCTGGCCGAGGCATCGCCGTGTCCCAGAGGAGTGCGTAAGGGCTAGGGTTATATCATGGGGGTCACATGAGTGAAATCAAACACAAGTTTGTGAGGCAATGATTAAAGAACAACCTCAAGTCTTGCAGGTCCCTTTCTTCCATGTAGGATGATGGGTTGCGTGGTGGGCTGGGGCACAGGAGAAACGGAAGAGCCACAGAAAGGAGGTGACTGGGGAGGCCCTTTGGACCTTTCATGCAGCCCCCTCCTGGGTACCCCAGGCAGGGGCTGGCAGGGTCACGGGCAGGAGGGAGGCACCAGGGCTGCTCAGTCAGGGGCTGGCAGGGTCACGGGCAGGAGGGGCTGCTTAGCGCACGTGCGAGGTTTGGTGTGGATTTTGAGGGGCTGCAAGCTGAGCTCCGGTTATCCTGGCACTTTACACTGGGGTGTTCAACCTGACTTAACTCCACAGAAGTCACATGTTCTTTACTTGTTTGAACAGTTTAAAGAGGCGCAACATCGCTGGTTTCAAGGGAGACACACCAGCAGAAAGCCAGCACAAACTGAATGAATCCAGCCCCTGAAACAGCTGGGACTAGTACACCCAATAGGGAAACATCTGTTTTACAGGAAGAAGGTCAAAAGCGGGCTGCTAGCCAGGAAAGGAATTTGGGATCATGGCAAAACTATCTCTGTAATGTCTGAACAGACCATAGTTAGGAGCAGAAGAGACAGCAGAGACGAGGCTGGATTGCATTCCTAGTGCAACACAATGTGCGTTAAATGCTTGGTGCAAGCTGCTCTAGACAGCGCTGGTTAGGTCCTGCTCGGAGGAGCCATTTGACATCCCAGGAACTTTGGTGTGATTGCACCATAGGCGATGACAGGAGTCCCCTCCATCTTTTTCTGAGCTTGAAGGTGGAAGATAAGGGGGCGTCTGGACTGTGGGAGAGAGCATCCTCCGGAGCCAGACGTGATCCACAGCCTGTTTTTGCTTCAGCAAGCAGTGCCGGGAGTGGGGGAGATTAGTCTTCTTGAAGTTAACCTGAAGGTTGCCCAAATGCGGTTCCAGTCCACAGGCAGGATTTTACCTAAAATCTTTGGATGTTACTGCACAAAAAATATAGCGGTGTAGTATCTCGGTTTGAGACTGGCTCCATGGCTGACTCTCCTTCAAATAAATTAATGCAAAAACCTGCCAAAACATGACAGTGGAGCAGCTTCACTGAACTGAGTAGAGGCTTTCCCTGGTTTACACCATAGCAGAATGGGGCAAGTATCGTCTCCGTCCTTCTGGTAGAGCTGGAAGCCAAGGAATGTTCTGCAGGTGGGGAGCCCCCACAAGGGGGGGGGGAAGGAGACATGAGCCAAAGCACTCATGTCACTCATGTGGCTTCAGGACGTACGTTGGTTCTTCCCGGAGGATTTTTACCCTGTCTTCCCTGGTATGGTTCCTGCAAGGACCTCGTGGAGAGCAGGACCAGTGGTACAAGCAAGGTCCCTGCTGAGGGGAGACTGGCACGGGCAATGGCAGCTCCCTTACTCCTTGGTCTGCCTGCAAAGCCCGACCTGTACAGCAACGCTGACAGCTGTGTGCTGCTGCTTCCTTTACCCTCCATGGCCCATCTGCTGTGCAAAGCAGGCTGGGGTAACCGGGGAGCAGGAGGAAGAGCCCAGGCACAGCACCATGCTGCAGTGGGGAGAGGAGAGGATGCTCCTTGGGCAGGCATGGTCCTCACCTTGCTCCTCTGGGGGAAAACCCCGTGGGGCAACTGTGCTGCGGCCTCCCACACGTAATTATCACTCCAGCCACATCTTCTGGGCTTCAGCTCCTCTGCTTCCTGACTCCGTGTCGAACATGGAGGGATAAAGGCAGGGTGATGCTAGGCTGCCTGCCTCCCGGGGTGCTCAGCATCCTTTATCGTGTTTGCTCAGCTGTGGCTTTTTCCACTTCGGAGACTTTTCCCTAAAAACAGCAGTGATGGTGGGGAGGAATGCTTGCCTTCTGTCCCCTCCCTAAAAAGGGTTGCACCTATTTAAAGAGGCAGGTAAATAAATACAGGAATTTTTCTACCCATATAGTGGGTAAATAGGCTGCTATAAAAACCTTTGGACAACACAGCTTGATTAAGTGGCCTAATTTCCAGTGTAAAGCACTCAAATAGCCCTAACGTGGATTAGCTGTGTTTCCTCCTTCTGGGATATACTGTAGCAGGCCAGATTGTCAAGCGCTCAGCTCTCAGCTGTGACCTCTTCCGAAAATCTGTCCCCTCGCTCTGGGAGCTCTCCTGGCTCCAGACTCGGCAAACACCCCACACGTGTCAGTGAATAGAGAAAAAAAGGAAGAAACAACAACTGCAGAAACACCCAAACCCCATACAGAACAAAAAGGGGCTTTAAGGAACTTAAATAAGAGTCACCACCCCCCAAAAAAGCTACTATTTAGTTTTTTTCCTTCTGCTTTCATTTCCTAACTGCTTCAGACCTCCTTTTGCGGGCTTTTATGGCAGGGGGGTTGATGCATTGCTCTCTGCCCTGGTGAGTCAGCCGGCTCCAGTCCTGCAGTCCCTGCTTGAGCAAAACCCTTGTTGTCTCGAGAACTTTTCAGGGAAAGTTTCCTCCAACTGCTCGGCTGGGCGCTCTGCCAGCAAAGCCAGCCCCTCTGGGCTCATCAGAAGAGACCTTGTACTACATTTTCCACTATGGTTATCTAATCTTGGCTTGCGTCCATCTAGTGTTTGTGCAGTAATTACCTCACTAGGCAAAACAGTTCCACTGCCTAATTGTCTTCACTCTCAGGAAATCGTTCCTAATAGCCAGCTAAATTTAATCTCCCCTTCCTTGCTCTAGCCACCACGGCAAACCTGTGCAGCCCTTCTCCCTCTGCTTACGGTTCTATACGTGAACCGATTATACGGCATTATCTGCTCTTATTTCTCTAAGTCAAACATGCAAAATTACTTTCTAGGGCTCGTGTGAGTCACAACTATCACCCTTAACTCATTTTCCTTGGGCTTGTTTGAACTTCTTTCTGCAATCTTACAGACCACGTCCAAAACTGAAGTGTGTTCAGCTCCCAAGTGCATTGAACTTATGAATCAGGCTACCACAAAACAGCTTTTCCTTAAAAAAACAGGAATGTAAAAAGAAGAGAGGGTTTTTTAAAACTTCACCTAGATCTTGAGCTTTGAGAGTTTTCTTTAAACTTTTTTTCAGTAGCTTTCGACGATTGATATATCCTTCGTTTTCTAAATGGAAGGTAAATGTTTGCAGACGATCAAGAAGCTGGATCTTTAAATAAAATGTCATGTATTTTACCAGATGAGTCGGCACTGCTGGAACAGGCATAAAAGTAGTGATGAGTTATAGTACAAAACGAAAGGGTCGTCCTTGTCCCCTTCTGGTCTCCCACAAGCTTCAATTTGCAAACATTTTTGATGGGGTATCTTGCCTTGAAAGAGTCAGCAGATGTCAGGGAAATTTCCAACTTCTCAGCTTGAAGGCCTTCCCAAGAGCGTTGAAAACAGCAGCAGAGAAAATCCAAAATCACTAAGACCATATTTTGGGTGGTAGAAGACCTGTAGGTGCATCTGCTGGAGCTTGGTACTAGAAAGGGGCAAAGCTGAGGGCTAGGGGAAGCAAGGATCAGGTGGGGTTCTCCTATGGTGCGTGCTGTGTAGGAATTTGAAAGGTAAGTGTGTGCTAGCGGAAGTTATCTGGGACATCAGGGTGAATTCATATTTGACAGCCATCAGATGAGGAGAGAACTGCCACATGGGAAAGGGCAGGAGCTCTGCTCCCAGACCCCGTCCCCTGAGAGAGCAGGCGACCTTCCCCTGCACCCCTCTGCCACTGAGGAGGACTGCAAAAATTGCAACTGGTTTTCACTGTGTCTGACAGAAACTTCCCTTCAGTCAGCCCCCTCCAGCCTTTGCATCTTAATCCTTGGCCATGACCAGGTCCTAGGTACACTGTGTCTGTGCAGGGAACACATGTCCAGGTTGCTCCCCAAGTCTGCCCTTGAACTTTGCTTCTCAACCTGTTGCGTCCTGCAACACCAGTCATCTTTAGGAAGCCTGTCGTGAGTTGTGTCTCCATCGTCTCCTCAACAGAGCAGGGTCAGGATATGGGGTCAGGCAAGTGTCTCAGTGGGCTTGAGGCTGGCTGAGAGGCCAGTTTCCATCCTGTCTGCTCCAGCGTGCCCTCTCAAATGTGTCCTTTGCCACGGCTCCACAATGCAGAGTCCACATACCCACACATACACATATACACACTCACCTGTGTGCAGCCAGCCTGCTTCCTAAAAACTCCACGTAGGTTCCTCACCTTCACTACATTGGTTCCTCCACCAGCTCCTTTCTAAGAGGTTTCTAATTACTATTTTCCAGCTCAGAGACATGTGCGTCTGGCCCAGCGGAGCCTCATGGTGGGAGCGAGTGGGAGGAAAAAGGGTTGTGTGTGAGTGCAGAGGATTGCACCATGCTGGCAGAACCAGTTTCCCCAATGAGTCGGATCTTGCTGAGATTTTAACACCTCCGTGTTGGCATATCCCCGTGTCTCTCATGTCCGTGCTACCCCCAAACCCTGCTGGGAAGGGGGATTGTCTTCTCCCTGAGAAAGCTTGTAACTGATGGGAGAGCTGAGATCTTCCCATGCACCTCCTCCTGCTTGAGCCATCGCAAGTTGCGTGTCTGCTTTAGCACTGCAAAGGCTTCCACCGAGGACTTAACCCTGACCCTTATCACCAAGGACTGCTTGCAGACACAGCTGGCATGTGCTGACCGCTAAGCCAGGAGCTAAGGAGAGTTTGCCCCCACCTTGCTTTACAGATTGCCTTTAGGTCTCCAAGCATTTGGCTCAGGCATTTCACCTGTGTTTGCGCAGGACCCAGTACAACTTCAGTTTGTGCTGAGGACTCACATCTTCCTGCAATAAAGATACTCCGTATCAATAAAGAAGAGGATCAAGGCCATGAAATGGGGTGTTACGGCCAACCTACACGCTGAAGCGTAAGAGGTGGTTGTAGATGAAAAGGGAAAGAGCCCGTGTTAACTCCTTCAACCCACAACGAGTTTTTGGTCTTGACTGCTGATGGAAAGACCATTTGCCCTTGTGAGAGCAAACAATGCACATGTCATACTGAAACCAGGGGAGGCAGGAAACACAGAGCCCCATGGTGCCGTTCTTGAATAAAGCCATTCTTCAAAGGCGGGACTGGGCTTTAAAACAGAGCCATGGCTTGTGGAAAGACTGACTCAGTGTGTGCTGGGATCTGGAGGGTCCCAGGGAGGAAGCTAGCTCTGATAGGTTTTTTTTTTTTTGGTATGGTAGGGACCTCTGGTTAGTTTTCTGTAGCAAAATTATTCACAACAACAGACACACACACACAAAAATCCCCATGACTTCTCCCGAATGGGCAGAAATTTAGTGATCAAAATTTTGGCCCTTTTAAAACCCCTTTGAAGTCAGAGGCCAAGGTTTTGTAGTTGTTTTTTCTAAAGCTCTCTGTAACTGCTGACATATGCTGCACATATGGTTTCAATGTGATTAGACTTCCGATCTGGTTTTCTTCTTTTTGACTTGACAAAGTACTTACTCACCAGCCACATTTCCATGAGGAAGGGACTTTTAGTAAGATTCCCAGAAAGAAATGCACTTCTGCAGATTCATTAAACGAATAATAATCTCTCTTTTAGATTTCTTTTTCCTCCCTTTGAAATATGTGGGAATTTGCCCAAAGGAGGGAAGCTTTAGGTGGGACCATGCTTTACTTCCCCAAATGCCCTGAGGAAAAATTACTCAAGGGTAATTACACATCTTTGCAAATGCACTGGGAATACCAAATGCATTGGGTCTGCAAGCATGAAGCTGTTATTATTTGTAGTGTGGAAAATGTCTGGACTCCCCGGTGGCAAATGAGATGCCCCTGGGTGAGATGCTGCTTGTGGCAGGGGGTGGGAATTCAGCCCCGTCTCCCAAAGAGGACAGGCGGTCTGCTGCAATCATGAAGATCACTGCAGACAGCACAGATCCTCTCTGGGATTTCCTCTTAAATACCGTTATTGGGGTTAAGGGTATGTCTTGAATGTCTTCAGGGTACCAGCAGCAGGTTGGGACCTTCGAGTCTTGAAGACCACCTGAGATCTATGTGAATCAATAGCCAGAGACAAAGGTCCTCCTCGTTCTTTTGGCTCTTCTGAAGGTCTCAGTGTCGGAGTAAAGTTTGGCCCCTTGTATGTTAACAAAACAGTTGCCATATGAGAGCAGATTAATGCTCAGCCTCCTCTTGTGTCCTGGATGGTACGTAAGCCCTGATGCCTTCAGGCACAGCAGGAAAGGTGCAGGGCTTTGCTCCACGTGTAGTGCCAGAACTGTCTGCCCAGAGGGCAGATCCTGCAGCACAGAGGCAGCTACTGGTGGTCAAAGTATGTCGGCACCTATGGTGCTTGTGAAATTTTCACAACCTCATTTTGTTTCTGCACACCTCTGATCTCTCTCTTTGCCCTATTAACTTCTTGTAGGTCTGCCATTTCTCATTCCCCTTAGAAATACCTAATCCTACTTTGAACCCTGTCAGTCTTCCCTGTGTGATTCTTGTGGCAATAGATCCTCCAGGCTCATCAGACGTGAGGTAAAATCAGAAGAGCTGGTGTGAAAAAGCTGCCTACCCTTTCCAGCGCATCCCCTATGCGGCCAAACACCCCCACAGGAGCCCTTTTCAGGAGTCTTGTTTTATTGTATCTGCTCTATTTAAGTGCCATTTTTTTCCGGTGGTGAACTTCGCTTTTACACACACAGATAAAAATTGTTGTGAACTTTCCTGACCCATTGTCAGTAGATTACGAAGATCGTGAGATGCAAGATCAACCCCGGGCTGTGAAGTTTCTAGGCTGAAGTCAGCTGATAAAAGCAGAATGCAAAATCATTGCTGCCAAGATAAAAGTTTACTATCAGTGAGTTTATAAACAATTGCAAAATACTTACGTACTAGAAGAATAAAGGTCAGGTAAGTACCTGGATAGTCGTGAGAGAGGGAAGAAAAAGCATGTGCAGAGACGTACAGAACATTTTGACTAGTTTATAAAGCTATATGATAAGAAAGCACTGGCGTCACACCCTCGGCTCTTGGGCAAACAGGTTTTAATGAACGAAATAAAGTAATGAGTGAGCAAGATTTGCTCTTGAGATTTCCAATAAAAATATATCTTGTCCAACCACCCTACTTCGTGCAACACCAGCTGCTCTACCAGTCCGACAGACAGTTTTCAACTGGGACACAAGCATGATCTCAGCCTTCCTCTCCACATATCATTTTCTCTCCCTATCTTTTGGAAATAAGCACCTTTTCCCCTTCATCAGCATCACCTCTACCCTACAGGTACGAGGTGGTCTAACTGGTACAAGTCTAATTAAATCCAAGATGCTTGTTCTCAGTTTGCCACTCTCACTTTAGCCCTAGAGAAGCTGGTGCACCCAACATCTTGCTTACTTTCTCCAGCTATATCAGGTGGGTAAGAAGACGCTGCTTCTATTGCAAACCTGTTTTGGCTCAGTTGATCTGGTGTTTCATGCCCTTTGTTTGCCTTGAACTGTGCTCAGACAACCTCGGTTAACCTCTGTCAATCTTCAGCCCTTGCTTTTGGAACCTCAAACGCCAAGATGCCAAGTGGGACTTAGATGAAAATTCCCCAAAGTGTCCTACTCTGGGTGAAAAGAGCAAAGAGGGAGGCTTTAAAACATGAACTGTGGGGCACTGGGGCTTACTGGGAGAAGGGACACATGTCCAAGCATCCCCTGCCAGCGTCCAGGTTGGGTGACCTGGCTTGGGGCACACGTGCATTCACTGAAGAAGCCCATTCCATTTGTTCATGAAACTAATGAAATCAAAGTTTTATTTGAAAAGCACCGTCCTGATCAAGAGTTTGCATGACTCCTGGTGACATCCGAGCACATCTCGCCTGGGGCACTGGGGCTTACTGGGAGAAGGGACACATGTCCAAGCATCCCCTGCAAGCGTCCAGGTTGGGTGACCTGGCTTGGGGCACACGTGCATTCACTGAAGAGCCCATTCCCATTTGTTCATGAAACTAATGAAATCAAAGTTTTATTTGAAAAGCACCGTCCTGATCAAGAGTTTGCATGACTCCTGGTGACATCCGAGCACATCTCGCCTTGGTGACATCTGAGCACATTAAAGGTTAGTTCGTGTTAGTCACACTGAACACCACCTCCCTCCTCACCTGAGAAGAGGTGAAGAAGCAGTGTTTGTTTGATAATAAAAGGAGCTATCTCCGAACTAACAGCAAAAGTCAGTTTTATCAGCTGCTTGGCACACACAGCAGCTGTTTCCCTTTGCTGAGAAGCACCCATTACTTTCTACTGACTACAAGCTAATAAATTGCCAGGCCAATGACACGTGTCTGAGTATCCAATGATCATATTGCAAAGGTTAAGGTGACAAGATAGCAGCTGTAAATACAGCATTTTGCTCAAGGCCGCAGAGCTCCAAGTGGTCTGAGAGTGCTGGGTGTTTTCTGCTAGACAGCTCTGCTGATTAAGTGGTGGGACAAGGCCTTTTTCCTTTGCAAAGTTCACGCTGGGAAGTCCTGGGAAGTTTGTTTAACCATCAGCTGCCGTGTCAGGAGAGTTCACCAAAAGCGTTCTCGCCGGAGTTCAAACTGTGTTCCTCCCCTTTGGAAACGGAAGGGAAAATTCAGACCGAGCTTCAATTTAAAGATGAATAGTGCATTTGCAATTAGTGATGCCAATACACCGAAAGCTCTTTAACCACCAGCAATGAACTTGTGAACCTACAGTGTCTTTTGGTGTAAAACGCTTCTGTTTCGTGTAGGAAAATGAGGCACATCGGAGGGAACATTTTGCAAAATAATCGCATCCTGTTTTGAAGATCCTTAAGCCAAGATACACCTAAAATGGGACCTAAATGAAACATCAGAGGATGTCCACACAAGTTCTGATCCTGGTGGAGCCCATATCAGGAGACTCAGCAGCCTGAGGAGCACAAAAGGGATTTGCCCTCCGGTCTGTACAATGCAGATACGCAGTACAGGACCCAAACTCCCTTCAAGGCCATGAAGAACTGTCATCTCATGCCCTTTCTGTAGCCAGCAGCAGCAATCAGTGCCTGTGCAGGCTTTCTGTCTCGCCGTATAGGGCTGGCACTGGGTGACACCAATCCCTCTCCCTTCCTGGTGTCTTCGGGACATGCCTAGCTCCCACTGACTGTCTGCATGAAGGGGAGAAATTCAGCTTGAGGGTCCCACCTTTCATAGGATCATAGGACAATTTGGGCTGGAGGGGACCTCAGGAGGTACCAGTCCAACCTGCTGCTCCAAGCAGGGATGGATACAAGCCTGTGGATATACCCTATAAGTGCCCTTTGAAGTGTTCATGGCTGTCACTAGCTTCGCGCCAGCTGGCAGACTGAGATAGTCTGGTCTGAGTCACCCCTGGCTGTCAAGAACAGTCGGTTTCTGAAACGTATGCCCTGAACACAGCCCAGAGGCATTCATGCCCTCGGGTCTTAAATCTTCTCAGCTTCTAGTTAGGGATCCTGCCCTCCCCGTGGGGTCAGTGGGAATGTCCGCAGGGGCAGCCCCTTGTTTTCCCTTTACTTAAGCATTGGCCATACAGCATGCGGGATGCCCACGGTGCCATGAAATGAGGAGATCCCAATATGATTTATTACCTGGGATCCGCTCATTAAAGACCTTTAATTTCCAGAAGTCCTCATGCAAGCAAAGAACAGTTTCCATAGGCTCTCAGGGGAAAAATCTTTATTTCCACAGCCCATGTAGCATCTCCCTTAAAATTTGCTCACGGCGCCTTGCAGCACAGCAGCCAAGGTTACAGCGGATACCTTATTTCAGCCTTGCCAGCTAATTATGTGCTGCAAATGCAGCTAACACCCATGGTCTAACATTGCTTTAATGAAATCTCCCCACTGGGGACTTGGAGGGGAAAAAAAAGAAAGAAAAAGGGACAGATATACACTATCTTTCCTGACGAAGTTGTTAATTTTACACTGACAACAGCAAAGCCCTGAGTCAGAGTGTCAGAGTGCTCTTTGCTGACTGCTGACAGAGACTTTATTCACGGTGTTAAAATTGTGGCCTTCTTGTAGCGTTCAAGGTCCCTTGGTCTTCCTATGTAGAAATGCCCTTGAGGGGAGCGTTTGCTTTCCCATGCTTTTGGCAGGTCAGGGGCTGAGGCCTCGAAAATTGCCGAGACGCACGTCATCGAGCCCAGTGAGGTCAAAGGATTCATTGTGTGAGAAAGCTCTGGTTAGAGGAGAACTTGCAAAACCAAGCCCTAACTGACTGTGAATTGTGCTGGCCCAGGGTAGCCACGTCCCTGGGATGTGAGAGACCCACTTGTTGCAAATGCAGTGGGAAGAACTTGGAGCTGTATTAGGTTTTAACCCTGTTGGCTGCTGGGAACAGTCAGATGAAATTTGTGTTAAAGGGTCCAGAACTTAACTTGACCTGCCCTTTTCTCTCCAAAAAAAAGCCAACCTGCCTCCTGTGCTACCTGCGAGAAAGAACTGACGGTGGTGCACATTTTCTCCTCATGACCATCTTCCTTCATGACCTTCTAGATTCGTCCCCATCCTCTGGCAGTTCCCATCCTTCAGGTGAGCAAGATCGGACACTTCCCTGGATCTTTAATGCGAAACACCAGGGAAATGAAAGCAAACGAGCCCCTGGTTTCCTACCTGTTCGTCTCAGAGGAATTCGTTAGGCAATGGTATATCCTGCACTTACTTCTGAACTGAGCCCAGTAAATTGTAATTGGCCTAAGCAGATTTTCAGAGAAAATATCAACTTTTAATTTCCAAAAGACCAAAAGGTCATGTGTTCCAACAGTTAATCACTTCTCTGTTATTTCTGTCTCTACCTTCAGGTCAGTACACCCTTTCCTATTAGGTCAGCAGACCTTTCTTGTGCAATCAAATGTCCTTCTCAAATACAATTTCCAAGGATATGTCCTTAAGGAAAAAAAGTAGCCAAGAGCGTATGGAGATGCTGGATGGGCAATACAACACCTTTGGCTCCTTTGCTTCATAGCTAAGTGCCTGCTCACTGGGGTTGACCAGGGTGGATTTCAACTTGAGTCTCACACCTTTGGTTTCCCAGCAAAATGCCGTTGCTGTTCCAGCATCAGTCTCCAAGGGACCTTCCCTAACTGCTATTCCTCTGTTCAAGTCGTTAGCTGGAAACTTGGACTCAAGCCTACAAACGTGTGACCCTCCCTGTCATTGATTGCTAGCCTCTGAGTGAGTGATTTAATAATCCTGTACTAAGAACACGGAAAGAAGAATGTGACCGTGAGAACATTGCGGGAATGGCGGGAGCTCAGGAAGTACCATATTCCTGCAGAGAGGAGCCTGCACTCACAGGGAAAACTGAGCACAACAAAGCCTGGCCCAGCTCCAGGGAGGTGTTGAAAAAGCAGGAGAAAACCCTCTTTTTCATGCTAAAAACCCTCCCCATTTTATCAGTGCTGGTTAAAACAAATTCTCTTCTTCAGGAACAGGTGTCTTATAATTGCACAGCCTCTTCACGCCTTTAAACAGAGAGCTCCTTTGACATATGCCTGCTGGCAGCAAGCACTTTCCTTCCATATGAATGGCTCTTATTTCCCTTCCTTTTCCTCAGCCTCACTTGTACTGTCACACCATGCACAATATTTGACCCAGCCGGCCTCCTTTTGATACACCTATTTCCCATATTTAGAAAACATTTCCCATTTATTCCGAGGGGCCAGAGTTCCTTGACTTGGATTGCTTTTATATCCAGCCTGGGGAAGAGGAAAGGGGGGGCACAAGCAAGAGTTCCTCCAGATCAGCAATGTTGGCACAACTGTCCCCGCACGGCATGTGGTAAACCACTACGGTCAGGGAAATGTCGGGCTGATTCAGCCTGAATGGCTGCGGGATGGGAAAAGTCCCAATTTGCTTGGCTCAGCATAATCTTTTGGGCCAGCGCCCTGGATGATTATTATTGCAATATCCTTCCAGATCAAGCCCAGACATCAACAGGAGCCCATCTTCCTGCTTAGCGTGTGGTTAAACAAGGTCAGGGAGCAATATGCAAGTATCTAAGGCATTTCAAAGTATTTAAGGAATTTAATGAATGCCAACTGTACTGGTGGAAGGCTTCCTCGCCTGTGATACAGCGTAGCTGTCCAAGGACACTGCTATGGGAACATATATCTTCTTCTGGCAGCCAGGAGTCTGGGCTCTCCAAGCTCCAGTGCTGACTCCTTGTGTCATCCTGAGCAGGCCACGCACCAGCTGCTTTTTGGTTTGACTTCCCCAGCTACAAAGAGAGGTTCATTCACGTGTTCATCTTCAGTTATAACCAAGCAAAACCATGACTAGGAGATTTTGATTCCTAACACCATGAAATCAAAGGGCTGCTCCATCCAACAGTCTCGGTCCATTTGGAAGATGGGTTTGGGTTTATCTTGTTTGCAAATTTTTTTCCCTGTGTTCAGATTTCTGATTTGAATACCCATCCTAAGCACCAAAAAGTGCCTTGTTCTGGCAGTTAGTTCATGAGCATCTCTGATCTCAGGTCTTGGGAGGAAAAGCAGATTCAGAGAAGAGAGTTCTTTATCAGGTGGATCTCATTTACAATCACTTAAGTATAACAAGAGCTTTTCCTTATTGGGGTGTAAACTTGAGCTTCTTCCTGCTCTAAGTGTAAAATTATTTTCTCTGGAAATTTGCAATTTGTTGACAAAGGAGAGCAAATCACTCAAGTTCGACAATAGCTCCTTGTAAGGCAGAAAGTAATCTGATTTAGACAAAGTGATGTTTGCAAATATGTTCTGCACATATATCATTAGGTTTGTCTGGAAATGCTTTTAAAGGATTGGGGCCAAAGCCTGCCTTGGTGATTTTGGTGCAAATCTGGATTAGTTTCACGGAAGAGCAGTAGAATTAATTCCGGTCAAGGTTGCTGGAAGGGAGTAGCCTTTGGCTCTTACTCTATTAAATTGTTTTCTTTGCCGCAGTAAGTGCTCCAGAGGTCCATTTCTCTGGATTGGACAGAGGGATCTTCTTTACAAACCACCTTCTCATGCTATCACTTTACAGCTGTGCTAATTTTTCCCGTGCTGGTGTCCTTCTATTGGGAAATCTAGCTGCTGGCTTTCCGGGATCTCACCTGAGGAGTGAGTTATCAGAGCTTGATTTACAAAAAAAGGGATGCCTCTTTTTTTTT
This sequence comes from Aptenodytes forsteri, assembly GCF_000699145.1. Lineage (NCBI taxonomy): Eukaryota > Metazoa > Chordata > Aves > Sphenisciformes > Spheniscidae > Aptenodytes > Aptenodytes forsteri. The sequence continues at coordinate 2,016,424 of NW_008796046.1, read as the reverse complement.
GAGGGGTGGAGTCCCTGCTGTCTTTCATCAGCGGTTCTGGGATGTTGTCAAACCAGACCTTTCTGGTTTTTCAAACCTCTTTCCTCCCCTTTTCCTCTCTTGTCTCCACCATCTCTGAGGGTGCCTTAGTCGTCTTCATCTGTAATGTGGTGCTGGTACAAGCATCTTTCCAAGCCTGCAGTTCTCCCTGGGCGTGTGGTTTTACCATGGCAATCTCTTCCCCCTTGGTTTCTCATACATGTAGAGACAAAGGGGAGCCCGAGGTTGTAGTGTTGTCCCAGTGGTCCTAGCTAAAGACTAGATAGGATTCTCTTCATGTGCTGCCTGGCAGAAAGGCTTTGCCCACACCCCTGTTCTCTTGGCGTGAGCAGAAAGCCCTGTTCAGAGGAAAGCCAAACTGTCCAAAGGAGAGTTATCGGGCTGTGCTGCTGCCGTCTGATGCAGCATTGACTGAATGTGCACTGAACTTGGCTCTACCTGGGCTGAAGCAAACGTGACTTGGAGAGGGATCTAAGAGCACATCCTGGGGGTAAAACATGAAAAATGGAGGCTGTCCAGCCTAAAGAAGCAGGGCTGGTGAGGAGATGGGAGAAAAGTACATTCAAAGCTGCTGCAGAGAGGAAGAAATATAATTTTCTTCTTGTCTGTGCTGGCAAGAAGCTCAGGTTAGATGCTAGTTTGGACAATTTTAGATCTGAATCTCGTTGAAAAGGGAAAACATGGTGTGGCATCACACGTGACAGCTGTTGGAGTTATTGCAATTTAGATGCTTCTTGGTTTGAAATTGCTGAGAATCATCAACTAAGAGGCTCTTTCGAGGTTTCTAGCAGTCATCTTCAGTGTGGGTCTGTGAGCATACAAAATGCGTCAACCAGCATCATACCAGTGTGCCCATTTCCCTGCTTTAATATCCCGAGCGTGTCAAGGAGAATGATACAGGGTCTGTTCCAAGAAAGGAGACATGCTGCTGTATTTTAATGTCCTTTCTGCCTAGAGGTTGGTGTTCCCCCCTAGCTGCAATTTATTTGGGGGGGGGGGGAAGGAATCTTCAACCCCTTGGACTCCCCCCTGTTTGACCTGCTCCCTTCCATTCTCCTGGTGGTCTCTAACCATTCATCTGCCACCAACCCTTCCCACTTCTCCCATTTTCCCTGCTCCTCTTCTTCCTCCAGTAAACCCAATGCTTTTCTCCTCTGGTGTCTCCTCAAAGCCAACAATGTTCCCCCCTTTCCGACACTGATCTCCCTCCTCCCAGCTGTTGTTCCCACTTGCTACGTCTGTTGGCGTTCACAGGCGGAAGGGGAGATGAGGGTTAACTTCCTTGTGAACCTCTCCTTTCCTGCAATTTTTTTATTTAATCAATGAGGCCAGAGAGGCTCTGTGCTTATTCTGGCTTGGATCCATCCCTCAGTTTAACCCTTCCACCGGGGCAATTCTGTAGCTCTAATTTGCCAATGAGGTTTTTCTTCTGGGAAAACAGTGGACAGACCTGTAGCTCACAGATGCAGGTCGTTAGCAAGTGGGCCAGCAAATGGGAGCAATTCCCTGGGCTGGAAATGCCTTTTCCATCAGTTAGAACATCACTTGGGCTTCGCAGAAGTGTCTGTGAGAGGCTGCAGCCACAAGTGCTGAAGAGCCATTGTGTTCGGGACCTTTTTGGTTGAACATAGAGCAGGAAGCAATTGGCTTGAATTTTGTACAAGTGGGCAATTTCTCCATTTCCTATTTTATCCCATAAGGAAATCTTTGTCTTGTATATGAGAAGGAGGGGGGAGGAAGAGGGTAAATTGCACCTGTGAAGTTACCTTTGTTGAGCAAGACTGCTTTGTCCCAGTGGGAGTACCTTTCGTTTAGTCTTTTTTCTTCATCTTCTTTTCGTTTCACTCATATTAAAACTTTTCACCTAAAAATATCCATTGATATTGGCGTCATGGGAGAATGATATCCTTGAACAGCTGGTGATCCCTTGAGGACTCCAGCAACGTGCCCTAGGAGATCCTTAATTGATCTGAGTTTTGTTGGGTTTCAAGTACTTGGCAAAGGTTTTTTTGTGGAAAGGACACAATTTGGTTGACTCCAGACCTCTTAACAGGTATGAATATCACCGCTGCAAGGGCTGGGCTGCTCCTGCCATTGCAGAGAGAAGGGAAAAGACAAAGAGCTGAACTGGATAGTTGTGAAGGAAACCTGTACTTAAGGGTCAGAGGACAGGAGACAAAGGCAATGAATTTTTGTTGCTTCCTTATCTCCCAGAGGTCCACAGAGGAGCTGTAGCCTCCTGGTCTTCTCTCAGCAGCAAAGGTTGTTCAGAAAGTTGTTGGTGATGGTGGAAATTCTTGGCTGGTGGTGGCATGCCTGACTTTCCAGGATCCTGGTAGATACGCAGGCAGCAGGGCCAAAGCTTTTCAGGTGCACTGGGCATGCTGCTGCCCAAGGAGCTGCACCTACCACTCTACATCAAACCCACTGAGACCTCTAGGGCACAATGTACTGCATTCAGCCCAGCTACCATCAGGTAGCTTGAGGGACATCACATGTGGCTGGAGAGGAGCCAGCCAGGTGGCAGCAGGTCTGAGTCTGTCCTTGCTTTCTTGGGTTTTGATGCCGAAGTGACTGAAAGCCCAGTTGGGTGCCTGGAATGGCAGATCGGAATATGTCCCTTTTGCCTTCAGCATCATGGGCTAACTCCATCAGCAGCTCATGCAATCCTTCCTGCTGAGCATTTTTTTTGCATAAACACACCCAAATCAATCAACAGGAAGGTAATTTACGGCTTGTCCTGAGTCCCACCCATAACGTTTAACAGCCACTGTTAGTTTTCACAGGTACTGATTGCTCCAAATCCCCAAATTCCCTGGTTTTATCCTGAAAACCATATTCCACTGGAATCCAGACCTGCACTCTGGGATTCATCTCAGACCTTATGAGAACATACAAATGTGGAAGCAAATATAAATGACCCTCAAGGGCTTTCAGGCTCAGTTCCTCCTGGGGTGCCTTGTGCCTCTCAAAGGAGAGGGGAAAGCAGCTGTTGTGATTTGCTCCCGCTCTGAATACCCTACACTTCCAGCATGCTGCACTGCTCTGTGTCCGTGCTGCAATCAAATCGCTCTGATGGTCGCTTTGCTGCTCCTGGGTCCATTTCTGTGGCTTCTGGGCTCCACAGTAGGGATGAACTGGTTTCCAAGTGAAAAATTCAACATGTTGCATGAACTTGCAGTAAGCAACTCCCTGCGCTGGGAAAGCCATCAGGTTGTACTGACAGTGGAAATATTCCTTTGCAAATGGGCTCTCAGGGAAAGCGGAGCATTTGAGGAGCTCTTTCTCACTTTCTCTCTCTCTTTTTAAATTAGGGTTGTGAGCTGGCACTCAACTCCTGCTGTGAAAAAATAACACACAAAAAAGAAGTACCAGAGCTCAGTTGAGAGCTGCTGCCACTGCTCATGACCACGTGCTGGAATATGTACGTCAGTCCCCTGAATAAATCCTAGGGGCAAAAAAAATAATTAAAAAATGTTGTAATGTTCTTGGAAAGCATTGTATTTGCAGGGTCAGGGTCTGTCTTCAGTGAAGAGGGGAGGGGGAAAGGTATCACGGATTAATAGGGAGCAAAAGGTTGTGCTCTGGAGCAGAAAAGGGCACCCCAAGCTTCTGCCAAAGAAGGAGGCAGCAGTTCCCATCAAGCCACCGATCTGTTGTGCTGCTTTGTCTCACCAGGAAGGGCTTCCTGGTGGGGTGTCTTCTTGTGAAGACTTTCTCCTCATAGTTGAGAGGTTTTGGCTTTGCTCTCCATTTTGCTGTGACCTCCCCACAGATCATGCAGAGATGGGCCTACAGAGGGGCTGAGGAGCCTCTAGTCCACCTGTAAGCCCCCCATCCTTATTTCCTTGGCTGAACTGTGGCTCCAAAGGCCCTTATCGTGCAGCCAAAACTGGCTTCAGCAGCTCTCACCCTGCCCCTGGTTGCTATTCCCTTCCATGGGCTGCCCCACCCTCTCCTACAGCTTTAAAAAAGCCTCTTTTTTTTTTTGGCAAGGTTATTTTTAACTTGGATCAATTCACAGGTTTAGCATAAGACCCCCAGCCTGCTGCATGGGAATGACTCAAAGTGCTAGCATGCAGCCAGCTGGGGAAAGTACATTGGGGTGGGGAAGAGGTGGAGAGAGAGTAGTTACATGTGCTTTGCCAACAAAAATACGGCTGGTGTTTTACCACCGGCTGAGGGAACATGGTTGCTGCTGAGAGAAGTCCTTCTCCCCTCTTGGGAGAGGTTGGTGAGGAGCAAGGGAGATGAGGAATATGGGAGAGGGAAGGGAAGCAACCCCTTTTCAACAGTAATAAATTGCAGCGTTGGCTTGCTGAACGAGGTCAACCACAGCCCAAAGGTCTTTGCAAAGCTGGCTTTGAGAACAGATGAAGTCCTGATTAGTCATGGCCCGTGGTCACACTCTCAAGCACTTTGCAGCCTGTCCTGAAACACCACCCCAAAGGTGGCTTTACCTACTTCGTATTCCCCACACGCTGGCTGCAGACCAAAGGGAGCCGCAAGAGCCTGTCCTGGGAGATTCCCTTGATTTTGTTAGGGATGCATCATTTATCTCCTTCAGCTTTTTAATTTTATGCTTCTCTTGCTGATATTGAGAGGTATCCAGAGTGGAGGTGTCTTTGACATTTTGCATGCGTTTACTTAAATTTGGTTTTCCCATTTCATTTGATTAATTCTGTTTGTGTTTGTTTTATTCAGTTGGTGATGGAGTGTAGGATCATGCATGTCTGAAAGACTCTGTAATTGCATTGCCTGTCTTCTGATAGTGCAATTAATCAGGCATATTAATCATCACTGCTTTCCAATTATTGCCTCCCATGTAGAAATATAGTCCTGAAAATTTAAGCATAAACCTAAATCTTTACAGACTTATTCCCATTAATAACAGTTATAGACGTGGTGACTTCCTCCATAACCCCTGGGCAAGGAGGGGCCTTTTGTGATGAGTTGTTTATGCCGACTTGATTTGATTTGAAGACCTTGGTCATTTACATAGTTTAATTGATGGAAGTTATTTCCCAGAAGCTTGAAGTCTTATATCTGATTTATTTCCTGAGAATAACAATCTGTTTGTAGGTGCTCTGGATAGACAGTGTTTTGTGATATTTCTGTTATTGCTTTACTTCCTAATAGTCTACAAAAAGGCTATGAAAAGCCTTTAAGTTGCTTATTAAGAGGAGTCTTGAGTAATATACGGCTTGACTAATATATGACCTACACGGATGGCAATGCATAGGTGGATTATAAACCTGTCAAAAGGCACTTTGGCTTTTAGTTATGTTCTTTGGCAGGAAATAAATGCCATTCCTCTATGAGCTCTATTATCTTAAGCATACCCATGCCTCATCTGAAAGGAATTGTTAAGATTTATCGCCCGGCATTTGGCCGTTGTGATACCTGAAGGAGTCCTGTTGCTAGTCTTGAGTAATATACGGCTTGACTAATATATGACCTACACGGATGGCAATGCATAGGTGGATTATAAACCTGTCAAAAGGCACTTTGGCTTTTAGTTATGTTCTTTGGCAGGAAATAAATGCCATTCCTCTATGAGCTCTATTATCTTAAGCATACCCATGCCTCATCTGAAAGGAATTGTTAAGATTTATCGCCCGGCATTTGGCCGTTGTGATACCTGAAGGAGTCTCCTGTTGCTACGGCTGTATTAGGTGGGAGAAGAGGTTCCTGAGATGAGCAATGCCTATGGAGTAAGGAAGTCACTGGGAATTCAGCATTGTGAAGATGAAATTTTGCAAAATATTGGTTAATGAGAGAGATTTTGGTGTCTTTGACACCCTGAGGTCCTCCACAGTGTTGTCCCAAAGCATGAAAGCTCATAACACTGCTACAACAGACCCAGAATCCACTCTTGCTATGGTGCTGGGTCTTTTACAGTCCTGAAACGCATGGCTGGGGACCATCTGTTTGAGCTTGTGTATGAAGGCAATTTTTTTGTCTCTGGCTTAAGTATTATAAGGTCAGGACTGGACTTATTGGATGCTGGACTTGACTGCTGAAGGACCATAGAGTGTTTTTATAAGCAGGTGGTTTGGAACAGGAGAGTTTTCAACCTAGGGAATTTCCAAAGCACTGAGAAACTGACTCCTGGTAGATGCAAGTGGAAATGATTGTAAATAGCTCATTGCACTAATTATGCAAATGATTGTATTTACACTGATAGGAACTCAAGGAGACCACTGGGCTTGGTCTGGATGCACATAGATGTAACTAGAAAGTGAAGCCTAGTCCATCACCTGCCTTGGTTCAGGACCTTTACAGACCTCCAGTAACCCATGGCTGGTCAGAGATGATGTAGTAAAAGCCTGCCCTCACGGACAGAAACTTGGTTTGAAGCTTTTACAGAGGAGCATGGGCATGGAAAGCCCTATATTACAGCTGTCACTGGGGTACAGAAACTTTTTCCCTCCTTGCTATCCATTCTATTACCAACAGTTCTCATTTCCCTAATTTAATTAGCTAGCGAAAGACCATTTACATTCATTAAATAAATCAGCATTCTGGTTCATTGTGAAGCTAATGATCCAGTCTCTAATTCATGCGGTTACAAGGAACTTGATAAACAAAAGTAGCTGCTGCCAGCAAGCACCTGCCCTGGTGAAACCCGGCTTTGCCAGCTCCATCCATTCAACGCTGGCCACATGGAGAGCCCGGTGCCCCCTGCCCTGTCCCTTTCATACCTGGATGCTGCAGGGTTCAATGGAAGATGTGTGTGGTCCTCGTTCTCTCCCTCTTCCAAGGGCACGGTGAGTCCTTGCTCTGTGTAGTACGTGCCTGCTTATCCACAGAGGGTAGGTGTTGTACAGGGGGCTGCCTGGAAAAACTTACTGTTTAGCTCAAAATTAAGTATTTGTTTTTTGCAGCTTTGGAGGCTGTTGGTTTGATCTTGGGTACTGTGAAGGCGGGAGGTCTCAGACAGTTTCCAGGAATTGAGAAATATCCACAGTTCAGAGTCAACCACGCAAGTGGCTGAAATTAGTAGGAAGTGGACAACTAAACAACTTCACGGTGCAGGATCCAGGGGGGATCCAGGGGTGACAAAAAGGGTGCAGCTGCCCCTGCTGTGTGATGTAGAGCGTGTGGCAGGCTTTGGCTCTTCATGAAGAGGAGGGTGAGGGGACTGTGATCCCAGTGTTGAACTTGCGTTGAACGTGGCATTGAACTTAAAGGTCAAGCCGGATGGGGACTCTCTTAAGGAGATGGTTCTCATTTTCTCACCACCATGGTAATGCAAGTGCTTCCTCATGAGAAACGATGAGGATCTGAACAGGGTCTTATCTCTTTTGCCCCAGTAATGTTGATGTCACTGGAGTCACTCCAAGTTCAGACCAGAATGATCCAAGCTAACGGGGGATTCTGCTTCCATCCCCTTGAGGGTAGGCATCCAGAGATGGATGAACCTAAATGAATCACTGCCTGCTCATTTTTTTTCAGGCACTGGAGAGTCATGCTTTGAAGTCTGAAATCCCAGCTTCGTCCATCTGGGATGAACTCCTTCTAGGAGTAGCAAGATGTCAGGATGGAATGTGGCTTTCCTGTCATCGCTGGGATGTTCTGCTGACAGCTCTGTAGACCTTGACTGCATTGACCCCCTGCAGCCTTGCTATTAATTTCTTTAAATTCTAGTGAGGGGAGGTATCACTTTGCAGACCAGTCCAGGGCTTTCAAACTCAGCCACATTTCTTAGCAGCTTCTTCTGATGGGCTTGTGTCAAACGCTTCTGAAGAGAATCTAGCCAGCTGGGCCCAAGTTCATCCTACCTGTCATGGGTTTCTAACTGAAGTATCTGAGCTAGGATGCTTTTCAGACTGATATAAACTGCTTCAACCTTCAGAGAGGGATTGAATCTAGTTAAGATTCAGGACTATAAACTTGGGCCTTTACTGTAGTTTGGTCACTCTCTAAAGGCAAATAACTTTTTAATGAATTCCAAATGATGAACTACACAACAGAAAGCTGACAAAAATATAAGTTTAACTGCAGCATTATTCCAAACCATGAAAATCTATTATCTTTTTCATATTTCTAAACCAATACCCCTGCTGTTTCCTGAGTGTCTTCCTTTTTTTGGTCCATCATTAAAAACAAAGCCTATCTACATTTGTGCACAGAATAATTGGAAAGGAGGATTAGACTGAAAGGTGATGTAATAGCTTTCTGAGCACTCACAGGAAATGAAGATCTGTGGAAATGTAAAATACTGGAACAGAAAATACCTTTATCTTTGGAAGCCACTAGTTGAAGTGTCCAAGGCTGCTCTTCTAGTGGGTGGAAAGAGAAAGGCACTTGTGCAGGTTGATTCAAACCACCCTAATCTATGTGTCCAAAGTGGATTGGCTGAATTGTCCTCTGAAAATCTCTTTCCCTTGCCTATAGAGAGAATACTTAGTCTAAATGCTGATTTTTTCTAAACGTGTAGACTTAGGTGATATGAACCATACCCTGGCATCTATTCAAATAACCAACAGAAATTGCAGAAAACAAGGAGAAATCTCCGGGTGCTTTAGCCAAGCAAACCCTCCCGGGAACCTTTTTGCTGTCTACTTCAGGACCTTAGTTTGTATGCTCAGGTCATGAGCACAGTCACCCAAGGTATAGCCAGTGGAGAGAAAGAGGAACCTCTTCAGAGCGCAGTTCAGAGCAGGAACATGAGCTGGCTTGACAATAGGTGTACTGAATAGGGCTGTCGTAATAGGCATTAATCTTAGCTTGTTAGGATGGGAGCAGTATCTTCCTTCACGTCCGCCCACCATGACGAATGTCAGGGCTGCTGCCGCCGAAGCCAGCCAGGAATCCTGAACAGGCAACAGCATCCCCTGAGCAAAGGTGTAATCACCTTTCAGTAATAAAGCCCAGCGTCAGTACTTTTTTGTAGCTTCGGCTTTAAAATCAATTTGGGTTGAAAACAGAAGGCGAAGGAAAATTATGGTGCCAAAACAGACTAAAAACAATGAAGGCATTTTTGAGTTACAAGATGTTAAAGCATGAACCCTGAAATGAAATTTGGTATGTTTTTGCCCAGCATGTCATTGTTTCCTCTCCCCATGATATTGCATCACAGCGAAGCAGACTCCTTCGAGTTTAATGGGAACAATGTGTTTCTTTTCCTGAGGTGGTAGGGAAAGACATTAGGTTATTCTTAGTTATTTGGATAAATGCTTGTGTTTTGTGAAGGACCTCCCAGTAAGTGTGTGGATACTGCTGTTGCTTACCATGCTGTACTGGACTTGGAAGCAAAGTGGTTTGTGTTTGAAATAGGGGTGGTGTTGCAGCTGAAGCAAAGTCTCAAAAACAAATTACAGCTGTTGATACGGTGTGGTAAAGGCTGGAGGAGGTTTCTCTCCTCCTAACAGAGGCACAAACCCTGCACTGGCACCCTTAGCTATGCCTAAATATGCAAGATAGCTTGGGGCACCCACTAGACAATCAGCTTGTCTGGGTGGCCTTCGGGTAAAGTGGAAGGGTGTTATGTATTTTCCCTTCCTCTGTATTTGTGTATATTAATTAGGGAGGTGTTAACTGCAAAACACACTCTCATGGTAAGATCATAAGAAGGCACAGACACCGTTCCTCTGATAGATGCGCAGCGGTTTCTCTCTTGCCATGCTAAGCCTCCCTCCCCTTTGAGTCCTCTGCAACTTCAGGGCTTGAGCTTGAAGTTAAGGACTAACCTGCCCTCCACATTTCATTACTGGGGTCAGAAATGGGACTTTGGGACCTTCCTAAGATGTGACTGTAAAATCTGCATCACATGGCAGGCTTTGGGACAGTCAGCCACCCCCAGCTTACACTCAACAGGGACACATATCCACGAGTGTTGCACACCCATCTCACCCAGCTCCTTTCGAATCCAGCCCTGCACAAAACATGCCCGCGTGCATTCAACCCCAATCCTTGTTTCCCAAGTTAAATTCCCTTTCTCCCCTTAAAGAGAATTCCTGCACTGTTGACATTCATCATCCGTGTGTCAATCTCGGCGTGCAAAGATGTATTGCGCTGTGTACTCCGTGCAGAGCCGGGAGTGTCCCAGTAGCCTTTTCTGAAAGTCATTTTGAGTAATCATCCCTGGAGGGTCCCTTAAGCACATTCAGTTCTACATCAAGCTGCATCACCTCCGCCTCATTAGCATTCTGCAAAGCCGCGCTCCCTTCCCCCTCCTGCCCTTTCTGCTCTTCACCGAAAAGACAGACAGAAAGTCCTTCCTCTCCTCAAATAGCTCCACTGCTACCTCGTTCATCTTAGCACCTAAATCAGAACTGCCTGTGTGCTTGCTGCGCACCGTTATTTTTCACTCTGTGCCATCCCCTGCTCCTTTGGTGCCCTTCACAGGAGCTCATGGTAGCAGTGTGAGAGCCTTCTCCCCTGCAGCCCCTACCATCCATTTATCTCCACCTTATCGAATTGTTTAAATAGCCAAGACTATTTCTGCACTGACTTTAGGAGCTTTTCCAGAGGCCTTACAGCGCTCACCCTATTCCCCTTTCCATATACATTATTGCAAAATCTTCCTTAGATCTGGGGCTTGCAAGCGCGCAGATGTGGCTTAAAGGTGCACAGGTCTCAAGCTGACTCTTTCCAAACTTTCTTCTTGTGTAGATCTCAGAGCACTCTGGTCCTCTCTCTTCTCCTGCTGGGTCCCTAAGGTGGGGAAGGGCTCTGCATCGATACTGCTCCAGGCATGGCTGCATGCTGGGGAGGATGCAGGACCTGTGATTTACCATCTTTTTCTCATGGAACAGCTGCATGAAAAGCCACTAATGGAGTCTTTAGCTTCAAGGTACGTTGTCTTTGATGGCTTTTCTGCTCTCCCTCCCTCTGCCGCCTCTTGTTCCTGCCGTCAGGCTGCTGCATGCCATCCCTTCTCCCCTGCCAGCACAGCTGCTCTGCTGAAAGCTGGTTTGGGGAACGTATCCAGCTTAAAAGCAACATATTTTGGGGGGAGGTAATCGGTTGCTTCTCTGATTCTTTTTATCCTGCCCTACTCAGCCACAGCTTTGCAGTACTACACCATGACATGGCAGGAACAAACACTTGGGAGGGGGTAAGGGACAAGGACTAGGAGGCAATTGTTTAAGCTGATGTTGCTGCAAAAGAAAATGTATCAAGAAACCACAGGCTGAGGTGCAAGGCCTCTAAGTGAAGTAACAGAGGGATAGTGTCACGTTCCTTTAAATCCCCCAAGGAATTTGACTTACTGGACGGCGATCCCTTCTGCAAGGAAAAAACCCCAAACAAACAGCCCTTTATAAATCAGGAAACGCTTCACCCTCTGCTCCTTTCTGTGCCTCTTCCTGTCAAAGTTAAGAGTCATGAGGATATACAGAGATGCAGAATAATGCAGTAAATAAATAAGTGCCCTGGAGCTCAGTTTTGATTGCAAATATTTTAGATCTGCATGGATTTGCAGAGACACCGTAAGCTGCGCGGCAGAATGAAAGCCTGGCAACATTCGTAGCTCCAGACCCCTGCCGAGAGCTGTTCAAATACATCTTTAAATAAAAAGAAAATCATGGCAAAGGCTGAAAACAGCAAACCTTTTCCCCCCTCTTGCTCCTTGTTTCTCAGTTCAGCACGTCCCAGTGACGTTTCCTCATGTGTTAGGGTGGGTGCTTTGAAAACCTGCCAGAATCACATCATTTGTTCTTGGTGTTAGAACCACCAACTCCACCACCTGAAAGAAGCCCTTATCACCTAGAAAAATGGGTCTTGCACCCCACGGCATGTGGGGAAGAAAGGCACAGAGGTGATTTTTGTAAGTGGGAGTCTGCTGTTCACATTAGTTTCTGAGGCAGCTGAAAAATTTAGCACTGAGACTTTTTGGAAAACATCTTCACTTCTCCTTCACTGGCATGGTCCTCCCTGGGCTGTTTCTTCTGCCACTAAAAGCAGCTCAAATTCCTGAGGCATGTGGATTGGGATCTCAGATGTGCCTGACTCTTTCTGGAGGTATTTAAAAGACATGTAGACGTGGTGCTTAGGGACATGGTTTAGTGGTGGACTTGGCAGTGTTAGGTTAACGCTTGGACTTGATGATCTTAAAGGTCTTTTCCAACCTAAATGGTTCTGTGATTCTATGATTCTGTAGTTAGTGAAGAGAAATAGGTGCCTCCAGAAACTGATTTGGCCCTACTAAGATCCAAATCACCGTTCAGGAGTGCCTCTGAGTTGCCTCAGGCTGTAGCATGACCTTGAGCAATTCGGTTCCCCACGTAGGCACTTTGGTCTGGTGTCAAATGTTGGGATGGGCTCTCCAGACCCAATGGTGCTGCCTTTTTGGAGGCTGGGGCAGAGAAAGCACGGGCATTTCAGGTGATGACAATCAGCTCACCGGGGACTGTGTTTGTGTCTGTCATTTCTCTTCCACCTTCTTTCTTCATCTCTTGTACCTGATTTCCCTGTGGTCCCTTGCACTCCCCCTGATCTCCAGTTCCTTACCACCTCCCACACCAGCTCCTGTCTCCTGTTGTGTGCTGAAATGGGAAGCTCCTGGGGCTGTTAGACCATCCAGTTGATGTGGCTACAGTGCTAGTTCTGGTGAGAACCATAGCTGGACCTTCAGACCATAGTACAAATTCTTTGCCCTCAGGCAGGATCTGGGCTTTAAAATGCTTGATATGAAACAGCAACCAAGGGATATGAATATTAAGCATTGCAAGACCTTGGAAAATCTGTCCAAGTGTAGCACAAAGAAAGTAGCTGAGTGTCAAAAATGTGTCCTTCCTAAATGCGAAAAGAAGGGCCAGTGTGACTGGGATGTGTCCAAGCAGCAAGCAAGGAGGCAAGGCTCCCATTGCCTTGAAGCTGGGAGCTGTGGTGTGACCATGAGCGTGGTTCTAGAATGAGGAACCGCTGAAAGGCCAAACCCTTTTCCGTCCCTGCTCACTAATTTGAGGCTGCAGTAACACAAATGTGGCAAACAAACGTCTCTGATTTCGTCTTCTGGTTTCAGGGCAGGCTTAACCCAGCATCAGTCTAATTGTGTTGCCCTGTGGTTTACTGAACCAGCCTGATCTTGTTCCCTGTGGTTAATACCCGCTGCCAAGACTTTTTGCCTTTAATTCTTCTTTTGTCATCTCTTTTCATCCTAGCTTAGGCTAAAGGGCTTAGCTTCTGAAACATGCAGCTTGGGTATCTCTAAACCATCCTAAGACTTAAAAAAGCAATATTTAAGCATGCTAGTTTTAATGCACATCTTTGGTCTTCTTAATACCTTTAGGGGTATAAGCAGGCTTTCTATTCTGTATTTACGCGGTATCTTACCCAGAGAGGTCTTAGTTCATGGCTGGGATTCCTATGTATTGCTAAAGAGATCCACAGCTTGTCAGTCTGTTCTCTTTATCTGTCTTTAACCAGCGTAGTTCAGCTGCAGACCCTTCAAAGAGCGGGCAGGAGCTCACTCAACCTCACTTACTTGGCTGGAGGGGTCCCTAAACAGAGGTATGGGCCCACTGCAGCAGTTTGTCTTGGGAAACTTTCTCTAAGTAAAGGCAAATGTGTGCTACTGTTCTGCTGGGAGACCTTGCAAATCCTTCACCTCTAAGTTTTCCCACCATGACTTTCAGGGGAACAGGTCCGGAGAGGTAGTGTTGGTGCAACACAGCATCCCCGGGACCGGAGCACGCTGTCAGCGTGGCAGCAAAACCTTTCCCCGTGGCATCTTCTGAGCATCTACTGAACCGAGCACAAAACCCTCCCTGTGGGACAGACCGTGGGGGCTGGGAGCTTCCTTCCCCCTCATCCCCAAGCCCTTCCACTTAATTTGTGTCATTTTGTTCAGATGCAGCTGGAAAGAATTAAAATGTCAGCCAGGCACAATTGCCTCAATTGAGATGAAAAGCTGCTGGAAGAAACAATGCTAACAAGCATGGCAAAGAGAAAAAGGGAAAGCCTGGTGCTGTTTAGCTGGTAATAATTAGCCCCAGAAATGGAAACAGGCAAGATCCAGCGTGGCTCCCTTTCAGTTCAGAGGAGGTCCAGTTAGGACCAGGTCGATGATCACTGCTTAATTGCTGTTAATCCATTACTGGATGGAGTCTGGTCTCCAGGATGTGCCCGTCATGCAAAAGCATGTGGCAAGCCTGTTGTAGAGAGCAAGGGCAGGCAGAGATGCTCCTAAGACTTGGCTGTTGTGGGAGGTGACCTGCTTGGATAGGGTTACTTGGTGACCGGTGGTTGTGGGGGTGCAACATTTAGGAGATCCTTTGGATATTCATATGTTACCCAGAACGGAGTGACAGAAGGAGAAGTGTTCAGCTGTTTAAACCAAATGACTATGTGAAGTCAGGACTCATCCCACCACAGCCCAAGACACTACAGGTAAAGAATAATAGATCCAAGGAAATCACTGAAGCTCCACATGCCTTTGCTAGGAGATCAGATGTGGGACTTTTGGATCAGGAACATGCAACAGCCCTGCCTTGAAGACTCAGTATTTTAGCCTACTGGTTAGCTTTGGAGAAACCTAAAAAATGGGACTAGAAAGGTCCTTCAGGGTTGTAACTCCTCCTGTTCCTGTGTCCTCAGCCAGAACTTCTTATCAGGGCTGAGTTCCTGCAAGCAATGCGGAGGATGCTCTGGGTCCACCAGCCCCTTTTCCTTCCTTCTCCTCTCTCCAAATCTTCCTTCTTTTTCTGGACAATGTGAGGACAATCCAGACAGCCTCGTGCCCATTGTGCATCCAGTCTCAGTTTGTAGCAGGAGCAGTAGCCAACTGCGCTCTTCCTTTTCTTCTTCACATCTTCCCAGCGCAGTTTCAGCACAGCACACATTTTATAAAGCAACCTCCTCAGATGAGAGCCTGGGGTCAGGGCTTCTTCCATGCTGTGCGAGTGGCTTCATTTATACAAGGGTTGCATTGGGAAATATGGGAATAGAGAGTACTGGGAGGGCAGTGACGTCCGTATCACACTGGAAGCACTTGTGAACTGGAGATTGACTGTCTCTGGTCTACTTGGCTGTTAAAATATGTGATGATTTCATGTGTTGTTCCAGGTCTTTCTTGTTTACCTGCCCTGAGGTAGGTCAGTGTTTGCCTCTCTCGCTGTGTGACTCAGTTTGCATCCACCATCAGGTCAAATGTTTGATGTGCCTGGGAACTCCTCTGTTTTTTTCAAGCTAAAGCAGTTGACCTAATAAAAGGTATGTTCCCTCCCTACAAATCTTGCTTAAGCTCAGCCTTGAAGCCTTTCAGGCAATATTTATCACACATCAATGCTGCATACTCAGATTATTGCTTCTAGAAGGAGCAAGATGGGCAGGACAGGTTAAACACCAGATAATGGGGGTGACAGGACACCCTGGAAATTGTTTTTAAGGTGGAATTGATGGCACAGAAAGGAAAACAGCTTAAAGGAAAATGCAACCTAGTTGTACGTGATTGAAATCAAGGGGTCTTAAGAGTATGTTTAAATGTTTTCCTGGCCTGACATCTAGGAGTTGCTCCACAGCAAAAGCCAAGGCAGAGCAGTGAAAGATGGTTGCTGACCAAAGGAGTACGACTGCCCCAGACGCACTGTGAAATCTGAAGTGTACCTTTTTTTTTAAATAAAAAGCCTGCCCCCCAACACGGCAGACTGAGTTCATACTGAAGTACCAACACATGGGTGCCTTTCATTGCTGTTTGAGATAGGGGCTGCCCTTCTCCCTCTTATCTACTTCAGTAGCTGTGCTAAGCGTCATGACTTTTTCACAGCAGTGCAAACACCCAGCTGAAGCTAGGTCCAGCACTTCTGACATCTGCTTGTACATGCCCTATCTTTTAATGCAAGCAGCAACACACCTCCCAGTTTGGTGGGACAGAGAGCTGTGATCTGTCTTGATGTGTGTTTTCAAGGGGGAGGCAAGGGAAGAGAATGGGTACTCAGACAAAGCCAATTCTTACGGTCCAGTGGTCCAGTCAGACCATTGTTCCAGTTAATCCCATCTTCTCAGATAGCAATTGCTCATTGGGAAGATGAGACTCTTCCCAGGATGCAGCCGGTGAGCTGTGCAATACCCTCAACCGTGTGAAAAACAGCTTTCTCACCCTCCCATGTAAACTTCTTACGCTCTCTGAAGCATGACGTTAGATTACCTGAACAATATTGTCTTCCTGCTTCTTTTGGTTAAGCCCTTTCTTTGAGCTGAGATTTCTCCAGTGAGGCATTGAAGTGAAAATCACTCCTTGATGGCCCCTGTTGTAGGGACTTTCACAATAAACACCCTCTCCCCTTCCCCTGTTTTATCTCTTCCTTCAGAGCTAAGAGGTAAAAATGACAGTATATGGTCATGACTTGTTTTGCAAGTGCGAGACATGGTCCTAAAGGAGATGTTTCTCCCATGCCCGGCGGCAAGATCCCTTGCACGAATTTAGGGAGTGTTTGAAATAGGAAAGAGCCATCTAAGAGATCTCATATGTAAGAGATCAAGGAGGATGCTATCCATCTGCCGCGCGGTCCTAGTTTGAATTGCACTGCAGTTTGGACACACTCAGGTCTGGTTTCCTATGCCTGCCTTGGATACAGGCAGCACGTCTACCACAGCCGCATGGAGCTCCCCTGGGCTCTCCTGCTCTCCAGGGAGGCGTTGGAGCCCTCAGTGAACTACAGGATGCCGCAGCTTTCAAAACCTGAGTGATTAGACAGCAATAGCTTCCTGACCTGCGCTGCAGACCCAGTTAGGAAATTAGTATGCGTTGCTGCAGTGACACCATTTTTACTGGTGAAGCATCTGGAGAAGCTCTGTATCAGGCCTGGGACCCTAATTGAAGAAGTTGGGCTTGCCAACTGCTAAGCCACTGTCTGAGCTTGAATACCAGCCTCTGAGATTCAGTGGTGTCATTGCAATCAGCTTTATGAAAAACAATTCCTTATTCCAGATGTGATAAACTCTATGCTGGAGAAATTTGGACCTGAAATAGAGTTTAGGTGCCTGATTTCGAGTCTGGTTCCCATTTGTATCTTAGAAAAACTCACTCCCTCAGTCCTTTCTCTGTGGGTAGATGTCCTTACACCCAGAGGTGGTATGTCACCATGAGCCGTTGTCTTGCCTTGAGTTTACACAATGGTAGCTGTGCCCTGCCAACCTTATAGGAGACAGGACAACCGGCTAAGTGTATTGACACTTCTTAATGCAGGTTTTGTCCTGGTTTCAGGAACTGTTTAACACTGTTTGTGGCTTGGTCCAGGGGTTTGCCCCAGGGCTGTTTTACCATATCCAGGTAGCTTCAGAGAAGGGCCTCCAAATGGAGCTGATGCTATCCCAAGCCCAGCACAAGAAACAGGGACAACATCTGTGCCTGGCTTTGCCTCCCCAAAAGACCATGACATCGCATCCTCTTGCAGCTCAAAGCCCTGGGATGCTGGGAAGAGGCTGCTGCTTCAAGACGGTGCCCTGGCTCTGCAGTTGTGCTCCTTCAGAGGACTGCTTCCCCTCCTTCTTCTTGGTGCTGCCGTCTGCTTCCAGCCTTCGTGAATCCCTGCAGGGGTCTCGGGAGGAGGAATTACCCCTCCGTTAGCACCGCTCTGCATTCCAAGCTCTCATCAGGAGGCTGGATGAGAGGGCTTTGCCATCAAGGCGGTTTCTTTCCCGGCTTTGCTAAATTGCCCCAGGGTGCCTCATTAAGCCTGCTGCTTCCTCACTGCGATGGAGCTCATTTCTTTTTTAATGCACGGGCTGACAGGCCTGGAAATATCAAACTCGGCAGCTTCGCGCCCTGCTCAGATCTGAAGCGCCGTGCTTCGGAGCTAATTAGCTGGATTTCAAATCAGAAGGGCAACCGGCTGCCTTCTCTGACAGCCCTGTTTCATCAGGACCTCCCAGGAAGATTGTTTTAAAGTTTTTTCCCTTCCCAGGCTTGAAATGAAGTCACAGGAAACTTCTCTTTTTTAGGGGGTGGGGCGGGGGGGAAGCAGGCATTAAATAACTTTTCTGTCCTTTGCCTCATCAAATACACTTCATACTTCCTTTTAGGCAAGTAAAGATCATTTCACACCTATCAACCACCTCTGTTTCAAGAAGCACTGGGAGAGACGTGTTTGCTCTCCTGGGAATCTCCCTACACCACCACCTCCTATCCCACAAAAATCACCATCAGCACAAGAGCTGCCTTGGAAGAAGGCTGTGCTTTTCTTGCATATTATGAGACAGTTCTCCTCTGCCTGTTGCTCTGCCTCTGGGAGGCCACCTCGGTGCTCAGTCACCTGCAGGACTGCAGGTTTTAGGGCTGGAAGAGGGGATACTGAGCATCCAACTGGATTTTCCAAATTGTATCCAATGTTCCCCATCTTGAGCCTTAAAATTCCGCTACAGCCAGGGCATAGCCGAAGCCAAGAGCTGAATTCACAGCTTTTGGATCCTTACATGTTGGCCACCATAGGACCAGTGGTGATTTTGTGCTGCTCGGCTTTATGCAGTTGGAAGAGACCTATGTTTTAGAAGCAGGTGCTCAATGCTTTTTGCAGACCAAGCAGTCACTGAGGGAGCATCAAAATCTCTACCTCTCCATAACCTGCTCTGATGTGCTACAGAATTCCCCTAAAAGCTTCTTGTGTGAACTTGAGCCCACCTGGAGTTGTTATTCCCGCCCCAACCCATTCAACCACTATTCTGCCTTCATCTCTGAACCTTTAATCACCTCTGCGGTGGATGCTGGGTTCCTACACAATACGTTGCTATGGGCAATTGGCAGTCTCGGGAGCCGCTACAATAAATTCCCACCTGAGTCCTCTGGCACCAATTCAGCCAGGCACTTTCTTCTTTATTTTCCCCCTCCACACCCCCAATTAAAAGTAATATGTCATTAAATTGCCTTTATATTTGTGTTGGTGGGCATGTCAAATGCTTTCACCATACCAGCTCTTATAAAACCTGAGACAAAGAGTCCCACACGAACTGGCTGCCCTCTGTCACTTCACTACAAAGTCCCTCATTGTACATCAAGCCTTAATAAAGGAAACCTAATGAGACACCGGAGGGGCCCCCAGCAACACAGGATCTTAGACCTGAAGAGGGGGAATTGGCGGGGGGGCACTTTCAAACCTCTGCAGCATTGGGTAGCAGGAGTTATTTAACTGAGTGGAGCTGATATTCTCCAGGAAAAGCTAGCTGAGCCCTCAGGAGAAGCATTTCCAACGCCACCTCACGCTGGGGGCCTTATGTCTCCATTTCTGCAGAGAGATGCATCTCTCCATCATCTGTCTGCAGAGCAGGGGGTGCAGCTCTACAGGAGCTGTGGGAGAGGATTTTCAGCTGAAAGCTTTGACATGTCCTACACACGCTGCCTTATTAATCCCTTGCAGTCCTCCGGTGGAAGAGGGAAGGATGATTCATTCCCCATTTGACTGAAAGGAAACCAGAGCATGAAGAGATGAAAGGATACCAAAAAGAAAACTTCTACCCTGCTCTCCTGAATTAGACCTTAATTAGTGACTCTGGGTGTATCTGCATGGTGTGTGGAGAGAGGGACGAAGTCACTCTGCCCATGCCAAGCTCTCTGGACGCAAGAAGGACCAGATCAGAGGCAGGGCTGGGGCACTACAGCTGGATCATGCCCCTGATATTTCGCTCTCACGCTACAGCACAGCACTCTCTGTGAGCCTTTTGGGTTGGGGCTGCCCAAAAGCTGCCAGAGCAGCTTTGTCCTGCCTGTCTCCAGCTATGCCAACATGCTCAGGCATCAATAATCTGATCATGAGGAGGGTGCATCTGTGCTGACCCCAGGACTGCAATCTGGGTCGAAATGATGGGCTGAGCACATCTGCTTGGCATGCTCAGGCATCAATAATCTGATCATGAGGAGGGTGCATCTGTGCTGACCCCAGGACTGCAATCTGGGTCGAAAAGCACCTCTGCTTGGGGCTGCAAGAAGGATACATGGGCAGAAGAAGGTCAGCCGAGGACATGACTCAGAAGACATCACCTTCACACCTCTTCAGGGCACCCAGCCCTTCTGAGTTGCGAACCCCTTCAGCCTCATGAGTGAAATGTTGCTGCCTCACCAGAGAGTGTTGTGGCTGAAAGCAAATGGCAGGCAGGAAAGGTCTCGCCTTCACTGGCCTTGCTCCTGAGCAAATAAGTTCTGAAGAGCTAGGAGGGTCTACTGTGGGATCGGCAGGTAGGGGTTCAAAGCCTCCTCTTTGGATTTGTATTGAAATCTCTGTGGAGCACTTTGGTGTTGCAGAAAGTTTGAGGTGATCAGTGGAAAGTGCTGAGCATGAATCACGGCCCCTTATTCCCTTGAGAACCAATGGCTATGGAAAACTCATGTGCATTAAGTCAGGCTAGTCTGATAGACCCCCTACATCCAGGATGAATCTAAACTCCTCCTTTTCAATTAAACGCACCCCTCTCAAATCCTGCTTTGCAAATGTGTAACACGATCAGTTCAGCCTTTGCTAGGGGCACTCTGCTCTCTTTGAAGGGACTGTAGTACGGGTTGCCTAATGCCACCCGCATTGTCTGCGGTTGCATCGGTCATTGCAGGCTCCAGTGTGTTCACTATAGCAGCAGGACCGAGGTGGCAAAACCCCCCTAGCAGAGGGTCAACAACAGCAATGCAGTTTGCTTGGGCAGTGGGATGCAGTATATTGCAAACATCATAGGTGGCGAAAACTACATTATGTGATGAAAACAATCCCTTTGTCTCGGAGGTACAGGCTGCAGGGGCTTTAATCATCCCATTTATACTGGCCAGAGGAAAGGATGGTCTTATATTGTGGGATATGATTGTTTATGATCCTCATTTCCTCTCCAGGCTGAGCATATGGCAGTGTCCAACCTGGAAAAAGAGGTGATGTGAACAGTTTTCCACATCTGCTCATTTCTAGGAAGCAATGATTAAAAACAAGACATTCCCTTATCAGAAGTGAAGGAAACCTCTGGTCCCACTAAGTGGTGGATGTGTGAGGAGCAGGGAAATGCTGGTGGGACCGACTGGACTTGCATTGCCAGCATAAAAGGAACGAGCTGTTTGCACCGTCAGGCACATACCTGTCCTTGTGCCCTGGAGAACCAGGTTTCTGCCTGTGGAGGGCAACTAATGTACAGCTAGTCAGGCACATGTCTGCTCTCCTGGAACCCCGGTGTCCTCCCCTGGCTGCTAGCAGCCGGGAGTTTCTCATACCATCCTTAAAAGTTGTGCTATCCCCATAGGGAAGCTGGGCCAAGGCGTGGTTTGCCGTATAAAGTTACGCAGCATGATGCTATCAAGTATCTCTGCCAGAAGGCAAGAATTTCAGGACTTCTTGCACTGTCCCTGTTTTATGAATTACCGGAGGACTGCATTTGCTTAGCTATCATCTAAAAAATATGTGCTTGCCCCACCTTAGCATGGAGACTTGCGTTACTTCACTGGAAGGTGAGCTCCCAGCTCTGCACCAAGTCCGGAGGAACCAGACTGTTGAATCAGCTCTGTGGGGATGCAGCCAGACCAAGCCAAGCAGCCAGTCCCGCGGAGTTTACGGATATTGTTCCAGTCCAAATCCTACTTCTAGCAACGGTCAAGACTGGTTGTATTGGAGGAAGATGCGCCAGCCAATGCTCAGTGTACTTGGTGCATGGGGAGCTGAGCACATCATCGTGTTGGGCAGCATTACACATAATAACGTTTGCTTTGAAACCAGTCAGCATCATGCTCTGTCCAGAAAAATTGGATCCTCCTTCCTTCAGCGTGCAGAACTGCAGATGTTTTTAACAGCTGCAACGTTTTGCAGCTTTTAAAGCCAGCATCCATCCTTTAATTCAGTTCCTGTACCACTCGATGAGCCGGCTAGCAAAGCTAACAGAGAGGGTGAGTTGTCTTTTTGTTTCAAATGTATTTTCGGTGGCTGACCAAGACGTTGGAAGGTGCTCACAGGGAGAAGGCAGGCGGGGCAGTCCCCTGAGACTCAGGGACAGAGTCTGGTGGAAAAGTGGTTTTGCCACTAACAAGGAACTGTTAGTCCTTGTTCTCTCTTGTCCCTGTTTTATAGTTGCAGAATCTGACTAATTGAGGAAAGACTCAGACCTGGTCTGTTTAACAAGCTAGTTTTAATTCAAGAGTACAAATGTGGTCAGATCTCTTAGAAACAAATTGGTTCTTGCTGGCGGAGGAGGTTTCTCCAGAGGAAGTTTTGGTTCAGGGTAAACTGGCAGTTACAACCAGGTGACAGCCGCTGGAGGACTGGACATTCCTCATGCAAACTGTAAAACACCACAAGCACTATAATCCACCGTAAGTGCTTGAAATGAGAAGGCAAGTTCTGCGCTGCTTCGTGCCCCGTTTGTTGCCCATTGCCTCCAGCCAGGCACCGTGCTGTCCAGAGTTTTGTCTGAGTCCATTCCAGGTGCCCTGAAGAACAGGGATGTGCTTCACCCAAGTGATGCTCATCATCCGCCCGGGCAGAAATTTGGAACAACTTTTTAACCCAGCCACTCAAAGCAAAACAAAGCCCGGCACCAAATAATTCAGGTGCTGTATCCTGAGGGTCTTGGTTTTCATCCAGCTGAATCCTAGGATCAAGGCTATGATGAAAGGCCAGACCCTGCCTCAGGGCACTCAGTCACTGGCAATCCGGACTCAAAAGCCGGGATACCACAGTCCATCACTTGGTTTTATTTGAAAACTACCATCTGAAGTCATGACTATTTAAAGAGCGTATCTATTTAAAACACACGCACACACACATGAAAGGGAGACAGAAATAGCGGGGGCTGTGAGGGATGGGGCCTGAGCTTGAATTCCTCCTCGTCTGAACACATGGCGACTTGGATGCTTTCCATGGATGGCTCACAGCCGCCATTCCTGGACTGCCGACGGCAGGGAAAGCAACATCTCCCGCACATGGTGATGGCCCCCCTGCCAGTACAGCCCGGCCCTTCAGTTTATTTGCAGGTCATTATCACACTGTTTACAGCTGGCACCTATTTCTAACCCTGCAGACATACTTGCACGTGAGAGGCATCGCCACTTCCAGAGTCCCTGGTGAGCCAGGGGTGTTTGAAATGTGACATCTGCGAGGGCAAGGGAAGAGAAAGCCTGGCACAAAACAGACATGGAGGGGGCAGGCAGGGCACAAGGTATCTCAGGACCATCACTGACCTACCAGAGGGTATCTCCGGCTATATGATACCTACTGTCATTCCTGCCTCATGGGGTTTACAGTCTGACCATGGTGATGGGAGAGAATCATAGAATCATAGAATCATTGAGGTTGGAAAAGACCTCTAAGATCATCGAGTCCAACCGTCGACCCAACACCACCAGGCCCACTAAACCATGTCCCTAAGTGCCTCATCTACTTGTCTTTTAAATACCTCCAGGGATGGGGACTCCACCACTTCTCTGGGCAGCCTGGTCCAATGTTTCACCACTCTTTCAGTAAAGAAATTTTTCCTTACATCCAATCTAAACCTCCCCTGGTGCAACTTGAGGCCGTTTCCTCTCGTCCTATCGCTTGTTACTTGGGAGAAGAGACCGACCCCACCTCGCTACAACCTCCTTTCAGGTGGTTGTAGAGAGCGATGAGGTCTCCCCTCAGCCTCCTCTTCTCCAGGCTAAACAACCCCAGTTCCCTCAGCCGCTCCTCATCAGACTTGTTCTCCAGACCCCTCACCAGCCTCGTTGCCCTTCTCTGGACACGCTCCAGCACCTCAACGTCCTTCTTGGAGTGAGGGGCCCAAAACTGAACACAGTATTCGAGGTGCGGCCTCACCAGTGCCGAGTACAGGGGCACGATCACTTCCCTACTCCTGCTGGCCACACCATTTCTGATACAGGCCAGGATGCCATGGGCCTTCTTGGCCGCCTGGGCACACTGCCGGCTCATGTTCAGCCGGCTGTCGACCAACACCCCCAGGTCCTTTTCCGCCAGGCAGCTTTCCAGCCCCTCTTCCCCAAGCCTGTGGCGCTGCATGGGGTTGTTGTGGCCCAAGTGCAGGACCCAACCGTATTGGAATGTATTGCAGGACCCAACGTATTGGAATCGAGAGGAACCAACCCTGGGATAACCCTCAGGGTCTTTTTTTTTTTTTTTTGCAATATTCTTCTTTCTGCTTCCTGGCTTCTTACTTTAGGCTAAATTTCTCCTTTCTACAATTCTGCAGCTTCTGGGGACATTGTCATCGGCTGTCATGGCCCCATGAGAAGAACCTCCCTTGGCCACAGGTGTAGAAAACGGAGTCGTCTTCTCATTCCAGGTACAGCTGGTCTTTCTACAAGCACTGGGATACCCCGTGGGACTTGCTCTCCCAAACGTGCTGCCTGCCTCCCAGCCTGAGCA
The DNA here is from genome assembly GCF_000699145.1 of Aptenodytes forsteri. NCBI lineage: Eukaryota > Metazoa > Chordata > Aves > Sphenisciformes > Spheniscidae > Aptenodytes > Aptenodytes forsteri. The sequence continues at coordinate 1,992,125 of NW_008796046.1, read as the reverse complement.
GCTGCAACCCCCGGGCTCTGCACCAAGCGGAGACCTGGCGATCGGCATCCGGCACTCCGTGAAAATGCTGGCTGCTGTCCGAGCTTCTCTCTGCCTGTTATAGCACGACAGCTGTGAAATGCATTACTCGCAGATGTCTATAATTAGGGTCCGGCGCTGCCTTCCGACGGCATCTGAACCAAAAAGGCCAATGAAAATTGAACATGCTCGCTTGAGCCAGTAAATAAAAGATTCACGCTCCGTAGACCTGTGCGATTCAGTTTTACTGATTTAGCCTCATGCTAATTGTGGGAACCAATGGAAGGAACCCTGGATCCAAAGGGATCATAGCTGAGCTGTTGTTTCCAGCAAGACATTCCCATATGGCCAGGAGGCTTTATGTACTGGAGTTGTACAGGATCCTAAATGACAGAAGTAGGTCTTTATTGCTACGTTTTGGGATGATTATTTGTGCCTTCCTGCCTGCCATGGAAAACTAATTTGCATCTCAACTAACACCAGCTGTTTGCTACTGTTGATGAGCTTCAGTCATCTGTAAGTTCTGTCAACAACATCACATTTTATATATAGTGCATTTTCCAACACGAGCCGGCACCAAGAGCCTCTCCAGCCACCACAATATCAGAAAAATCTCCAATAGAAAGAGAGAACACCAAAAAAACCCAAATAAATTCACGGTTTCCCTAAATAAAACTTACTTAAAATTTTGTCTTCGGGGAGCTCTGTGCAGTTTTTGGGAAAGCAGGCTGAGCTTGTTGAAGGCATTGTGTGTCCACAGTGTTGGGGTGTCTCCTGATGGCTTCAGCCCCCAATTTTGCAAGAACCGCTGCATGTGCTTGGAGTACACAAGCAGCCCCAACAGAAAGTCTTTGTTGGGCTAAGATAACAGACAACTGATGGAGGCAGGCAGCGGTGCAAAAGATGATAATTGAAGGCTGGTGGCTTTTTTTGATGGGGGTCCATACATTTTTAGGAGGCTAGGAGGAGCAGGAGAGGGTCAGCATGCATTCAGAATGAACGGTGAGGAAGAAGAGGCAGGAAAGTGCCAGCACGGAAAAGAGATGGTTAAAATGAGCTTTCACCAAGATCACAGAGCAAGAACCAGCAGGAGTCAAACCAGAGATTTTACCTTTGTGTTCCCTGCTCAGATCATCTATATGCTGTTCTCTCCTTCTTTACTGCCATTTTCCATTTATTGCTGCAGTTTTACAGAAGCAAAGAATAAAGGTGTGTTGTGGTGGGGGTTTTTTATTTTATTTTATTTTGCAAATAGGCTGTGTTAACTTCATACTTGCGGATAGTTCCCATTTGTGGCTCTGGTATTTCCAGAGACAGGATAACCATCATTCCTGGAGATACATGCAAGCTGACGTTTTCTGTTAGACCAAAATATAATGAGATTTGCACGCACCAAGCGCAAGGTTATCGACCACGAAAACAAAAAGACATTGCATGAAGAGGGAAGAACATCTGGGAGACACACCAATCCATCTAGGGACCAGCAGATACAAAACCTGAATAATAGATGGGCTAACATGATGCTATCGGGGCCAATATCCTGTCTGATTAAATCTACTTCATCAAACATCATCAAGGACGAAACGTCCCCTTTGCCTATAGTGGGATGCATGATAAGTAAGAAAAAAATATATGACTTCTAACACATCGCTGAGTTACTCTAAGTCCTCTGCCTTTCGCAGCAAGTGGTCACAAAGCACCCCCGTACTCTGGGCATCAAATTGGTTTGCAAGTACTCCAGTTTTAGGGATGCTAATTTGTTAGATGTTGCCTCAGACTGGAAAATTTGCAGGCAAGCTCTCCTTTCCAGTCTGCTTTGTTGCCTGCCGGTGGACTGAGGACACGCTAAGTGTTGGGAGTGCTTAGGGTCCCCTGCTGGTATGCATCCTTGAAGCCATGTACTCATGTTTATCTTTATGTTTTCGTATTTAGTGTTTGTACAGACGTTAAATTTGGTCTCCCTGGAAGCCTCAGGCTGACTCTGAAAAAACAGCCTGGATTCACTCGGTGGGTCTGTGACCGTTGATATGGCACTCACTGCCTGATTCCCAGCCTCAGGCGGGGGCAGGCTTGGTTTGGGGGAAAGCAGCTCATGGACACACCTGCTGTCGGTGCAAACCACAAGGAAAAAACCAATCTCAAACTAGTTCAGATTACAGGGAGAGAAAGTGTGTTATAAAAATCTGTCAGCAACTGACCGAGGACTTTGCTAGCACATTTTAACTTTCCTGGAGAGCCAAAGAGAGGGATCTCTCTCTGCCTGCAACCTGGTGACTGACAGAGACTACGTCCACGTGCAGCACATCTTGGACAAGATGAACTGGCAGGTAAATTGGAAGTATTGGTGAGAAAATAATTCAATTTCTCTCATTGGTTCAGTTAATTGTTTTCATTTAGAGGGTTCATGGAGGATCATTACTCTCTATTAAGCTGCCACAGGTAGACACGGACAGATGGTAAACCAGTTTCTTCAAAGTGCTCTACTAAAACCGTCTACCTGGAGACAATTCCCTGAGCCTGGCTGTCAGAGGAACCTGTCAGGCGCATGGATGAGAGCCTAGGAAAGTCCCAGGAGCTGGCTCCCGTGAACTCTGATCCTGGTGGTCCTGCAGGAGGTCTGCAGGGTGCACAGGCTGAAGATGACCGCTCAGGAGCAGACATGTGCTGCAATATGAGGGTAGACAGAAATTCAACCTGGAAGATCTGCTCTTCCACTGCAGGGAACTGTGAGCCTGAAAACCCTCTGATGCTGAGTGTGTGTGGCTGCAGGGAGCAGGAGAGCCCTCTCTGTGGGTCGCTGCCACTTGCCCTCCCTCCCGTGCCACAGGAGATGGTCAAGAGCCCTTTAATCCAGGATGTTCTTCTGGTCCATGTTGTGGGTGTTTAAACAACCTCAGAAAATCAGAAGCTCTACTGATCAGAGTCCCTGGCACCTCTTAAAGCAATGGTGTCTCAGTGGAGTGGGCAAGAAATTTGGGTTCAAAAGACCGGGTCCGCACTCTCTTTCTGCTACAGGGTGAATTTGAAGAAATCACATCTGCCTTGCATGAAGGGTGGGTGAAGAAGTAGAGTGCACCTCTGCTCCTCTGCTTTGACATGTTGGAGATGGCCTGGGGCTAGTGACACTGTGAGTCAGCCTGATACAGAAAAAGGGTCACAGCTTCAACTTTTGTGCCTGGTCCCTTGGCTTCCCTCCTGCAGTTCCCCCACCGTTAGCCCAGGGCTAGTACAAACTGTGTGGCAGAGGACTGGGGCACCGCACGTAAGCATTTTCCTAGAAAGGGTCTCTTAGGAGATTGCCTGGGAGACAAGAAGAGTATTATCCAAGCCTTTCAAAACTGTCAGAAAAGGAAATTTAAAAAGGTAGATGTCATATTCTCACCGTCACATTGAACAAGGCTTCTTGGGTGGAAATGTTTCCTCTTTAATTTTCTCTGAGTTGTTTTGCCCTGTCCTACTTAGTAAAATTGCATCAAGCACTTTTTAACAACCCCTCCTTTTCCAGTGTGCAGTCATGTCTCCTGGGTGGGACTTGTCGTTGCTGAGTTATCCTGGAGCAGGAAAATGTCAAAGAGCTCCAGAAGGCCTTGTGAGGGTGTGTTGGGGGGGGGGGTTATATCAACACACTAAATAACGGATGCCTTGCGTGGGCAGGCAAAGCCAGGGCCAGAGATATGCCAGCCTTAATGAAGGAGGATTCAGGCCGGCATGGCAGATGCAAACACTAGAATGGCCCACTTCAGATGTCTTGCAAGCCTTTGTGGCCCTACAGCTTCTTGGAGGGGTTTGACAAAAAGCTCTTGGACATTCCTAAGAAATGAGAGATGCTGCGTGGACACAAAGAAAGGGCTATCCGAGGAGCTGAACTGGGCCGTGGGGTCACAGGGCAGGTGAAAGCCGCGACAAGGGGGTGTCCTGTGCAGGATGGGTGCTCAGAGAGGGCTTAAAGGATTGCTGTTAGAAAGCATGCTCCTTATGGACACCCTTCTGCCACGTGACCCCCATTTCTTCCGCCCGTGACCTGATGCATGCAGTAAGGAGAGCGGCAACGTGATACTCTCAAGACGGAGAAATGCAATATCCATTGCAAAGGAATATCCACCTTTAGAGGTTCACACACGCCCTGCAAATGGCTCGTTGAGAGTGAAACTCACCACCATGCCTGAAGGCTGGTGTTAGTCTCTGTGTCATGTACTGGGACCAGCAGACAAGAAATTACTTCTGCCTTGGAGGCAGACGTCAACTTGCTCTATAAAAGTCAAACCAAAGTCTCAAAGAGTGTTACTTTACAGCAGTAATAAGCTACCCGCTTATTGCTGGCCGGGGCAGCTCCAAGCTAATATCCTCCTTCCCTGTAGCATTCATCTCTTGCCCTTTGCCCAAAGCCTAAGTTGTTGATTCTCTGCTTTGTACCACATTTCTCTCAGGATGGCGGGGCTTTGTTAACACTACCACAATGCTGATGACGAGCAATGAGCAAAAGGTCCTCCACGCACCTCCAACTCCAGCTTTGTCTCCTCTGTAATGCCTTACACATCAAAAAAAAAAAAAAAAAGAAAGGCCCTTAGCCAAAACAGGGAATTGTTTCTGCAAACTGCTGAATTTTGCCTGAAATGAATTAACTTGAATTAAGAACATACTGTTTTCCCAGTGGAGACAAGTCCTCTTAGTATTTCTGTACTTCTTCCCCTCACCCATCTTCATTACAGTGATGGCTCACTATAACGTGGTGCTCTGAGCGCCGGGGTTACCAAAATCTGCTTTCCTATGGGTCCGTGTCTTGTGGTTGATTCTCTAATGTCTAATAAGGGTTGGGGTTTTGCTGCAGATTTTCCCCCTGAACAACCAGTAAAGGTTTTCTCCATTGACTATGAGCAGAAAATCTTTAGCCGCAAAATACCTCTGAGGTGTCCACCTTTCTGTCAAAAGCGGTCAAAATTGAACAGCGTGTTCAAAAATACCTGGGGGATAAAAGAGGAGGACTGAATGGTTAGGCAGGCAAAGACACTTACAGGGAGGCAATCGCAAAGGTAGCATGATTGCATAGTACTCATTTCCCTAGGAAACTAGGACAAAACATTTTCGTTGCTTTTGATTATGTCCTGCTGTGCATTGCCATCTTCAGTCTGCAAACATCAAAAAGCCACTGCTGTAGTAACTGCATATGACATCTGATGCTGAACAGGAGATGAAATCCCCAGTAACAGGGGACCTATTTCCATCTAAACTTCCCAGGCAATAATGTTAGAAAAGTGTTTTATAAAATGCATAAGATAATGAGAAGCTGAGAAAACATTTTCCAAAAATTCATTTCCAATCCCCTCTAACAATTGTCATCAAATCTTGAAATTTTTTTCTCATTTCAGTGCAAAGCAAAATAAGCATTAAATAAGGTCCATATTGTGGCCTGGATGAATCTGAAAATGTTTGCATTGAGACCTCTGCCTGCATGGGGTGGAGCAGCAGGATCATGGCCTAAAAAAGAAGAGTGGGCAGGTGATGTAACCAACAGACGGTGACATTTCACAGCATTGTCCCTAGACAGCCCCACAGCAGTTCCAGGAATCACTTTGCAACCTCGCGGATCGCAAGGTGCTGAGCAGCATCGTAGAGGGCAACTGCTAAAAGGGATGTCAAGGTAGCAGAAGTGATGTGATGGGGAGTCCTTCCGTGGAAAAAAGCTGTGTTACAGAAGGATACATTTCAGTCATGTTACTTGTGAGCTTACTTGTCACAAACATTTGTGCTATGAACAATCTAGTCCCCCCGGTACTTCTACATCTTCCTTAACCAAAACCAGGAAATAAGTCACTTCTTATCTACAGAAATGCAGAAACATTTTCTTTGAGTGCCGCATTAATGGGAAGAACCAGCAGGGAGTTCTTGAAAAGCACAACTGATATAGTGTATTTGCTGTATCATCTCAGATCTTGCCTCTACCAGTGGCGAAGGGACGGGTGTCACACCCTTTACAATGCCGTGGTGGTTGAAATGGGAAAATCTGATATTGCGTGTTTGCGTTTATTAGCAGCCTTGTTGAGAGAAGTGTTCAAGTCCTTCTCTCCTGTTCCTCAATTGTTTCCCCTTGCGTTTGTTAGCTGCACCTGGACTCACCATTTCTGTCCTGACGCAGACTTCTCCTTAGCCCAGGAGATGCTCAATGAGACATCGAAGAGTCAGTCATGTCATCAGATGAAAGATGATCCACCTGGGCACAAGGTTTCCATCAGGTACCTTGGGAGAGGTGATTGTGCAGCTGCAAACATATCTGTGCAAGCCCCAGAGCTGGAAAGGCAAGAAACCTTGCAGCAGCCTCATAAACCGTGACTGCTTGTAGGATCCACAGGGTTGTGCGCCCAGTGGTGGGGCTGAGCAGCTCCCAGGCATCTGTTGCAAACACGGACATGCGCAGTTTCTGGATCCAGTCTGCGCTGATCCAGGCTGGGCATCGACTTACTAGCTCAGGTCTTTGATAATTTGGGGGGTCTCTCTGGACCGTGATGTAAACATGGTCTAATAGCCAGAAGATTAAACGTAAGATTTAATATCCCTTCTGTCGTGGTTTAACCTCAGTCGGCAACTGAGCACCACCCAGCCGCTCGCTCACTCCCCCCCGGTGGGATGGGAGAGAGAAGCGGAAGAGTAAAAGTGAGAAAACTCGTGGGTTGAGATAAAAACAGTTTAATAATTGAAATAAAATAAAATAAAATAAAAATAATATAATAATAGTAATATACAAAGCAAGTGATGCACAATGCAGTTGTGCAAATCAGAACCTAGTTTGACGAGTCGTCTGCCAATCACACCAAGATGTCATTTTTAATTGCAACGGAAGACGCGCCTGCTCACTATTTCTTTCCTACCACGTTAGCCCTACTTGTCTTAAAGTATGAACTGCATTGTGGAGTCAGGCTCATATAGGAAGTCAATAATTAACATGATCACCACTACAGCTGTTAACCACAGATTCACCCTTCCAGGTCTTGGCAATTCCCCACCAGGGTCATATTTCCCATATTCTTTCATTTTGGCCGAGTTTTCAGACATAACTGCCATGACACAGAATGACACATATTGGCTGGAATGACAGCTCTTAGGACATTGCATTAGTCAGTCATATGGTTTTATCCCAGCTAAACACATTTAATTTCTTAATATTATAGTAGTAATTTGGACAAAAAGATCTGTGAATTAGAGAAAAGTAAAAAATTGGAATAAACTGCAGGAATGTTTTTTTCTGGGTCAAACAGAGTCTCCTTCTCTGACATGTCAGTTGAAAACCTGTAGGAAAAGGTGCAATGGACAAAGATAAAGTGAACTTTTCCTAACAGAACTTCTCAGCTTTTAGTAGCAAATGATTTAGAGACTTCCCGACCTAGAGCTTGAATATGGGCTTCATTTTCTGCGCAGCTACCATGGACACATATTTTTTGGATGCCATCTGGAAGCAAATTTCCATGCACCAAGTGGAAAAGAAACATGCCGCTCCTGCTTATTTTAAAGCTGAAACCAGAAACTTCTTCAGAAGTTCCTTCATCACCGAATAGTGAATAATCCTCCCCTTCTCTGCACTGCTCATGGTTGTACAGATCCTGATCTAAAAAGCAGCCCAAGTGGATAAATTCACCCGCAGATTATCTAACGGTGACTTTGGTAACTCTCTTCCCCTCCAAGTGACCGTTGTTATTTTACATTTTGATTTCGGTTTCAAATCAGCTTCATCCGACTTGGCAAAAGCTTCTGCTGTGCTTTGTTCCCAAGGAAATATTTGGGTCAAACATAGCAACTAGAAGCTGCTGTTGTTATTATTTAGCAAATAGCCCAAACCTTTGCTCTCCATCCAAGCATCCCTCAGACTTTGAAGAGTTTGGAAATCTAATCCCACACTGAAGCTTTGCAAACAACCGCTCTCTTTATAATGGGCCAAGCCACAAAGCCAAATCCAGTCAAGCTGAACCTTCGCATTGCTCGATACTCGATGTGAGCTCCAATTGCTGCCGTGTGTTTCCATCTCTGTTATTCGTTACTGCTGTTATGCTGTACCTCCTTCTCCCTGTATCCACAGGAAAATGCATCAGACCAAAACTGATGAGGCTTTCTAATATCGTCGATGGTGTTATTGCGGAACTGTATCCATTAGGTACCTTGAGGCTTATTAGAAGCATCTGGAAAGTTATCCATCAGGGGTGTCGACAAAGACCTCTGAGAATTCACTCTTTTCCTCTCAGACAAGCCTCTCTTAATTTTCTTTTGGGTGAACGGCTCCAAAACACCTCTGCTTCATCTCTAGTCAAAATATCACACATGAGGTAAACATACCCCATTTATATTCAAAATTTTGCTTGCTATCTTGATTTTTTTGTTTTGGTTTGAGGTTTTTTCCCCTCCAGAATTGCACAATAAAAACTTAATGATCCTCTGCATATATTATAGACATATATGGAGATCTATGCTGCTTAAACATTAAGCATAAGTGTTCACTTCATAACAAATTGCTGCAGAGGTTTACACTGCCCATAAAACAAGACTCAGCATGGGGCAATGATAGCCAGGAGTAGGCACTTATCCTTTGCTGTCTAGAGATGCGACCCACTTTAACCAACATTAAATGGAAATCGAACCACTGATACAGGCAAGGGAGTGAATTAAAAAACATAATCAGTGCCTGGTTCCTACATATGTGTGTGTCCTTGGTTCTTTCTGCCTTCTTGCTCTATGACTTTCTAGTTCTTGTGGCTCTTGGGCTTTTCTGCTAAAGGTTTTGAGTTTTCTATAGGCTTCTGGGAAGCTGTGACATCTTCTTGGTGGTTTTCCATGAATCTCTCTGGACGATGTGGCTTCATCTGTTCTGCTAAGGAATAGTTGCTCGGGCTGCGGTCAAATAATACTGCTCAGGCTGTGTCCGTGTAGCTTGTTTCTCTCACCACAGAACAGAGTGGTCTCCTCCATGGGGCCTAGTGGGAATAGCCTTTGGCTGTGGTCTCCTCCAGATTGCTTGGACATTGTCTCATCGGTTTGCTGGCATGAGACAACACGTCACCAACTCATGCTAACACTTAAATGGGTTGGACTACTGCAGAACTGTGCTAGAGACCATGCCCTGGCATGAGTTATTCTGCTGGGATAGATGTAGACCACATCTGCTGTAGTTGTATGAGCTGGATGAACTCAGGATGTTATCCAGGGGTCCTTCCAGTCAATTGTTTCTTTGATTTTGCCTAAAGAAATGTAGATATTGATGCACAGCTGAGTCTTGAAAGGACAGTACCAGATTCTGATATCTGTTACTTTAGAGCAAATGTGGAAAAACTGCCCTGACCAGCTAGCTGAGGGCATGGTTTGCCATCAGAGGAGATCAAACAACTAGGGCTGAGGTATACAGAGTGGTTTGTTGCTCTACAACTGAATTCAGAGCTGCCATTTCCCACCATGGACAGCTGAGAGCAAACATGGAGCTTGACTGCCCTCAACAGCAGGTGACACTGGGTTGGGTAGGTGAGTGCTGGCATGGACCTTGCTATTCAGGATGGCTGCTCTTGGCATCACTCCCTACCTCCTCAGCGGCACTGACTTTAGCAGTCCACCTGCCTCAAGGACACCACCTTACCTGTACCATTGCAACCCTACAGGGGAGACCTGCAACGATTCAAAGTCACTGAGAAGGAGCTTCCTTTAACAAAGGCCCTGAAAGATGCCACAGCTTGGACAAGAGATGGTCAACAAAAGATGACTTACCCTTTTGCACCCGAAACATCATGCTGTGGCATTGGTTCAGGCTAATTCAGGATGGTAAGTAGACATAAACATAAGTAAACGTAAACAACTAAGGGGGGTAGACTCAGACTAGATCTAAGGAAGAAATGTTTTACACTGAGGGTGGTGAAACACTGGCCCAGGTTGCCCAGAGAGGTGGTGGATGCCCCATCCCTGGAAACATTCCAGGTCAGGCTGGACGGGGCTCTGAGCAACCTGATCTAGTTGAAGATGTCCCTGCCCATGGCAGGGGGGTTGGACTAGATGAGCTTTAGAGGTCCCTTCCAACCCAAACTATTCTATGATTCTATGATTCTATAAGTCATCAAGACCAACTGTTGAAGTCAGCTTCTCAAAGTATAGCTGTCAGTTATCTATGGCAACAGACTGTCAAGGGAAATGACCACAATGCCAGGACAGCCACCTCTCCCCCTTGTCCAGCTCTGTTCCTGCCTTCTTCCCCTATTTCCTACATCCAGAGTGGGCCATATTCTAGCTCTTAATCAAACCTCAGTTTTGCTGGGAAGCCTGAGCCACAATCTGTCTTTGATGCCTCCCAAAAGACCCAAAGACCTCAGTCTGATGTGTTTGGCTTCATGCATCACATTCGTGTAGCACAGAAGTCTAAGCCAACATTGCTGAGCTCCAGGCTGTACAATTTGTGAAGACGTTTAGTTTCGTTCATTGTACAGCCAGTCCTCTCTCCCAGTCTGCCTCTGAACTAAACTAGCAGTGTCACTGAGCTGAGTGAGTTTAAATACACAGCTTTTTGACACTGCAGTGGTGCAAATCGAAATATGGCTAGCAATAAACGTTATCCTCCTTCATCACTACGCCTCGTCTCTGCTTAGTCACTGCTTGAATTGGTGTCAGGGGTTCATTTCCCTGGAACAACGTGTATTCTGCCCTGGAACAAGGCTTCCTTGTGAAGAGATGGATGCTGTGAACAGAGATGCCCACCCAGCTGGAAGGTTCAGCTCCAGGGGCGAGGGCTGGACAAGCTATGTGCAGAACAGATGCTTTAATACGGTTCTCTCTCCTACTGCAAAAGTTAACTCACTGCAAAGCATGACCCTGTCTATATTTCTTGCTGGGAGCTCCTTTAGCATCAGCACAGATGTCCACGCAGGGGAATTATTTGCTTTTCCTCTATTTATCTGTTTTTCTGCCAGACAATGAAATAATAGGGGTTAGCACTCCCATCCTTGACTGGATGTTTATAACAAGCCAGTTCCAACTAAACAAACTCTGGAGGAGACGTGCATATTTTACAAGACCTCAGAAATAAAGAATGCTGATAAAGATACATAAAACTCTTGCGGGAGACCATGCCCTGTGGCCAGGGACTGGCGACTACATTTCGCGCTCTGTTCCTGGATGAACGCGTGGTGAAAACACCAGTGAGTAAAGACCTATGCGTAAAGAGCGAGCAGGAGACGCAAATGCATTTCCATTATCATTTCAACTTGACTCCATCCACCCATAATTCAATGGCTCCCGTTGCCATAGCAATGGAATGCCTCACCATTTTCGTGTATTTTTCTTCGCAACACTCCCGTGAGTTGAGAAGGTATTGTCTACACGTTACAGACGGGGAAATGAGGCACGGCAGGAGGTGTTTTAATCCCCCTCCTTTAGCACCTAAATGAAGTGGCAGGTTCATTTTGACACCCCGGTTCATGGCAAGGAGGGAGCCAGACACCGGCACCCCAACCCTGACATGTCCTGGTGTATCCCCATTCGGGAGGAGGGAGAATTGCAGATGTAAGGTGTTTTACTGGTTAAAGGGAGTCTAAGTATGGTGCTTAGAGAAAGTAAGCTTGGCCAGGGGATGCTAGGAGGTGTCTGGAAGATCACAAAGTTGAATACTGATCTGAGGCGACCCCTCTTACTACATCCCTGATTGCTTAGATTCAGTGGTACTCGCAATCCCATGTATACCTGGACCTGGAGGCACCATCTCAGGGGGATTAACTTGTGGAGACGTCCCTACAGTTAGCTGCCATCCACTCAAGCTGGGGTGTGGTGGGAGCTTCCTTTTAAACCCTCTCTTTCTGGTCAGCTATCCCATCTCAGCCCCTCACCGTAGAGCAGTAACTGAACACCGATTACCATGCACACACAGGGCCCTCAGCTTTGAAAGTACAAGATAATGCACTGTATGAGCAGGAAATTAAACTAATTCCCTCAGGGTCCAACCCCGTGCCATCCATAATTCAGCAATTAGCATTTTTCCCCCTCTTTTTTTTTTTTTTCCCACAGTGGTTTTGGTAAAATCTGAAGATGATCCCCCTGAAACCTAGCTGGGCTGCTCGCAGCTGTAACTTGCAGAAAGAACCTCTCATTTATACCCATGGTCCTGGGAATTTAGTATTTATGTTGGGATATGAGGACTGTGGCTGGTCACTCTCCCTGGCAGGACGGCAGGCTGAGCATCCCAATGCATGGGGACCCAGAAGCTTTGCCACGTCCCATCTGCGCTGTGGCTGCAGCACAGGGAGGACCATCCATCACAACAACCCCACGCAGCGCTACAGGCTTGGGGAAGAGGGGCTGGAAAGCTGCCTGTCGGAAAAGGACCTGGGGGTGCTGGTCGACAGCCGGCTGAACATGAGCCGGCAGTGTGCCCAGGCGGCCAAGAAGGCCAATGGCATCCTGGCCTGGATCAGAAATGGTGTGGCCAGCAGGAGGAGGGAAGTGATCGTGCCCCTGTACTCGGCACTGGTGAGGCCGCACCTCGAATACTGTGTTCAGTTTTGGGCCCCTCACTCCAAGAAGGACGTCGAGGTGCTGGAGCGTGTCCAGACAAGGGCAACGAGGCTGGTGAGGGGTCTGGAGAACAAGTCTGCTGAGGAGCGGCTGAGGGAACTGGGGTTGTTTAGCCTGGAGAAGAGGAGGCTGAGGGGAGACCTCATCGCTCTCTACAACCACCTGAAAGGAGGTTGTAGCGAGGTGGGGTCGGTCTCTTCTCCCAAGTAACAAGCGAGAGGACGAGAGGAAACGGCCTCAAGTTGTGCCAGGGGAGGTTTAGATTGGATGTAAGGAAAAATTTCTTTACTGAAAGAGTGGTGAAACATTGGAACAGGCTGCCCAGGGAAGTGGGGGGGTCCCCATCCCTGGAGGGATTTAAAAGACGCGTAGATGAGGCGCTGAGGGACATGGTTTAGTGGGCATGGTGGTGTTGGGTTGACGGTTGGACTCGATGATCTTAGAGGTCTTTTCCAAACTCAATGATTCTATGATTCTATGATTCTATGATCCAGAGCAGAGCCATTTCTCTGGTTTTCCCCTTCAAGGCTGTGCTTGTCTGCTCTCTTCTTGTATCTCCATGCCTGTCTGCTGCATTTGACCACGCTCCTCCTGGGTGGTTTTGCTCTCTGATCAGTTTCTCTCCCATCCCACCCTTCCCAGTCCCAATCCTCACTGGTCCTCTCCGGTCACTGCCCTGTTGCTGGTCCATGCAAAATGGAGCAGGCAACCTTTGGTTTGGCAGATCTATGCTCCCTCTCCTCAGCGCGAAAGACCCAGCTCCTTCCCCTCCTGCCTACCAGGACCAGTGACGGGATAAACTGCCTGTTCCGCCCCTCCTCTCCTCACTAATGAAGAGTGACAAGCCCATAGCTCATCTCCACCGTCTGTTCAGCCGTCTCCTGGGGATGCCAGTTACAGCGCTAATGATGTGGACGTCTCTCCACTAGCAGTGGGATGGAGACCACCGGTCTGCTCTGGAGAGGCTGTCAGCTGCTGGTGCTGTATAATTTGCACTGAGTTGAGGTGCCGCTCGACCATCAGTTTGTAGGCACACAGGGCACTTCCAGGCTCCCGAGATATTTGGGCATGTCAGCCATTGGCCTGGATCTTGCCTCTTAACAGGCTGGAAGAGGGGTAGGAGCACATCTGGGTTCAGACCAGCCACCCATGCAGGGGCACCTTGTGTTGTTTGAGATGCCCTGGAGTATCTGAGACATCTGCACGGGGCTGATGATACGACACAGCTTACGGGAGATCTCTACCTTTTTAAAAAGTCAATAGGGGACCAGGTGGACTGCCTGGGGGACCTCAGAGGGCATTAGGGAACGAGGTAGGGATGATTTGTGTGACCACACTCAGGTATTTAGTGAAACAAGAGGTGGTCTAGGGCATCGCAGCTCCAGCAGAGCATGCAACTCCTACATAAGGCACACCACACTAATGTGTTGTTAGACCCAGAGGACATCGTATACATCATTATATACCTGGAGGTACAGCTGAATGGAGCTATTCAGCTGCTCAGATGTTTTAAGGGGAGCTGAGTTACTTTCCAGGCTCCCTGATGGCTCCAGTAACACTAAGTGCTACAGGAGCTTGGGTACCTTGTGGACATGGAAACATGTCCTGGCATCAGCTGGAGGGCTCAGACCCACACCAGTGCCACCACAGGGGATTCGTCTGCCACCAGGCACAGCTGGGAGGGGATTTCTTACAGCTGAAGGGCTGTGCTGGGAGGAAAGGACGTTACAAAGGATGTCAGGAAAGAAGGAACAAACTCAATGTCCAAGATATCTTTGGAGGACCCAGCTTCTCACCCCATGTCCGTTGCTGTTCATCCAAAGAGACCACTCCCTGGGCCAGCCCTCAGCCCCACTGCTGGGGTGCTGGGCCACTCAGCTCCCCCAGCTTTAAAAGCAGGGGCTTCACCTTGCCATCCGCAATGTCTTGGCCCCACTGCTCTGGAGAGGACAGCCTTTCTTCCCCTCTCCCAGTGCAGCAGAATGGTAGATCAACCAGCGGCTCCACTGCTACCCAACACAAAGCAACGTGCGAGAGACACAGCACACCTGGCAGGCAACATCCTTCCCCCCGCCGCTGGGTCCGAGCATCACTTTATTCATTGCTGAGGGCATTCCCGTTCCCTGGAGGAATGAGCTGGGTGTTTTTCAGACATCACGCTTCATTAAGTGTTTTTATAGCATTACTTCGCAGCTGCAGGGTGCGGTACGCCGGGGGGCTGCAGCTCTGACTTGCTCATTAGCGCAAGGACTCTTACACACATGGCTCGATGAGACCCAGTGAAAACTCAGAATAACATAAAATCAGGAGTGGTTGTAAGTCTGGCATTTGGGGAGTCCTCTGAACTGTCTGTCATCCTCAGACGTTCACCACGAGGGAAACTTAATTAAAATGAGGCGTTGAGAGAGGCTCACCACTCTTCTCTCCAGAGCAGCTCACCGCTTAATTGGAGAAACAAACTGTGCTCAGTGGCTTAGTGGAACGACGAAGGCTCTTTTGGACAGGAGGTCCCCGAATATGAAAAGAAAGGCTGAGGGCAGTGAAATATATTTTACCAGCACTGATTTCAGCTTGCTCTAAGGACCAAAATCTTGCTGGTGACATTTTAGTCTGGATGATGAACTGGCAAATCACACTTGCACTCGGTAAAATGCGTGGCTGGGAGAATAGAAACCCCCTTCCTTGTCATGCTCTCCTGTTTTGCTTGCAAGTGCTTGTGTCCTGCAGAAATCTCTTTCCTGGAAAAAAACCAAACCCTCTGACACACCAGATGCTGATGCATCATGTCTGATTCCCAGGGAAGCTGACTTTGGTGGGATTTGGGCGTGAGCAGGGGATTAGAGTGCAGCCCAGGGACCAACCTACCCCATCTGAGTTGCTTTCCAGCCTAACCAGTTGGAAAAGTGTGCAGTCTACCAGCGAGGGAGCGCTCTCTCGTGGGCTACGAGGGGCATGAGCAGAGCATCTGTCAGCTATGTTGGCTCAGAGGTGATTAATAAAGAAAATAAAGACCGTGGAAGAAAGACATGACATAAGCCAGCAAGGCAGTAAAGTGCAACCAGATGTCAGGCTGTTTTGATCTTCTCCTTGAAGAACCAAGGAAGAGGGAAGGCAAATAAGCCCCCCAGTGTCAGAGCCATTTTTGGCACCCGCTGTGCTGCTTGAGGCCAGCTGAGATGAAAGGGAAGGTCCAACGTGTCACATGCCCCCGGCTGGGAGCTGTAAACTGCAGAAACATGTAGGACAGCTTGTCGCAAGTCATAGACATGCTGGGTTTGCTCTAACCTCCTCCATGTCAGGGCTTTGGCAAAGCAGCCAGCACCTGAGGATGGCAGCAGGACCAGGAAATTTTGGGTGGGTGTCCTTCTGCCGATGGTGGTGAGAAGGTGATGAACACAAGGAGGAAGAAGAAACACAGATGAAGGATAGGAAGAAGAGCCTGTTAATTGGTACATGGTGGTTTGCTCAAGGCTGACTCATATCTTCCCTTTTAAAGCCTTGCAGCCAGGCTTCTTATCTCTGCTGCGTGGGTGAAATGATTTGCCTATGGTCTTACAAAAAGCCTGTGACAAAGCAGGAAACCCTGAAACCAGTTCTCACACCTCCTGGAGTACCCTCCACCTCTTTGGACGTGCCTTGATATCCCGTGAAGAACATGCAAGTTACTCTGCTAGTACCGCACCCACATATCCATCTCTGTTGCGTCTCATGGCACAGGAGCTTTCAGAAACTAGAATAGTCACCAGAAAACCCCAGGAAGACAGCTGGAGCCTGTTCCAGCCCAGCTCCAATACATGGAGCTGAGCTAATGTGTGAAATGTTGATTCTTACAGTTAAGCGTATCCTTACGTGCTTTACTGTATTGAGGTTCCTCCTGGCGCGGGAGAGCTCCTCCTTGGCCTTCCCACCCAAAGGATAACACCCAGAGGTTGGGATAGGACCAGAACCAGAGTTTGATACTGCTATGGATGAGCATCTTCACTCCATCAGCTGAATACCTGACAGCATATTTACACTACTCCTTGAGATCCTCCCTGCCAGTCAGCCAGATATGGAATCTTTTGGCAGATCCTCATCTAAACAGTCTAGTGCTCAGGAAAAACAGCGTAAATTGCATAATATGGGGTAAAACATGGCTTGCCCATATGTCTACGGTCTTAGGGAAGAAGCAGAAGTGACAGCTCTTTGCTGCACCTGCTGCATTATCTACTCAGTATTTCAGTCACTCACGGCGATGCTGATCCAGATGCAGGCTTGGAAGTGTTTCATGCTCTTTAAAACACAGGAAAAGGTACCCCAGGCTCCAATGTCTTATTGTGTAAGACTACATGGTCTGCTTTAGTGACAGCTGCAGAAGGTAAAGTGATAGAAGAAAGGAGGCAAGGGTGGTGTGTCTTTTTCACAGCATGAAGCTGGCGGTGCTAGTAGGAAAAGACAAGCTACCCTCCCCGTAGCCATACCCTTACTAAAACCATCGGAGAAGGAGGCAGTCCTAGAACCTGGGGAAGCGGTTTCTCACCGGACCTCTCTGTTTTGCCCACCTTTGAGCACTGTAAGCCTCACAGAGACACTCTGACATCGATTTGAAAGGTCGAATGAGAACTGGCCTGGCCAGGGTTGGAGTCTGGGCTCAGATCAGATGTGGGACTTCTTGGTCTCCGATGGGGAGTGAAGACCAGTGAAGCTGGAACCATGGAAAGTCAGGACCAGCCCATCAGAGCCAAGGACAGTTTAGGAAGGGGCTTTCCTGACCCAAATCTGATAAATCTCCCTGCAGCTCTCTCTACAGATCCCTGCAGACATTCATGCAGCCTGGCCCGGCCACAGGCAAGCCAGCTGGTTCCTAGGGCAGCAGATTCGCCGCTCCCCCAGACCTGGATATTGCTCTTGCCTTTTTCCCCCGTGGCTCTGAGCATCCAAGAGTTCCATTCTGGTTTGCAGAGCTCTCAGCAATGACTACCTGTGCCTCATGTCTGCCACCCATCCACAGCAGTGCTGGAGGTAACAGAGCAATGCACAGTCAGCCTGAGAGGCTTATCATTATCAGCTTAGGAGATGTAGGTCTTCAGGGAATTTTAATCAGCAGAGACACTTTCACACCCAAAGAGACAAAGATATTATCAGTTCCCTTAAATGGGCACCAGAAGAGCTGAGCTGCAGCTCTTGGGACTCTTTCTCTGTACATCCCAGCCAAAATAAATTGCTTCACGAACCGCAGCGATGCCATGCTGATCCCCAACTGCTAACGCTCTGGCTCTTCAGCCACAGACGTACTTTGAAAGTTACATTTCTCTGAAGGATTTCCTTTTCCATGAGGGACATGCTGTTTATTTCTCTCACCGCTCTGGAAGGGACGCTTCGTGATGGCCACCCTGAAAAGCTGTACCAGGACACGGCAGGCTGCTGCTATTTAAAAATGCCTGGCTGTCTTCTGGGTCAGTGCTTATTTTCACCTGTGGTTTTGATCTGTTTTTTCTCTCCCCCTCTCTGAGGGCATGCTGCACTTGCCCTGCTGCAGCGTGCCATGCTGTGCAGCAACAGATAATGGCGACTTAGCGAGGTGTTAGCCTGGATGTGCGTGTTTCAGATGAACGGATTAATGTCTGGGGGCTTGTTTGGGACTCCTGCAGACTCCGGGTTTGAAATACGGCAGTGTTTACACTGGGATTTATCCTTTGTCTTGCTTCTGTCAACGTCTTCATCAAAGTATAATTCCTTTAAAAAAAAAAACAAAACACATGGTTGGCATGAAGGTAGATAAGAGCAATTGATTATTTTATTTCCCCCCCCCCTTCTGTGGTTAGTTGAATTGCAGGTATTGCTGGTTATTTGATGGCTGGGTTAGGACTGATTGTTTCTATACCCCCAGGAGGCAAAGAAAAAGAGACATTGGGGGTGTTTTGCTCTGTTATCTCTGGTCTTAGCTTTACTGAAGAGTTAAAGCATGTGTTTAACAGATGTGTCACTCTAGCTGGGTTAACTGAGTTTGAGCAGCACTACAAAATAACCACCTGCAACAGTCTGTGTGGTTCAAATGCCCCTTGGAAATAGTCATCTCAAGGGTTGTCTTTATGAATGACAATTAAAGGGCGCTAAAAAGTAGGTGTGCTCTGACTCTCGTTAAGTTTTGTGCAGGCTCTGGAAATGAAGTGAAATAAAAATATTTCCTTCCAAGAAGGTCCTCAGAAAGGCTTTAAATACAGTTTTAAAAAACGCCAGTAGAAATTCCTACAGATTAGCTTTCCTGCCAGTCTGAAATAGGGCCAGTTAATTACCAGTAAATTGAGCAGGCACTTGCCCAACCCCGTGGGCACAGAGGGGATTAGTGGGAAGGCTCGGGCAGACCATGGGCTTTCCATGGGAGAGGGCTTTGCGGGGAGTCAGCAGAGCCAGACTGCGGCCAGGCGGTGACTCTCCTGCCACGCTGTGATGCAAAGCAGCTGCCAGACACTGCCAGAGCAGCCCAGAGGAGATATATATATAACTGAATATATATACATATGTAACTGAAGCAGGAGAGGTGAAGCCATCGGGTTGCTGGCGGCTGCTGCCTGCTAAGACCTTCCACCTATCCAGGAAAGTTCGGACCAAACTCATGCTCCATAATAATTAGTTAATTAACTAATCTATTTATTTTCTGTAGCTCCTCATTATGGATGAAGTGGTGTTAGAAAACAGGGTTATAAGAAATTACTGCATACGCTGCTGGTAAATCAGTAAAGCGTGTTGTGACAGGAGAGCTCTTATGCAGTAGAAGTTGGGGAGCCCAGATGCTGTCAGAGAAGCGACTTAGGGCTGCATGGACCCAGCTCGGAGCCTGGGGTGGTTTCTTTCTCTGATCCTGTGTGATCTTCTGTGTAACATCTGGCAGGTCATGCAGACACCTTGCCTTAGAAATGCTGGCCTAAGTCCTACATGATAGAAGTCTACAGTTATAACAGAGGCAACATACTTCTTGGGTCTTTTTTCATCCCACACTAAAAAGAACATAAAGCTTTGGATCTAGTACGTGCATTTCCTATGCAGCCTAGGCTAGATAGCTAAACTTTGTGTGTCCTCAGTTTCTAAACCTTTGAATAATGCTAGCGATGCTGTGCTACCACCAAATATTGGCTAGATGTTTGGGTAGCCTGATAACAGGGGACAAAGGTATATATTGTGATAGGCAAGGTGAGAGCTGGAGGAAGATATAACACCGGTACCGTATGGCCTATGCTGTGATTCAGTATCCAAGTTAAAGGCTCTCCAGCAAACATTTGAAAACTCAGATGTTTGGATAAGGTTGTAAAACTGGCTATTTTCTTCAAGCTGCCAAAGATGCCAGAGGCTGGGAGAGACCTATTGGGACAGAAGATGTTCTGGGATTATTTCCTCCGTGGGGTTTGGTGTAAAGGAAATGCAACTCAGTGTTGCGTTCAAGCTTTATTTTGGGGGTAAATGCCATTTATCAGATCTGGCAGGATTTGACGAATGCTCCAGTGCAGTTATGTGGTTGTGGGAAAGTTTGCAACATAGCACAGGGTAAGTCATCATGCAAAACATCAGCCAGCCATTCATGAGTCCATTGACGCATTTGGAAGTCTTGTTACCATTCACCATGAACAGGGTCAGCCAAAACCCATCATTCTTTGTCTGCCAGAAGTTTTAGTGTGATTTTTTTTGTTTTGGTTTGGTTTTTTGGCCACGCTGTGATGAAGCGATTTATTTTTTAAATATCCAAGGAACTACAAGCTTCCTGAACTCTACCAGTGCTGGGTGGGTTTGCTGTTCCCCTCAAGTTTTCTGTTAAGGCCATCAATTAAATTGTCTTTGCCATGAGCTGCTGTGGCTGGTTTCCAGGCTTCTCCGTGTGGGCCAGGCTTGCAAAGCATATATCATCCACTCAGCCGCTTTCAGATTCCCTGCCTATGAGACAGACCTGCTTGATATCTTTATTCCCAGATAAGACACCTGGCAATTTCTAAGGTCTCCAGACATAGATTCAGACACGTCTGAAGTTTTTTTTGAATCTGCCATATTCCAAAAAAAAACATTTTAGACATGTTGGGCAAGTGCTTTTTCAGTTAACACCACATGAGACACGCCATCTCCTTCAGTACCTGGCTTTAACTTGCTTATTAAAAGCCCAGCCTCGCTAAGCCTCATGTAAAGAAAACAGTGAACAGTAGCCACTTCTTAGGTTGAATCATAGCTGGATTCTAGGAGGCTTGGAAATGTCCCCTGTAAGAGGAGCTTATGTGTTGCTATAATAATGAGCTTCTGGAGATGAGGCTGTCAAATTAAACACTCAGGTTTTGATGCCTAAATAAATACATGTATAAATACCTCATCCGGTGTTATGAAACTGTTTCCTGCCAGCTCTAATATTGACTATCCAAACTACCTGCAATATATTCCACTAATGCCAGTGCCAGAGACTTCAGATCGCACAGGCTACAAAATCAGCTTCCAAGAAAAATCAAATAAATCTAGCCATTTGGGGAAAGAAGTGGACCCACTTGAACCTGACTCTACAGGACTCTTCAGAGCTGACATATAGCTGCTCTGATGCAAACCAGATAATCTGGAGAAAAAGGAATTCCGCATGCTGGACTGCAACTTGAAAACAGGATAACATGGCGCAGCAGGACACTCCCTCCCAAAAAAAACAGCCCCACCAAAACCATGGGACATCAAACCCTTCCCGTGCTGCATGGCCAAGAAACTGATGTCAGATTGGGTTGACATCAAGCTTACTCAAAGTCATGGAAAGGACAAAATGGAGAGGAACTTGTAAAGAATTAAAGGGTGGAGGTTAACTAATGCCGGGCAGAGGCTGGAGCGATAATAAATCTTGTCAGTCTGACTTTACATAATTTTTGTGATCGAGTCACAAGTCTGCCATGTAAAGTCAAATGGTGAGTTGTCTTCTTAAACCCCTACAAGTGGTCATCCTACTGAAAGGTGATATTGAGAGAGAAAATTAGCGCTACGTAGTCTGTGTGTCTGTGTCATAAAGAAATAAAAAAAAATATTAATTGACATTTTGAAATAAAATCGTAGATGAGGAGCCTCATGTTTTCTAGTGGAGCCTCTGGGATCTCATTTTTTCCAGTGCTGTTCAATAACTGTATCACATTATCAGGAAGAAACAGAAAAATCATTATTCATAAAACTTGCAGATTGGTCTGGACGTCTCACTAAATGGACGTATTTTAAAAGTATCCACTAAACTAAAACCAGACGGGTTTGTGTATATCTGGGAACAAAGAATTCATACCACACTTCCAAGGTAGATGTTTGCATTAAGGAAAGCAGAGATGGGCTTGAAAACAGTGATGCTGCAACTGTGTTCATCTGAGCTATAAAATTAAAGTGGAGAAAAATCAAATAGGTGATAAAAGATGCCATCGCCTCTATATTCGGCATCAAGGAGTGAGGCTCGCTAATGGATACTGGTTTTAATTTAGCAAAGAGAAGGAAAATTAAAAATGAATGCCAAAGGAGCATTGCAAGGATGAAACCCTGAAAGCATGCTCTATGGCAAAAGCCTTAAGGAGCCATTTATTTATTTTGCTCGGCGAATGACTAGGATGTGAGCTAATTATGGTGTGCAAATGTCTACAGGGAGGTGATATTTATTGTGCCTCCTGGTTTTTTGTTTCACAGGCAAAGGCGGAGTGAGAGCCAGTTGCAGGCAGCTGAAGCCAGACACACTAGACGTTAAATGGGTATTTTTAATGTTGAGGGTAATTAATAGCTGGAATGATAGATGTGGGAACCTGGTAGATCCTCCAAGGCTGGAGCTTTTAATTAAGGCTCGGAGGACGTGAAGAAAGGCTGACGGGAGCGTTGCCATGCTACTCTCCCTTGATTTTCTCTATAATCGGTGGAGATACGAGACTTTTCTTCAGGGAGAGTCAGAACAGGAGCCAAGCCTTTTCCTTCTCTCTCTCTGCTGGCTGCAGAGGGTTTCCAGAGAAATCAGCTTTATTCAGCGGTACCCTCTGGTATAGTTCAGTACAAAACGCATTTTACTTCCAGGATGCTGGAAGAGCTCAGAGCAGCAGCAGCTCCTGGGAGGGTGTTTGGCCAGGCTGATGTGGGAGGTCAGACCGAGAGATTAGAGCACCCTCTTCTGCTCTAAAAATTTAGAGCAAAACGATACAGCTGTGGCTTAACCTTCCCATGGGGAATGTTACAGCTGTATGAACACGCGCATCTCTCACTCACTTCACTGAGTACGGAAGAGTGTTGGGAATTGATCTGACGGTGTGCAAATAACACAGCGTTACAAAGGAATCTCCACTCCATGGTGTGGTTGCTGCAGTAATGATGAGCTTAAGGTGTGAGAAAAACGCAAGGTTCGGAGGCATACGCAAGGTCTTAATTTTTAATGTTAATTCCAGCCAGATGAATTACCTTAACGCTTCTTTTTTTTGCCTCAGCTGCATGATTTACCTTGCTTGTTTACGAGTGAGGCAAATCAGGCAGTGCCAGGACCTGAGCTTGTATTGCAAAGGTAGAATTGTTATCCCCAGTCCTGGATGCCCTAAGCATGGGGCAGACGTGGCAGAGCTGTTTGGGATAACCAGCTTTTCCTATGGAGGGTGGATTCCTGCCGCCGGTATTACTTGATTGCAGGAGGGTCTTTTCTTTCAGAAGCAGAAGAAAAGGGAGAAAGCGATAAAGGTTTCAACCCACTTGGCTATGGAAAAATATGAATTGTTGGGGGTCAGAATGATTACGCTAATAAATAGAGCTCCGAGTCGATTATTTTTTAATCTTTCATTGTTGGGTGCCTGATCCATATTTTTTTTCAACACAGGAGATCTTAATGCTAAAAACATCCCCTAGAAAGGAATCACTGGAGCTACTCCAGGAGACTTTCAAACTGCTGACCCTGAGTGAAATTAAACTGTGCAGTACCGTTGTCGATACTGAAAGAAATGAGATAGCACTGAGCATATGATATATGGATAGAGATGCAGGTGTATTTGTATATAGATAAATCACACTTTTAAGTTCAGTTCAAGAAAATCAGACTCCTAGCTGCAAAAACTTTATTTAATTTCATGCTTTGATCCAAACCCACTGTCAAAACCTAATGCACTAGTAGCATACAAAGCAGCATTCTCAGTTTAGGCTTGACACTAGGGTGTCTTTTAAGCACTTTCCAAATGCAAAGCTATTTGGTAATTCCTGATAACCATCTTGAGCTGTACCAGTCTTCAATGAAGCACGTGTCCAGGAACCTTCCCAGATCTGGGCCGTGCAAGGAAATGAATGAATGGAAGGAAATTAATTAAATGAATGGAGAGAGCTGCTCTCCCTACTGCATCTGAAAGACTTTGTGGCTTCCCATAATCATTAGTCATGAAGAGAGAACTGCTCCTGAACACACACCAATGAGACGTGTATAATTTATATGATGTATTTGAAGTTAATACTGCTAAAAGGTTGAATTACAAATGGTTCCCTCTGGACCACAGGTGCTGGTCCTGTGACCTCAGCTAAATTATTGCAAGGGGCTTCCTAGCTAGGACAGACGTGGAGACATTTGAAGTCTTTCCAGGATGACAGCTTTATTGCCAGGTCCACCGTGGAAGGAAGGTCTGGGAGTATGGAGAGGGTTTTCAGAGGGCTCAGCTGTAGGGAGAGATCTAGGGGACCCAGGGAGATAACCAAGAAGATTGATACAAGTGTAAAAAGCTCTCTGTGTGTCATGATGGGTATAAGGAAGAAATGGGGAAAAGGGGAATGTAACACATCAGCAGGATGGTAGAGCCCTAAATCAAATATTCTACTTACCACAAATCTAAAATAGCTCTTGTTTCTGCTGCTTACAGGGCTGTGGTGGGTTGACCCTGGCTGGACACCAGGTGCCCACCAAAGCCACTCTACTGCTCCCCCTCCTCAGCTGGACAGGGGAGAGAAAATATAACGAAAGTCTTTGGGTCGAGGTAAGGACAGAGAGAGATCATTCAGCAATTACCGTCACGGGCAAAACAGGCTTGACTTGGGGAAAATGAATTTAATTTATTACCAATCAAATCAGAGTAGGGTAATGAGAAAATAAAAAACAAATCTTAAAAACACCTTCCCCCCACCCCTCCCTTCTTCCTGGGCTCAACTTCACTCCC
>NW_008796046.1:1958802-1966813 GCF_000699145.1 Aptenodytes forsteri | reverse complement strand
GGGCTGCAGGGGGACAGCCTGCCTCACCATGGTCTTCACCATGGGCTGTGGGGGAATCTCTGGAGCACCTCCTCCCCCTCCTTCTTCCCTGACCTTGGTGTCTGCAGAGTTGTTTCTCTCACATGTTCTCACTCCTCTCTCCCGCTGCAATTGCTGTTGGTGTTGTGCAGTTTTTTTCCCCCCCTTCTTAAATATGTTATCCCAGAGGCGCTACCACCGTCGCTGATGGACTCAATCTTGGCCAGCAGTGGGTCCGTCTTGGAGCCGGCTGGCGTTGGCTCTATCAGACATGGGGGAAGCTTCCAGCAGCTTCTCACAGAAACCCCCCCTGTAGCCCCCCCCGCTACCAAAACCTTGCCACACAAACCCAACGCAAGGGCAGAAGAGGAGCTATCCCTGCTGCGGTGCACAGAGACTTAAGGAGCTGTTCTGCAGGGGCAGATCCCAGGAGCTAAATCCCACTAATCCAAGGGCAGAGCTTTAAGATGCCACCCCTACAGTTACTAAGTTAGAGACGAGCACCTCTCTGCATTGAGGCAGTTCGGAGTGAGGCAGCCTTGGAGCTCTGCAAGACCTTCACTGAGGGACAAAGGGCTTGGGGGGACGTAACACAGGTTGTGAAACCCTGGAGGAGAAGGATGGCACTCACCAAAAGGGACATAGGAAGCTTTTGACATGGCGTGGAGGGTCCCAGAGCACCCGCCCAGCAGGAGTGGCCCATGCAAGCAGGAAGCTGAAGGAGGTGGGCACCCAAGCGCAACTGCAGGGGAGGCTGACCATTCATCACCTGTCCTTGAGGTGGGACCCACGTCCGAGGACAGCCACTGCTACCGGTGAGAAGCTGCTCGGCTGGTGGGTGGTTCCTTCTGGAGGTCTCTCTCCATAAGGCTAGAGGACTTGCGGGTGCATTGCGGTGCTCTGCGTTGCATGTCTTGGTGGCTGAGGATCCAGGATAAAAATACTTCTCCGGTAATGAACAGGTAAGCTGGTGTAAGGGGCCTGCTATTTTTAGAGCACAAACCTGCTTGGATCAGCAAATTTTCTAAGCCATGGGGCGACACTGCAGATGGCCGGGAGACCGTTGTGGGTTTGCGATTTCTGTGCCTGGCTGTGAAGGGTGAGGCTGTTATTCCAAAAAAACCTTATGGCTCCTGGTCTTTAACCAAGAATATTTTAAGCCAAGAGTGAACACAAAGCTTTTGCCCTGACAGTTATTTAACAGTTCTTTATCTAAATTCAAATCATAATCTGCCTTTTCCCTCATTTTGTGATTACCTGTTTATCGACCTTTCATTTTGCCAGGTTTAAGACACTCTGCCACGAGTTGTCCTTGAAAAACCTTTTCAGAAAGTTTTAAAATCATATGCACATACATATGTATCTCTAAGTATATGTATTTATGGCTCTATATATGTGCGTGTGCATATTTATGTTTGTATGGGCTCTGATTCATATTCAGAACTCCCTGAGGATTTTGGATTGGCAAAAGTTGCTGACCTAGTGCATTTCACCTGTTTATTTTCTTATATGCGTGATTGCCTGTGTGATTTGGGAATTATCCTTCCGAAGAACCAAAACCACAGGTTATGCTTACGCTGCAACCAAAGCAGACTCACTCTTCACCGCCTGGTTTCAGAATATATTGCAAAGCACTTTAAAATGTTTATATAAGTGTGCGTTTAAGGGCTATGGTACATCTAACGGACGCTGGTTGGACGCTTGTCTGCGTGGCGCAGTGGCTTGTGTGGTGCGCGTCCACGTGCCTGTGCAGGGTTTTGGCACCTCATTGACTTGCACCTTGAGAACTGTTGTGTAATGTGGGCCGACTCAGCTGTATCTACATGCACTGAACAAATACCTATACAGGAAGGCAAATGTAATCTGCTTTTCTTCCAGCAGCTGGTAATGCGCTGCCTGGCTCCCTGAAGAACTCGGCGCAGATCTACCCAATGTCATTTGGGTAATGTCATTGTAAAACAATGTCATTTCTCCTACTGTGTCCTAACAGCTTGTTCTGGGTGCTGTCAAGGCACATTAGATTGCATCAGTTCCACACTGGAAATTCATTCAAGATATTTTTCCGGGCTCTCTGGTGGCTGCTGTTGGGAATAATCCTACTTTGCTCTCCAGCACATTGTTCTGTTTTTAAAATTGGACTGCTCGGACCCTGGAACTGTGACCCCTTCTTTTCCAAAGCCTTTCCCCATGTGGCTGCCAGGTTAGCAGTGGAACGAATAAGCAAAGATCCTTCACTAGATCTTGGCCACAGGCTGGATTACGTGGTCCTGCAAGAAGAATGCAAGACATCAAGAGCTCTGGTTAGATTCATTGACTTTGGAAAATTTTCCTCAGCTTTCATAGGCCCTCTGAACCCTGGCTTCTGTGAGGTGGCTACACTTTTAGGGGAAAACTGGAATAAAGCCATCTTCTCATGGATGTGCATCAATTATAAACTGGATTCCACCATCCACCACCCTACATTTGCAAGGACCCTGCCCTCTCCAACCCGAGTTTTGTTTACAATAATGAAATATTTTTATTGGGCTAATGTTGGCATCATTGCTTCCAACGAAGATATTTGGATGGACACAGCCAACAAGTTAGCAAGTGCACTCAGGAGCCAGGGGCTTCCTGTAAGCATTGTTACATCCGTGCGTAAAGGAGAAAAAGGCATTGAAGACACCTGGAATGAGATTAAAGAAGTTGATGGCATTAGAAGTAAGTGCTTTGAGTCTCATTCCTTTTTTTTTATTTTCTCCAGGGTAGGACTGTATTGTTATCCAATGGGCATAGCTTAGCGAATGAAATTTTGAAGTCATTTAAGCCAAGCAGAATTTTCTCTCTGACCTTAATGGAGCCAGGGCTTCACGTAAAAGAATGTTGGGCATTTTGTATGTGATGGAGATAGGGCAAAAAAGTCTTCTACAACGTGAAAGATTGGGTCCAGATTGTCTGAAAAGGTAATATTTAGTAGATGGGTGTCTGTGCTTGACCCTGTCAAGTATAAAGAGGGGTTTATAGGAAGGTTTTATATTTATGGTGTTTTGGATTATGGATTATCAAAAATCTCATGCTTTGATGCTGTGTCTTTGCTACCTGGGTTCAATGAAGGTATCAGAAGTGAAATGCAGTGTTATACACCACATACTACAGCAGTGGAAGGGCCCTTGTTGATGTACAGCATGTAGTAAAGAATGATCTTTTTTCTCTTGAGAAAATGTGGGAAAAAAGCCATGTTTTTCTGGTTCAGAACCTTGTTGTGAAGTCTGTGATGGAACTCTGATCCTGGATGTACACCTCTGCAGTCAGCACTGTGAATCCAGATGAGGATGCATTTTAATGAAGACTTTGATTTTTATACCAAAGACTAACAAGGGTAGCAAGATGTTTTCTAACTTGGAGTTTTACCAGTGCTCAAATCTATGCTTGAGGCCAAATTGACCTTGGGTGGGTTCATCTCGTCACCAACACAGCTCTCCATGTGAGTTAGAGGTGATGGGCTCCTTTCATAACCAATGGAGAGAACCAGTCCTTCTTCAAACATGATTCATCTGACCAGCTTAAGCTCTCTGCTACAGTGTGGGATGAATCACTGCCTAGAAGTACCCGTTTCTTTCCTGTAATTGAGCAACCTGACAATGCTCTTGTTCACTTCAGCTTCTACTTTGCCAAGGATACTTTTTCTCCTAAGGAGAGACCACAGCTACTCTAGAGATCCTGGTCCCTCCTGGTATAGTAGCAGGCAGGTCTTCCTTGCAACTTTCCTTCTCATCATTGCCCTATTTTGCTCCTCTCACTGACTGAGTTTTGAAATGCTGTCTTGGATGAAAGTTGAGGAGTGTTTCCTTTCATGAAGGGCCGGTGAGCACCGCGGAA
Organism: Aptenodytes forsteri; assembly: GCF_000699145.1. Taxonomy (NCBI): domain Eukaryota; kingdom Metazoa; phylum Chordata; class Aves; order Sphenisciformes; family Spheniscidae; genus Aptenodytes; species Aptenodytes forsteri. Next base: position 1,962,937 of record NW_008796046.1, on the reverse strand, counting down.
AACCTGTTAAACAGATACACCTGTATTTCAGATCTCCCCACCAGACATGGGGACACTGGCCCCATGGCATCTTGCAGGCAAAGACACAGACTCTGGGACAGCCAGGCATCGACCAGATGTTGCAACACAACACGGTGCCCAGCCTAAAATCTGTATATATGGTGACAGGGTGAACGGGTGGGGCTTGGGCACTGCTAATGACTGTGTGTTGTCTGTCAGCTTAGGGCACAAAAAGGGAAAGCTCATGTCTCTCAGTCAATGACAACAATGACCATGACTACCCATCATGTTCTCCTGTGCCTCGCTTTTGCCAAAATTTCTCTCTACTCCTCCTTCTGTGTGGCTCCAGGAATGGGTAATGCTCACAGCCTCCTTTGCTAGATGTTGCAGACCTCCAGAGGTTGAACAAAATTGGTACAGCTCCCAACTTCCTCAGCACATAACATTGGTGGGGGCCCATTAGAGTCTGATCTGATAGAGCGGTTCAGACAGCTCTTTTACTGGGGGCGAGGGAACTATTTGGTGTTGAAAACCCAAAATGGATTAACAACATTGTCTGCGATCCTTGTGTTTCAGTTATACTCCTGTGCATGCATTCTGTGCTCATTGGAGGGGAGGAACAGGCCACCTTACTCACAAAAGCTCTGGAAATGGGACTAGCAGATGGAAGATACGTCTTTGTTCCATACGACACTTTACTGTACAGTCTTCCTTACCAAAACAACTCATTCAACCTCTTTGATAATGACAGCAAGCTCCAGGAAGCATATGATGCTGTGCTGACTATCACACTGGCATCTGGAGAAAGGACTTTCTATGATGCGTTCAGGGAAGCTCAAGAAAGCGGTGAAATAACCAGGGATTTGGAAGCCACCCAGGTAAATATTCTTTCTCTCAGGCTTTTCTGGGACGTGGTAATGGGAGACATGAGACAAGCAATAGTAATAGAGAAAGTACAGGTGAGAGACAACCCAGACTGTGTGCTTTCATTTTGAGAAAAAGATGGTGAAAGTTGGATGTGGTCTGCATTCGTTTGGAAAGGATATTTCTCCTGAATGTCTGGCAATCTAACTCAGTTAGTTCAACTGCAGGACCGTGCTGCGAATTCAGGAGAAAGGGGTTGTCTCTGACGCTCTCAGATTTGGTTTGCTACATGCTAACTGCAGTAGGCCCAAGCTGAAGAGGTGTTTCCTAAGGTGGATAAAGTCCGTGGAGCTTTTAAGGCACCAGAATAAGATGTCCACATGCCTGAGAGTTTGGAGGGATGTGACAGACAAACGAAATACCGAATGCTTCTAGAGGGAAATTCTTAAGATCATTGTTGCCTCATTCTTTTCAACACTATAGTCAAAGTTATTCTTTGTCAGCACAATTATCTAGATGTCACCAGTAGCCTATAAAAAAACAAGTCAGTTGTGACCTTGTGAACATTGCAAGAAGAATTGGGGAATCTGTCATACTGGTGTAGAGATGCAGGATTCAGGTGAGCTAATCTTCAAATCTCAAGATGATCTTTCAAAAAAATTAAAAGTATTTTTGAGGCATGATTTATCAGATCTGCAGGGATGTCTACTTTAGGAGGAGATGAATCATGCCTTGAAAGTATTCATTTCTTTCCCTTTTCTATAATGAGAGCCCAGGTTAAGTATATTGAGGTTGTAGGTGTTGTTGCTGTCATTGTAGGTGTCTACATCTGGTCAACTAATCCCACCACAGATGTCAAATTCTGTAGCTCCCAACAGCACTCCTCATTTTATCATGAGTGTATATGGCTATATATATATATGTATATGGCTATATGTATATGGCTATAATCTCTCTTCACCTACCAACTGTGAATGACCATATGATTGCAAAAGCCACCATGTGTGTTTTTAGGGGAGGGGACATTTTTAGGTTCCTAAATGAAGTCTGGCATGGAAAGGAGCAATGCGAGGAGAAAAGGCTCTGGTACCCCCGAGAATGAGTTTGCTGTGGCTCTGCTTTGTGGTTTTTATGCCTTAGGAATAAACAATGCTCTGACAGAGAGAACCAATCCTTTGGGCATGACATTTTTCCCACCTGGGTAGGGAGGTGAACTTCTGGCTCTGATCTTCTGTTTGTGGAAGATGTTTTAGCACAGTGCTTTGAGGCAGGCTGTGATAAAATGCCAGCTGAACATCAGGCTCAGGGTCTTGGCTCTTCCCATGATAAAGCAATTTTACATGGTTTTAAAAATATTTTGAAATTGTATTTTGGGAAGCAACCATAAGAAAAGACAGATATTCGAAGTCACACATATATTGGGTCGATCCAGAGCTACCTTCAGCCTAAGATTCTTCAAACCCATTACTCTGTGAGCCTTAATGCTCAGGTGCCTCAGTTCTTGAGTTTACAGCTTAGCCGGTGGGACATCTTTTGCCACAGATCTCAAACCAGAGGTTGGCAGCAGTATATCCTGACCTCAATTTCTCCTGTATTTTTAGGTTTCTCCACTTTTTGGAACAATCTATGATGCCATTTACTTCATGGCAATGGCTATAGACAGTGCTCGGAGGAAAGGAGTCAGAATCTCAGGAGCTAACATAGCTGAGCACACAAAAAACTTCAGTTTCCCTGGATTCAGTCACCAGGTAGAGACAGACAACTGTGGGAAGGGGCTGAGTGACTACGTGATACTGGACACAGATGGTCATGGGAACCAGCTCTTCCCGACCCACTTGCTGGACATGTCTTCAGACTCTGTGAAGTCCCTAGGCCGGGCCATCCACTTTCCCAGCGGAGGTCCACCGAAGCCAGACCTCAGTTGTTGGTTTGATCCAGATGTTCTCTGCACTGGAGGTAAGAAACACAAAAAAACAGGGTCAAATGGCATTGGGTCCATGCTTCTTATTTATTTCATCTTTTCGTTTACTCCAGGGGAGAGCACCCCAAAGAGAAAACCCTAAACTCAAGAAATTCATATAAATACGACCTGTCACCATGCTGTTTGTAGTGGGACTCCTATACAGAGATCCCACTATTGATCCACAAGACTCACTTATTGCTTGTTAGGTCAATGAGGTTGTTGCCACTGTTGTGTGCTGGAAAGAATTTTCCAGGTCTAACAGTCAACATGTGCCTATTTTGATAGCAATCAATATATGCCAGAGGCTCCAGCCAGGAGCGTGTCCCTGGCCTTCTGAGGGACAGGGCACTAAGAGGATTTGCGGTGAAGACGGCCTAAGAGAGCTGCACAACAGCAGATGCTCTCACCATCTCTCCTGGTTAACCCCAGCTTCTTTACCCAGTTAGCTATGCAGCTTTAAGGATCATCAGAGCTCACCTCATCAAGAAAAGATGATGATCATTACTCAAAATAATTTGGATTACTGTAGTCAACAGAGGTGGTAATTGAAGACTTAGGGGCAGAGATATCTGCGCTGCTTCCTGGGTTTGCAATACTGGGCACTGGTTTTACTTATTATTTTTAAATTGAGGCAACTGTGGTGCAGTTTTGAAGTCCACAGGGAACCCAAAATCTCAGGGCAGGATACCTAGCCTCCACTTGACATATTTACTTATAATACAAAGCATTTACTCCTACTGCTCCAGGATATGACTTAAACAGACAAAATTAACCACATCTACAGAATATTTCATTCAGCAGCTGAGAAAAACATTCCCCTTGGCTTAGCCATAGCTGGTTTAAATCAGTGTCGCTCCATGGAAATTGGAGATACACTGATCTTAGGAAATTGGAGACACACTGATCTTAGAGCAGCTGGCAGCCTATAGAAGAGACAAATATAATGCTACCATAGATCTAATTTTGCACTGCTACTAGGAACTGCATAGCAATTTATCATCCCGTTGCAGCCTATGGAAAAATCCCACTAATTTTTAAAGAGATCAGATTTTATGTTCACACCTTTACAAAAGCATAAAGCTCTAGGCATTTGTCAGTGAAGCGGTAATTTATTATTATTATTATTTCAGAGACTGAATTTTATGACAAGAATTAAAGCCAGGCCTCAGTCTGGCTTTTCTATGGAGTTAGGGTTGGAGGGGGGTTGGATTTGAAGCTGCCAGGCTGCTGTGGTTCCTGACCCCAGGTCCACCAGGAGTGGAGCTGAGCAGGCGCAGGCGCACCCAGCACACACACACACACACAGAC
>NW_008796046.1:1945510-1956809 GCF_000699145.1 Aptenodytes forsteri | reverse complement strand
GGCCAGCCTATAGAAGAGACAAATATAATGCTACCATAGATCTAATTTTGCACTGCTACTAGGAACTGCATAGCAATTTATCATCCCGTTGCAGCCTATGGAAAAATCCCAAAAATTTTTAGAGAGATCAGATTTTATGTTCACACCTTTACAAAAGCATAAAGCTCTAGGCATGTCAGTGAAGCGGTAATTTATTATTATTATTATTTCAGAGACTGAATTTTATGACAAGAATTAAAGCCAGGCCTCAGTCTGGCTTTTCTATGGAGTTAGGGTTGGAGGGGGGTTGGATTTGAAGCTGCCAGGCTGCTGTGGTTCCTGACCCCAGGTCCACCAGGAGTGGAGCTGAGCAGGCGCACCCAGTACACACACACACACACACACACACAGACACACACACACACAGTGCAGACACAGCCAGTCACCGACAGACTCACACATACGGGAGAGCAATGCATTTACAGGCACCACTACCCACAACCAGCGTTGCTGAAACATGGACAACACAAACGGCCTGATCCTGTTCTTACGTACCAGCTAACCAGGCTGCAAGCTCGCTAGCACGTGTCAGAACCCCAGCCCCTGCACACACACACAAATGCATCCTCTGGTAGGTGGTCCAGACCTGTAATTCCCCCATAGCCAGCTCCCAAACCCTCTGGTCTCTGCAGGAGTCAGTCTCCAGACTTGTGGTCTCTCATGGGTTGCAGGCTCCAGGACCTCTTATCTTACTCGTTGGTTAGGCTGACTTGAAGTCTGCAAATGTCACACACAAGCAGAATAAAGAGCATCCTCATCCAGGGAAAAAAAAATCAGGAACAGGGGTTAAGAAGAAGGTAGGACAGATTGTGATGATCAGGTGCAGGGTTTGGCTGGAAAAATGCACAACGTGCTTATGCGTGACCAGTATCCCACGCTTGAGCCTCCCCAACTCACCCCCATCCCTCCCCTTCCCCATTTTTTTCCCTTCCTCTAAACATCCCATAAGAAGTTTCATATACTCCCAAAGTCCCCTTAAAGCGTCCCCTAATGAGTTTAACACAATCCCACAAGTCCCCTCAAGTATGCCGTAAGTTTGCTCTTTCCCATGAGCCCGTGATAACCTTTCTTTCACTTCTGATTAGTTATAAAGTTCTGGTTGAGCTTCCTCAAGCATCCATCAGTGACATGAGCGCTCTGGTCTTTGCTGTTGCTTTCGCTATCTCCTATTCCTTAGGGTTTGTTTATCTGGGTGTTTATTTTTTACTTCTCTTGTCCTTTTACTGTCTCTTGTTCACCCCAGTGAATTTTGTGCTTCAACTAGCTCTTGCTCTCAGCTTATCAGATGCTGCTTCAGTGAATAAAATTGGGTTTGGATGTTTTCCAACTGTGAAAGAATCCTCATGGCATGATGTGTAACTGTGACCCTGCTTCAAGCAAAGGACATGATCGGGGAGAGACCCTTTGCTATTCCTTGGTTTTCTGCACTGCCTTTCAAGTACCACGCTGCCTTACAGTCCTCTAAAGTATGGTCAAGCACTTTTAGGTTCTAAAATGCAACGGTAATAAGCAAAAGAATTTCTCTGAGGCTCTTTCTCAGAGGAGATTTGTTCAGACAGCAGAGTCTCTGAGGGCTACCTGAGGAAGCTTAGGAGACAGCGCCAGTAAAAAAACCCTGATTGAATGCAGAACACAGCCTTAACAAACTCCACATTATTCCTACCACATTGTGGTCTGGATTACAGATTCTCTCTGAAAATGTTAGAAGGCCATGCAGAGGTGTGAGATGGGACTTTTATACCCCTAGACTTCATCACTGGTTTGTCCAGGAGACATTTGCTCCTTTGCCCAGCAAGAAAACCAACCCATGCCCCTGTGACTGGGTTATTCAAAGCTCATTCTCTCTTTAATAACAAGTTTCCTAGCAGGCAACCACAGCTCCAGAGCACTAGGTCTACTGCAAGTCTGCCTCTAAGCTGATCCAGTCCCTCCTTTTCCATGGATTTAGCATTGTGCAAGACCTTTATGGGGTGTGTTCTGGCTTCACACTCACACTAGTCCTTCTGGAGGGGGGCACATCTTCGGCAGCTCCCTTGCCTCCTAGGGATGAACACTGGGTTGCTGTCACCTGCTCTTACGGGGACTGCAACACTCTGACATTGTCTATGCATGAAGAACAAACCCTGGCCTCCAGGCCAGCTTGGTGTGGTCTTGCTCATTCCTGTATTCAAGGCGAGCACCTCTTGGAGAAAGCTGGCTGTGTCTCCATTGCACTTTGGTAGAGTGAAACCTTGGTCTACATCCACGCTGTCTGCAAGGTGCAGAAACGGGTGTGAAGTATCCATTCTACTGTGCCCGAATTTCTTCTCAGATGGAGGTGTACAGGGCTAGTTCCAGGCTGGAGCATGAAAGCAGAGTGACTCCTTGTATAGAATCATGGTACTACAGAATCACTGAATGGTTTAGGTTGGAAGGAACCTTTAAAGATCATCAAGTCCAACCCCCCTGCCATGGGCAGGGACATCTTTCAATCGATCGGGTTGCTCAAAGCCCCGTCCAGCCTGACCTTGAACACTTCCAGGGATGGGGCATCTACAGCTTCTCTGGGCAACCTGTTCCAGTGTATGTGTGAGGACAATCAGGGACTGGGGCCCTGGGCTGAAGCAGAAAGTAAGTCCAAACCCGGCAGGAAAATTTCAGCTAAAATGCTCTGTCTGTTCCTGAAAAGAACACTAATTTTCAAATATACCTGCAGCTTTCACTGGGAAGCTCTAGGTCTCGGTGTTTGCAAAAAGACCTGTGATTTAGGTGCAGGAGTGACTTAGAATCATGAACCTTTTATCAACCCAAATTCCTCCATGCTTTTTTGTGTTTAAGGATCTCTGAACACAGACAGAATAAAATAGAAATAAACAGATGACAGAAGAGACAGAGACAGCACTTCCCACTGGAATTTAGCTCATCCACTCATGTCAGCTTTCCTTAGCTCTCTAGCAAAGACACTCACGAGCAAAGTATGTGTCTCCAGTACTTTCTCTTGATGGGCCCATCGAGGGAGACATCAGCCTTCTCCTCCTTCTCTTCTGCTCTTTTCAGCATTAGAAATCTGTAGCAGGGAATGAAAAATCCCAGATGGGCTGGTGACTCACGCTGGCCATCAGTTTGGTACCACATGATAAAGATTATTCAGTGTTTCAGTTCCTGGAGAGAAGAGGGTCAAATGTTCAAAAGTTATGAACTTTGCAGAAGCTGGCTCTAAGACTTAATATTTCCCTGTGAGTCCAGTCTTTATTTACTTGAAGAAAAACTACTTTTCCACTGATCCAGGGCTCTAGGTCTGGTATAGAAAAAAAGTGTGTGGAAATAAATAATTAAAGTAGTTGCAGTCTCATGTAAATAAGGTCAGTAAGTATTTATTCACAAATTAACATTGCACCAAAATTATTTTCTAGCATTCTCCTGGCTGAATATTTGACCTTGTAGTCTAATGGTCTGGTGTTGATATTTTCCATATTATTGCCTAAATCAAAGGGATTTTCTAACTCACTGATTCTTTTCCCCTCTTTGCACAGGGATTGAGCCTACAGTCATGATGTGGGGAGTTATGCTGATATTTGCCCTGGTGCTTGTTGCTGTGGGCCTGGCTTCTCTCATCAGGTGAGAACTGCAGTACGTACTTGATTTGGTGCCACTTTTAGCTTCTGTGGGAGACTTGCACTTTAGCCAGCAGTTTAGACCGTGTGAACACATAGCAGGTTTGATTGTGGCCCTTGCTCTCCAGCCACGTATCTCTTCACTTTATTAAGTGATAGTGGCTTGAGCAATGTGGGCATTGGTTCTGCAGTCTCAGGAGCAGCCATTTTACCCTTAATCCGGTCCAGGTTTGGAAGAACATCGCAGTCTGTTGCTGGAAGGATTAGCTGGGTGATGGCTCTGAAGCATTATGAAGGTGACTATCACTTTGGGAGCGCAAAGCATGCCATACAAACCAAGGACAGGAATCTGCTTTGAGAACATCGGGGTGGAGAACAAGTGGGCTGCCGTGTTAAATGTCTTTTTCTTACTCCAGATCATTCTTGCCTGGATTTCTGTCCCTAATACAATCATGTTAGCTATGAAGCACCTGGGCTCAGCCTCTTTACTTTCTCCATGTACTAAAGAGAAAGAGAGAGAGAATATCTCTGGAGAGGGTTTGGAGCAATTAATTAGGGTACCTCTTTATTACCAAGCTGATTCACTCCCTGTTTTGAACTGGAGTCCAGCTCCCTGGTCATTCGTGTTGCACGGTCTGGGCATGGGATCTTTGGAGCAAATGAAGTAGTCTGCTGGGGAAGGGACAGTTTCCAACAATTGCATAGGTCACACTTGTGTCCTGACTCTATATCCAAGGTGGACATGAGCCAGCATGGACTGGTTGGTCCAGGAGCTATGGGTTGTTCTTTGGCAAGGACGCTATGGCCATAACCTAAGGTAATCTGCTCCAAACAGGCCCTTCGAGTAATCTGTCTCTCATTATTGATGTCTACATGGTACGTGACTGAAATTAAACTGAAATTAGACTGGAATTAGAAGGCATATTTACTCAGCAACAATGAGTTCAACAGAGCAGGGTTCCTGGATTTTCCCATCCAGCTTTGCCTCTCAAATCATCCCAAAACATGTTTTTCTCTCCAATCCTGAATCATCCCTCCAAACCCAGATGATACAAGGCCACCCAGCAAGCAACACCCCAAACAGCTCCCCTGCTTATAACACACAGCTGCTTCTGATATCTTATAATTGCAGGCACTGAAGAGGTTGCCTCCATCCACCCGCACTGTAAAACCCTGCTCTATTCCTTGGCCACCAGCCTCTACAATTACGTAAATAAAAGACAATCTTTCTGCCTACTCGTAAGCTGTTCCACAAGTACCAGACTATGCTTGGGAAGGCTCAGTCACAAGTAAAGATGTATGGCCATCTGCAAGGGAAGAAAAAAAGTCTAGCATGACTCAGACAGTGATTTATGTTAGGGAAGGGCATGTCTGGAACTAAATTTAAACCACAGCATGGTCTGAGTTTAAACGTGGGAGCCCTGGTCTTAGCTCTGCCAGGGATCTGCTGCATGACCTTAAATGAGTCACTCTACTCTCTGTGCTTTGCTTTCAGCAGAGGGGTGCTTTCCTCCATGCTTGGGGGAGAGGATGTGATTGACCAAGCAAGGTTTTCAGGTGGGCAGGTGAAAGGTACATAAGTGATGCACTTTTTGCATGAAGATGAGTTGGGTGGCTTGGGACAAAGAGGTTAGAGAAAGATTATAACAAATCACCTCAGGTGATGCCTGTGGTTATGTGGCCAAGGCTCCCTCTGAACTCCAAAAAGCTGTCTGTGCTCTTCTAAAATGCCCAGAGTGGTACATGCAGTGGAAAAGTGAATTGTGGTGATGTATGGATATTTTGTAAAATGGATTCCTTCTACAGTACAGTTGGCAAAAGGCATCCTATTGCCCACCTCATCAGGAAAAGTCTTAGGTGTGTGCAGATCAGACATCTGCTGTAGTGTAAACAAAGTTCCTTAAGCAAAAAAAGTGACATTGAGGGCAATGGGGGACCTTTCCTTTCCCTCCTCTGTTCCGGCTTGATGAGTTTTTGACTGTCTAATAGATATAGTGTGCTTCGTGCTCAGTGTTAGACCTCGATGTCCATTGAAATAGTGGCTTCAAAATGATGGGGTGTGACTTTTGCCTCTTCCCTGAGCCCCTAAAATGGCCATGTGTTGGGTATTAGTGTCAGATGAATCCCAGCTAAAAACTAACAATGAAACTCTGGAATGTTTTGTATTGGTTTGCACGAAGTGGACGTAAGCCTGTTTGAACTACGCCATGAATATGTAGTCCTTGACAGTGCACCGTTTCTTGTGGTCTCTTCTGCCTTGCAAATTCAAGAGACGCTGGGCAAGTAGCAAGATGCAGTCAAGCAACAGATAGTGTCTTTGCTGGTCTGACAACTATGCTGAATTTTCTCTCAGTAAGAGAGAAAGTTCTGTAAATCTGGTAACCTATCAAGGAGTGCAGAGAGTCATCCCTTGGAAAACGGGCAGCAGCATCCTGTGGAGATGCCAGAAGCACATTTGTCCTGTGTTACACAGCGCATGATAGACATCCCATCTGGCTCAGGTCCTGGAAGAAGTAGATCTGAATCAGCACAGTCATCTTCTTGATCTAATTACTCCTGACCAAGAGAAACAGCACTGGTTCAGCAATACTGCTTCCAAGACCTCCACGCTGCATTGCGCTACGCTATGCATGCCAAGCTGCTCATCCCCTGTAGCTTTTCCCTCTGTATGAGCTTGCAGTCGTTACAAGGGGGTATCTTGCTGTGTGCATCATACTGCACCATGCTACAATGTAGAGACTCAGCCAGCACATTCTGATGATAACTTGTGTCCAGGCAGCTTTTATAAATTTTCCCATGGTTCGGTTTCAGTCCCTAAAAAAGGCTGGTGTGCCTGAGAACTGTTTGTTCACCAGCCAGATTGGCTGGTCTAATAAAACCTACTATTCTCTCCTAATGGAGAATGATTTGGGATATGAAAAATAAAACCAAGGAAAACAAAGTATGCATTACATACACATCCGATTCATATTTGTAACCAGATTGACTCAAGATGTCTATTTGTGATGAGACCCTTTGAGTTTATAGCTTTTGTAGTCTGTGAATTGGATAACCCTTGACTCGGGGGATTTCAGTCCGAATCAGGGCATCGTGATTTCTCAACTGCTTTCACCCATGTCCATCCCCACTGCCACACCACATGCTGCACTTTCCTAATACTGCAGGGAAGCCAGATGTGGGGGACTCAGAGGTGGTGTAAACTGGTTACCTACCTAAAAATGTTAACTGTGACTCTCCAAATCTTGCAGGCGTAGTATCCTGAACAGGCAGCTATTCAGGGGACCTAACAAGATAATAATGACCTTGGATGACCTCGTCTTCATCAACCCAGACATATATAAAAAGGTAAGTCCTTCCACTCGTGAAAGTAATCTGGTGGGACACTCAAAGACAGGTTTGCTGTGTGGTATTTTCATGAAGCTCTGGGAAGGTTATTCACTTCTCCATGACTCATTTTCCCCTGTATATCAGAAAATTGCCCATATGCTGAGTGGTTTTGAGTCTCAGATTAGATGCACATGCAGTGTCAGAGTTATTACAGTGATGTAAAATAGTACCCTTGGTTGTGTTTATTCTAACAGCCAGGGCTTATTCTTTGTTCTTGAGGTTGGATGGAGTAGCACAGTTCATGTCCATATAACTAAACCGTCTTACACTCTAAAATAAAGTGTCTGCATCCAGACTACCTATTGGGAACCATTCCTGGCCTGTGCTGGCTCCTGCCCAGAGCTGGGGATTGCCTGGGGGAGTGTTTGGCATAGGCCAGAGCCATGCCCAGGACCATGCCAAAGATCCGGACTGCTCTGGAGCAATCCCTTTGCCTAAGTCACTGGCACAGATACAGACTTCTTACCTATGCCAGAAGAGAAACTTCCCTGAGATACCTGCCTCATCTGGTGTCTCCCCTGAGCCACAGCATTTCCATCACCTAAAATGCTGCTGTAGTGTTTCAAGGTACTAAACAGGGTCAACCTTATAAGCCTTTTAGAGGTATTCAGAGAGGTGAGTTGGGAAGTTTGGGAGGTTTGGGAGGTTGCTATCATGGATGAAATGTATGGCCCGAAGCAGAGCTGGAATGGAGGTTTACATCCAAAGGTGGTAACTGTCTTGCACCTGCTTTCCTTGCCTTCCAGAGGCCGACCTTGGACAGTCTGACTGATGCAAACAGCGTAGCAGCCAACAGCAGAAGCCTGAAATCCATAACCCGCTCCTTTTCCTTGAAAAGCACAGCTGCCACCCATGAAACCTCCAATGTGGCTTTGTATGAGGTAGGTAGGGACCTTGTGCAGCCTCCTCCCACCGCTTCTGTTCACTGAGCTGCTCAAGAGGAGAAAGCCTTGGGCTGCAGTAAAGTATATCCCAAGATATGAATACTGCTGACAGACCCTGAGGGTAAAAATAAGTTACTCCCAAGCAGGGACTTACCAGCGTTTAAGGTGACTCTACCCCAACCCTCACCCTGACACTTGGAGTCGTGCAGGGTGGTGGTATTCGACATCCCAATGTAGTGTTGCTGGGTCTGGTCCCTGTTAGAGATGTCACCACCTAAAGGCACTGTGAAGAACCTTTCTTACAAGACAGGGCCTTTAGATGGTGACATACCTAATAAGGACCTTTCTTACAAGACTGGACCCAAATACACAGAATAAAGGCTATCAGATTGTCCTTTGTGCTAATAGGACCGTATGGAGTTTAGGGAGAGGCAAGGGCCAAGAAAACTCACCCCATCCATTAGTTCTTTCCTAAAAATACAGCTTTTTGAAAAAATGACATGACAATTTTTCCTGAAAAGGAGCAAAATAAACTGGATCATAAATGCCAGAGAAAAGCTTTGGACAGAGTTACTTTCCTTTTTAATCAATTTATCATTGTTTATCAGATACTTATACACCTTCCAGGTATGAAGTTCTGATCCAGGTGAAGGTCCTGCCTCACCCCATTTTTTTGAAGGTTTCCTGGGGATATTTTTATTTGGGTGCAATATAGAAAGAATCTGCTGCCGAGAACATTGAAAATCCCCAGCCACTTTCAAAGTCAAGGATCTGCAATTCAGACCTAGGTCCCAATGCTAGCTGTCGCTCAGAGATCTGCTCTATCATTCACCCACCTGTATTGTGAACAGGGAGACTGGGTGTGGCTGAAAAAATTTGAGACGGGAGCAGTTCACAATCTGCGGCAAAGCTCCACCAGCGTCTTGAGGAAGGTAGGAACAGAGGATGGGCATGTGGAGGGAAGGTTGCTCGGGGGATCTTTGTGACTGCAGGGTATTTTTATTCTCCTTGTCTCCTGTTTATCCATTGAATCATGCGCCATGGCTGTCAATGAGTCTTGCCTGGTGAGATCTGGTGGAATGGACCACGCACGATTGCATCTGACAAACTTACCAATGATCCACGCGTCAGAGTCAGCAGCTTGCAAAACCCCACCCTGGACCTGGCACTTCAAAGCTGGTGCAAAGCTGAATGTACAATGAGTCCTCTGAGTGGCCTTGTCTACAAAGGCAGAGTGGTTTGGAGGAAACCACCCCTGCCTGTGTCAGGGCAGGATGATGCACTGGTAGCTATTTTCATGTGTTATTTGTTGACTGCCTAACAGTGTGGCGCAGACACGGTTATGCATTTCTCTGGGATTTGCTCTGTGTCTCCAGCTAAGATGCCTGTCAGAAGTTTACTTTTAGCCTTCAATTTTATTATTGTTCCTCAATGACAAGGAAACACATTTTTTTTCCAAATTCAAGGCCATTAGTTGTTGGCAGCTACTGCTAACATAGGAGTGGCATTTTTATGCATATAAATATAACAAATTTACCAGGGCATGTCTCCAAAGGCACCATTGATGGATGACTTTGGATCCTCCAGACATGGTATTGCTTTCCAGATCAGACCAGAGCTGGAGCAAGACTCCACATGCTGAACTCAATTTACCCAAGCCCATTTTGTCCTAGTGAAAGATCCAATCCAGCTTGTCTAAAGAAAAACAACTTTCTGTTCAGTTTGCTTTTGCTATCTTGCTTTCTTTGTCTTAATGGATAGATGAAGAAAAGCAAAGCTTAAAAAGAGTGTAGGGTAGCTGAAAGCAAGCAGCAAAAAGGTTGTTTGCTTCCCCATCCTTGTGTGAAAGACTGTTTGGGAGTACAGAAATGGTAAGGGCATCTAATGATAGAAAGAAGCTGCTGAGCAGCTGTCTGGCTGACTTGGTCTCTTGTGATTCACTGTTTTGTTTCAGATGAAAGGTCTGCGTCATGAAAATGTGAATCTGTTCCTGGGCTTTTTCTCTGACTGTGGCATCTTTGCCATAGTGATGGAGTACTGCTCCCGAGGAAGCCTGGAGGACTTGCTGAGAAGTGAAGATATGAAACTGGATTGGATGTTCAAGTCCTCTCTCTTGATGGATCTAATTAAAGTAAATCCATTGCTCCTGCTGAGGCGTGACCTGCATGTGACTTTTATATTGACATAGCTATTTCATCCAGCACTTTGGGATTTTTATAGTAATGCAGGGAAAACCAATGTGAATGTAATTATACCGGTATACAGGGTCTTCTAACAGAGACCTCTTATTCCTGTTTTGTTACCATCTGAGAGAAGCACTATTCGGGTAACAGGACTATATCCGTGCAGCAGGATGAGAGGTTAAAACTACACATCAGGCTAGAACTGATGACCTAGGACAATGAATTTGGTGACAAATTCCTGCTTTCCAAAGGCCCTTTCTTGTCATAAATCAGAAATGCATCCACCATAGAACCAAACCGTAGACATCCCCTGTCGCAGGATGGCTACACGTATGGTCACTTCAGAAGAGTGTTCACACATTTCAAATCATGTCCCATGTGTTTTCATCCCCTAACGGTGAACTACCAAACTGGGACAGGTGGCCTACAGAGGGTAGACTGCCAGAACCATTCTTACAGCCCATGATCCACCTTCTGATCCTCCTTGAGGGAGCTGGGTAAGAGCATCCAGCTCTTAATGGCTTCCCTTGACCTAACCATTGGGTACCACTTGTGCCCACCTTTTTAACCTTGTTTAAAAGTACAACTTCCGAGTGCAATGAGTCCTAGGGCTACAGAGGGAGGCATCTGTTCCTGAAGCTGCCAGTCCTTTCCAGTATTACTTTAGGGTGCAGCTAACCTAATTATTGTTCCTAATCCATTTCTGAACTTTTCCCATAGTTTCTTGCGTTGATCAGGACTGCATTCGACATAGAGTCAATGCTGTATCTGATGCCATCTAAGGTGACAATTTGGCTTGGTGTCTCTGAATGCTGATGGATAATATAATTCTTAAGGAACAGCCTCAATCTTTTCTGTGTTTCATAGGGAATTAGGTATTTGCACCACCAAGATTTTGCTCATGGACGTCTCAAGTCTCGTAACTGTGTTGTGGATGGCCGGTTTGTGCTGAAGATCACTGACTATGGTTATAATGAACTCTTAGAAGCACAGAAATGCCTGTATACTCAGCCACCCCCAGAAGGTAGGTGTCATAAGGAAAAATTTTTTAGGAAATATTTCATAGAATCATAGAATAGTTTGGGTTGGAAGGGACCTCTAAAGCTCATCTAGTCCAACCCCCCTGCCGTGGGCAGGGACATCTTCAACTAGATCAGGTTGCTCAGAGCCCCGTCCAGCCTGACCTGGAATGTTTCCAGGGATGGGGCATCCA
>NW_008796046.1:1929994-1944278 GCF_000699145.1 Aptenodytes forsteri | reverse complement strand
CTTCCCAGGCACAGAGGTGAGACTGACTGGCCTGTAGTTCCCCGGGTCTTCCTTTTTTCCCTTTTTAAAAATGGGGGTTATGTTTCCCCTTTTCCAGTCAGTGGGAACTTCACTGGACTGCCACCACTTCCCAAATATGATGGATAGCGGCTTAGCAACTTCATCTGCCAGTTCCTTCAGGACCCGCGGATGGATCTCATCGGGTCCCATGGACTTGTGCACCTTCAGGTGCCTTAGATGGTCTCGAACCTGATGTTCTCCCACAGTGGGCAGCTCTTCATTCTCCCAGTCCCCGCCTTTTCCTTCTGCGGCTTGGGTGGTGAGGCTTGGGCACTTGCTGGTGGAAACCAAGGCAAAAAAGTCATTGAGTACCTCCGCCTTCTCCGTGTCCCGGGTAATCAGGTCTCCCGTTTCTTTCCGGAATTTGTCCATTGATTTAACAGATGCTTGTCCTAATGCAATTGCAGGCCAGTGGATTGAATCCATAGGATTTATGTGCTCAGTCTCACGACTTCTAGTTACCTCTATACCATGCATTGTTACAGGAAAAGATAAGCAAAGTTTTTTCAGACTTCCTGAAAGTGAATAGCAGAGTGTCATGGTAAGGAAAAAAGATTTTATTGTAAGCAAGTATTGTCGTAGTTGGAGAAGGATTTAAGTGCCCCTGAAATCTGATCAATCCTGAATTTCTGTCACTGGTGAAATTGGCTTCACATCCTTAGCCCCAGCCCTATATTTGAAGTTTTAGGTTAACCTGAATGTAAAGAGCCTTGTTTTGTAAAACTAAGCCATGTGAAACACAAGATGATACAGGTGTCTTTGCAACAGGTCCTCTACAGGCCAGTCACCAGAGGCTGCCATATGACATTCCCATCACTTAGGGACAGCATCTCGTGGGACCAGGTTTGGAGACCTTGACAGGATTCCTTTCACCTGGCCATTGCCTTGGGGTTCCTCTGGTATCCCAGTTTATTCTTGAAACCTGGTTTCGAGTAGTACGTAGTGTTTTGATCCCTCTGTCACAGGATTTGGTTCTTACACATTTCCAGTGTCTCAGATAGGGCAGTTGCCAGAAGGCGATCTTCTCCTCCCTTGCAAAAGTTATATATATGGCAGTAGCTGAAACGTTCCTTATTCCCGTTACTCAGAATGCACAGTTACCAGGGTAACAATATCCCGGTTTGAAGAAGATTCATTTCTTGATGAGGCTGGGTATGTTTTACAACTGTGTCTTTCGTCACTTGAACTATTGGATAACAAAGACTGATTGTATTTCAAACTGCCACAAACTGCTTTCACAGAAACTACGTTCATCTAAGAAGAACTACAGAATATATTTACTGGTCAAGGTTGGTGTTTTAGCATGTAAATCGTTGGTATAGCAAAATTTTTTTAAAAGGGAGAGTGAAATTTAGAAAATTAAAATTTTTTGCCAGGATGGAAGTTTAATATTTCTAACACATCACAAGAAATAAAAGACTTGATGCAGTAAATAATGAAGTATGTTCCAACCTTTCCTCAAATGACTGAAAATAAATGTGTTAATTTAAGCACTTGATTTGCGATAGTCTGAGCTCAAGTGTAAGAAACGTGATGCTTTTGGTGTTTTTAGAATTGCTCTGGACAGCTCCTGAGTTACTGAGAGACCCAGACATGCACAGAAAAGGCACGTTCAAAGGGGACATTTACAGCTTCGCTATCATCCTACAAGAAGTGATTGTTCGGGGTCCACCATACTGCATGTCAGAACTCTCAGCTGAAGGTAGGCAACTATTTCAGTACATTTTTAAGGCTTTACACAGAGCGCTCAAAAAACATCTGGCCAAGCCCCTTGGGTAAAACTTTAGTATGGAAATAATGTCCCAATCTCATGACCTTTCTCAGTGACAAAAGGCTGTTTTCAACAAAACAGCCATAATAAACGTCAAAATGTGTAGTTCCGATCTCAGCCGCGGTACGTGACTCATCACTGCTATCAATGGGTTTGGAGCTCTGGGTGCCCCCCGAGATGCTTCAGAGCTGGCCAGCAGTCGGACCCCCGCAGCACCTCCACTCCCCTGTCAAAACTTTGACTTTCCATCACGGTGTGGGGTGAAATCTGATGGCAGAATTTCCCATAGCTTGGAAACTCCTTTGCTTCCCACTCATTGGCCCTTTTTGGTATGTCGTGGGGGTTAAGGTTTTTGAACTGGACCCCTTGCTAGCATCCTGTTTTGCCCATCTGCCCATCTATTTTTCCTTAATTACTTCCCCATTTAAAGAGGTTCTCTCTTCAGCAGAGATCAGAGTGATACATCATGACCCCGCTGACATATGTAAGGTGGCTTGTATCAGAAATAACAAATAGGTAAACTCCTTAGGAACTGCTCACGGTGTAACTCTCATTAGTTCAAACTGTGCTGTCCGTGCATAGGTAGAGCAAACACACTGCAGTCGGGGTCAGGTCACAAGTAACTTGAACAGGGAGGGGGTGAGAACAGTCGAAAAAGAGCTGATTTCGGTGAAAGGCCATTCTCAACACGTTTTAAGCTGGACAGTCACCAGGTGGGGTTATGGCCATTCAGCATCTGCCCATTCAGCGCCTGGAAAAATGGGGCCCTGACCTTGCTGCGCCCCAAGCTGCTGCAACAATGCAATGACAATGGTGATTATGATGCAACATGCTCTGTAATTCAGAGCTGGACTTATGATGTAGCCTATGATGTAATTAACAGGTGTCCCCCCACCTAGTCCCCATGGGGAACCTCCAGCAAATGTTGTACGTAGTGCACTCCAGTTTCCTGACCTGATAAAATGATGAATTTCTACTCATTGCGTCCTAATCCTCAAGGAGCTTTCACTCATGGCGTGAACTTTAAAACCGTCTGGGGAAGGCATTTCCCCTTGGCTGCCCCTGGAAATATTTGGGCCAGGTTTGTTTAGTTCATTTGGTGGAGAATGGTGGGATGACCCAACGAGCTTTAAAGTAAACTGTCAACACTGAAAAGCCTTGGGTACTCATGGTAACAGATGTGGAAATGCAGGGCTCCTGCCAGAAAGAGGGTGGTTTTCACTCCATTTGACTGCTCTGCGCTACGCAAAACGAAACCTTCAAATACAATCACTTTGGGGTTTTTTTTTTTTAAACAGGAAGATATCATTCTAGCTTACAAAAAACACATTTCCTCCAGGATATTCTTACTAAGAAAAACCTAAATTGCAGTCAGGGTTGGGTTCAGACATCACACTCCCCCATCCGTGCTTCAGCTGTCAACAAAACCTGCAGCTCCGCTCCTTTGCTGTAGTGCTGTTTTATCTAAAAACCGCAGATTCAAGGACTGACTTCTCAGGGTCTGAAAGCCCAAGACCAGTTCCTTATTAGTCCTATTTCACCTCTGGATAGGGAGTCACTTCCCAGACGTTGTTTTGAACCCAAACTCTCCCCCTTAAAATACTTTCCACTGTCTCCATTCCCATCAACCTCCTATGTACTGGTTCCCAGTTAACGATGAAGCGTCAGAGGCCGGTATCCTTCCTGTCTGGGCTCGGCCATAACCCTCTGCTCCCTCAGAGGACTGCAGATCCTAATGGAGAGAGTCAGAGGCAATTTCATTAAATACAAGCCTGCAGGCTCACACATCCATCTGTCACACAACCTTCCCCCATTCAGCCACTTTATTGCTCATAACCTGGTTCTCCGGGGACAGGAAGGCAGATGAATCTCTTATCTTTTAAATAATCCAAGAGATTCCGAGCAGAGGAAAGCAGAAACCCCCAGCTTCATTTGACACAGCCGTTGGGTGGTGAGGAATAACCGTGATGGCTGAAGGAGCGAGCAAGGGACAGGTGAAGAAGTCCATGTCCTTCGTCCCCACCAAGACCCTCCATCTCACAGTGTGCTTCCCATTCTTCTCTTTGTCACAGAAATTATAAAGAAAGTGAAGAAGCCCCCTCCCCTCTGCCGCCCAAACGTAGCTCCTGAGTTGGCCCCCCTGGAGTGCATCCAGGTAATGAAGCAATGCTGGGGTGAAGCCCCCGAACGACGTCCAACCTTTGAGGAGGTATTTCTTAAGGTCGGTGAATAAAGCAGCAGGTGCAATCCTTTGTTTGCACTTGGCAGGAAAGTGTGTTTGTTTTCTTTAAGTGAGCCCTTAAATAATGATTGAAGAAGTCCCAGAGCTCTAGTCTTGCCTTTGCTATTGGATTATTTTATGGTTCATGTTGTCTGGCTTACACTTTGTCCTGAACTCGGGCTGCCATGGCACCACCACGTGGGGTGTGAAGCAGGCTGGGCTTAGGCTTGGCGACTTCACATTTGCAGTGTACCTGCGGGGATGGTCTCATGGAGATCAAAGATCTGTAAATTATGATAGCACCTTCAGATCGATATGTTTTTTGATCTTCTAAAGTATTTAAAAGGTGATTAATTCAAAAGGAAAATTCACCAAAGGCTGTTAAACACAAAGATGCAATGGTTGGCATAGGAGGTCTCTGAACTGCAGATTGGTGGAGGCTGGGAGCATATCCCAAGGAAATATAACTGTACCTGAGCCCTGTTTGAACAGCTTTCCCAGACGTCTGTTACCGGCCAGTCTCATGGACAGGTACTGGCAAAATAATCCCCTTGTCTGATCCAGCAGTACTGTTCCTATGTTCTTATAAGGTCGAACTAGGTAAACCAATATCCATAATTTTCACCTTTCAGTTCTATGAAACTGTGAATAATGTTACACCCATGTGGATCCACTGTTGAGTTTAAGGCAGCTTCTGAAGCCACAGATTATCCAAATGGTCCAGAGGCTCAGCTTCAGGTCAAGAGGAGAAAGCACAACTCAATGAGGAGTTGGGGACGGAAGGTGGCAGTACACATACATGCCAGTGTGCAAAGGTGGATTTAAGACCAGTAATACTTAAGCTGGTTGTTAAGTGTTGCTAATGCCCTGAAATTTGCACCTCTGAATGCAAAGGGCTGCAAGTTACCCTAAAGGTTAGTCATGGGATAAATGAGGATGCAAATCTGCAGCATGATAGGACTCCATAACAACTCACATACCTGTTGTCATCTCGTGGAAGGCAGTGTTTCACTTAACCCTCACTGAAAGTTCATAGCGGAGCAACACGCTCCTGGGCAGCTTCCATAGTTATTGATGCAAATTCACCCTCTAGTTTGCCTTTCTCCTTCATTGTTGAACTCTTGCCACTGACAAAGCCAGCCTTTGGCATTGTCCCTTTAAAATAAGTGTTTGCTTTTTGTTCCTTTCCAAACTTAGAGTGCTACAATGGTGTAATGAGATGGAGAAATAACTCTCCAGTTTGATTTTCCAGTTCAAAACCATCAACAAAGGGAAAAAGACCAATATCATTGACTCAATGCTCAGGATGCTTGAGCAGTATTCGAGCAACCTGGAAGATTTAATTAGGGAGCGGACTGAAGAGCTAGAGATTGAAAAACAGAAGACAGACAAACTGCTGTCACAGATGCTCCCCCCGTAAGTACTGGTACTTTATATGGTAAAAAAACCCCATAGCTAGAGTGGACAAAAGAGTTCCCCAGAAGTAAGCAAGATTGCAGAGCTGACTGCCAACTTTGGCAAGCACCTTCCAACCAAAGTAAGAAACTTTAATCAATGCTTGTTACAGCCATATAGAACCTTCTATTTAGTGGAAGATCTTTTGAGCACAGTAGGACAATAGTGTCTGAGCTCTTGGGCATGTACCACAAAAGGATTTGTGCCCCGTCATCTTTGCTTGCGCTGTTATTTCAGATCAGTGGCAGAAGCCCTCAAGACTGGTGGCACTGTGGAGCCAGAGTATTTTGACCAGGTGACCATCTACTTCAGCGACATCGTGGGCTTCACAACCATTTCAGCCCTCAGTGAACCCATTGAAGTAGTTGACCTTCTGAATGACCTTTACACGCTGTTTGATGCTGTTCTTGGAAACCATGATGTTTACAAGGTGAGGAGTACCTGGGCATGAGGATCAAACTGTCTGTGGGTCAGCCACTCTTGTAGTTTTATTCTACGACTCTTTTCCATCTTTTTCAATTCATTTATTTATTTTTTAATGTAATGGTATTTGCTAGGTGGAGACAATTGGTGATGCCTACATGGTTGCCTCAGGGCTTCCAAAACGGAACGGAAACAAGCACGCGGCTGAGATAGCCAACATGTCCCTGGACATCCTCAGCTCGGTGGGAACATTCAAAATGAGACACATGCCAGAGATCCCCCTCAGGTTACGAATCGGGCTGCACACAGGTAGGCAGCGGCACTCACCTGCGCCTGAACATCAAAGAACTCCTTTGCAATTGTATTTCCAGCTTTGAATGCTTTCTCCCTGCCTGCCCCAAAACAAGCACCCTTGGAAGATGCTTTAAAATCTTCCATAGCGACAAAGGCATTAAAATGGAAACACAAACCCCAAGGAGGAAAATGGCTCAGTATCGTTTGGGGGAGAAATTGTGTATTCTGTCGCAGTCAGGAACTACATCAGGCACGTTAGTCACAAGGGTTTCATTGTAAGGGTGGCTCTTTGATGTGCCATAGGATCTTCTCCGGTTTGATATGGAGACATCCAGTGATGTCTTTGTAACTCTGTTCTGAAATGAAAAAGCACAGAAAAACAGGCATATAGAGTGAAAGAATGAAAATGTTGGGGAGATTCATTGCAGGTAGGACATAACTGGAAGAATATGTGATACAGCTATTAAGAAAAAGTTATGTTATAAAGAAAGTAAATTATCTCTAATGTAGAAATCATAATCTCTTCAATGAACAGAAAAGTGGCTTGTTTAAAAATAAAAGAGGAAGTTCTTTTTTTTATACAAAGTGTAATTAAACTCCAAAACAAAACAAAAAGACCCAGTAGGACTGCAGTCATATAAGCGAAAGTATGACTGGGATCTTAAATGGAGGAAAAGACATCTGCTGTTATCATAGAATCAATATTTTTAGAAGAGATATGAACCTTCCTAATTTTGTACAGTAGTCATCCGTTTTTCCCAGCTGTTCGTCACCAGACTTCTTGTGTCTTCCTCTAAAGCACCAGGTACTGCCCATTGTGGGAAGCCAAACAATGAATAAGATTGTCTGGAGTCTCACCCAGTATTACGGGGGTTTTTATCCTTCTGCCTGTCTGATAATGCCCACATTTTTGCAGCTTTGGCATGCCCGTGTTTTACAGAAGTCAATATGCCGGTCCCTGTTGTACACATTGGAAAACAAGAGCAGAGAAAAGGAAGTATCCCACCCAGAATATCCCAAGAACAGAGCTGTGACTTGAGCAGAGCTAAAACCAATATTTCATATCTCCTAGATCATATAAGTTCTTCTTTTGGGTTTGTCTCTGAAAACTCTTCTCCCTGTTGTTTTCTTTGCAGTTCAGGGGTCTTAGCTGGCCCTTCACAGAAGTCTAAAGCGTTAAGGAACGATTGCAGGAGCACTGTGGGGTTTATACTCTGGCAGAAATTAGGTGAGACTATGGCCCCAGCTTGTCTTGCCCAGAGCAGGAGTCTCTGGAGCACCAGCAGCACATTTTCAACATAGAAAGAGAGGAATTTGGTGTGTAACATCTGCTGCTGCCTGTTGACAGCAGTTCTGCAGCGCGTCTTCCATGCACCCAGCCAAACATCTATCCCTAGGTGATGTGTACGGGGGGTAGTTACATTTTTTCTTGTTTTTATGAACTTTGGGTATCTGGAAAGCGGTGTTGCTATGAGCTGTTGTGTAGGGTGTGAGAGGAAGAGGAGGAGGAATTGGTGTTTTCTTTCTAAAGAAACAGAAGCCAGATCTTGTTTTGCACAGATCTGGCACCGTCATACTGTCATGGGAGCAGCGAGAAATGCATGCTCCAAAGCAAACCAGCTCTCCGAGCCACCGAGCTGACAGCAGAGTTTGATTAACCCTAGACCTCCTTTCTCCTGAGGAAAGAAGCATGAAGAGGGAATCACCAGCATCATGAAAGCATTGAGGAAGCACTTGGGGGAGAGGAGGGTTTGGCTAACACTTTCACTGTCCTGGAGAGGATGGAGAACGGGTGTGACCACCAGTTTTGCGGGCCAACTGCTCTCTGGAAACGAGTGCCAAGAAGAGCTTGTGATCCCCTCTCTGAAAAAGCAGTAAAAGCCATTTGGGCATGGGCTGCCCACGTCCCTCCAACCCCAACAGAGAGCTGCACCTCTGGGAACTCCTGCTGGCCCATGCCCCTGGCCCACTTGTGGCAATGCGTGGGTAATGTGAAGAGGACAAAAAGACCTCTTCACATTTGTGTTTGGTCTGCAGTTTCTCCCCTGCTTTAAATGCACCCTGGAGTCTTGGCTCTCCTCTCTTGACTTGACTGCATGTCCAGAAAAACTCAGCTGACTCAGCTGTTTCCATGCCGTCCACGTCTGGGCTGGAGCTGGACAGTCGGGGAGAGCAGTGGTGAGAAGACAAGCTTTTCCACGAAGGCTGAAGAAGATCTGTTTATCGGTCAGGCTCTCTGGCAGGCAGCCCCACACTTCGATCGAGCTTATTAACCTCTGCGGCACCACTGACAGCTGTTGCAGAGTCTTAGCCAACACGGCTCATTAACTGACCCTGCAAGCGCTGGCAAAGAGCCGTTTCAAAACAAACCAGCGAACCTGTATAATTAAACAACTAGGCCGTAATGTTCTCATCACAGGGTATCTGGTTTCCTCTGAAACTTGTTACTGTGGGAGATTTATCGCTGGAAGTTTTTGTTAACCCTTTGCTGAAGCTGTCTAGACAAGGGGGAACACACACAGGCAGCGAAGGCAGTGAGTGAATGCTCATGGATGCTTTCAACATGGAGAAGTCCTTTGGGCATGCTTACACTGTAGGGCTGGTTTTGAACCAATAACTTTCTGCAACAGGAGGACAGGCTTGAAAGCAGTACTCTAGAAAGATAGTACCTCGCCCTAAAAATATTGCCTATCCTAAACTGTGAGCTTTGCAGAAATGATTGGATGATTGCACTGGCTGAGTAGGAAACCTAAATTTAGGCACCCACGTGGAGGTGTTTCCAGGAGTGTTAGGGAGCCTGCATTCATTTTCTGGTTGGTGGAGACCTGATGGACACATAAGTGGACCCTGGAAAGCTGTTCAGGTGCAGGAGTGGAAAGGCTCTTGGCTCAGTTGACTGCGTTGACTTGGCCTCCGCTGACTACAGTAGGACCTAAGCTGCCTATATTTGTGCTTCTTAAAATGGAATCAAATCCTCCTCAGCGAGGGCTGTTTTTTGACAAGAACCACTTTTTTGTGTCCTTGCAACACCTATTACAGAAGGAGCTTTGATCCTCACTGAGATTTCTGGGTGCCGCTGTCATGTCATCACCACAAGATGAAGAGAGGTGATGCTACGTGAGTTAGTGTTTTCTCAGGGAAAGCTTTTACTGAAGCATCAATTAAAAAGTCTCCAACAAGACCCTTTTTTGTGCATCTGTCACATTAGTGTGCGTACGAACCAGTTAGGTAAGCGTTAGGTCCTTGACCCAGTAGTATCAACAGTGCCTTTACAGTTGTGCTATAGAAGTGCCTATAGACTAGACACTGAAAAAAACTTCCTCTAGTGGATACAGCTCCTCTCCTGAAGAGCTTGAACCAAATTAGTGAGTGCTGATAAGGATTGGAATTAAATTAGAAGAGATTCTGAGGAGCAGTGTCTTATCCAAGGTTGCATGGCACATTGGCAGTAAAAAAAAACCCCATTAAATCAGGTTCGCCTGATCTCCAGCAGTCCCTGCACGCTGTGTTTGATCCAGACATGCTGTTTAAGTCCTTGTCATATTTTTGGTACGAACCATTCTTCCTCTCTTTTTTTTTTTTTATCTTTAAGCAAGTGATGCTTCATCAGGCAGGAGTTAAAATCTGTCTTACCTCTCAGTTTGCACCCTCTGTAAATTATATTGAAACCCTGTTACTTTGACTCTGCAGCAACAACTTTTCAGGGGTCACAGCAAGAGGGGTTCTTGCACAGTTCCCCATAGCTTTCAGCTATGGAAATTCATTGTCCTTAAGTTGTATCTGAAGAGTATATGAAGAATCAGTTTTTGTAACTAAGAAGGCTAAAATCACAGTAAAGTTACACTGTCCTAAAACAAGTAGCTGATCACTTCTAAATTAGGCTACAACTATTATTATTATTACTATTATTTTTAAAAAACAACATTTTAACCTACAACTTTTTCTATTATGAAAAACCTTACCTATAGCATCATTTCAGATACTGTTGATGATGTACTACGTTCACATCTCTTGTAACCTTGCATGGGAAAAGATTTCCTAGATGTCAGTTTTGCTAAATCTTAACTCAGAAGGATCATGAAATTGAAAAGGCAGGCAGAGCCTGAAAAGACGTATGACATAAATTCATCCAATGGAAAATAAAGAGGCCTGTCTTTTCTCTGAAGGAAGCCCCACACCTTCTTACATTGCTGAGAGCGTTCTCTTTTTTCTGTCTTTTTCTTTTTTCTTTTTTTTTTTTTTTTTGCATTTATTTTGCAAGCCTGATATTTTAAATTGTGGGTGATGAAATTTAACATCTCATCCTTCAGAGCGCAGTCCAAACATTAGCTAAGCCAAGTGCCCCAGATGACAGTTGTCTGTGCTGTTTGGCTGTCACACATTTTATCTCTGTGTGTGTGTGCCTGTTCGTGTGAATCCTGCACACATACCTCTCCCTGAGAACTTGGCACCGGTTCTTTGGGAGCTACTTTGGAAGGGAGTGGAACTCATCGAAAGAATGAGAAAGAGGAAAAATAAACAGTTTTTGGCTAGACAGGCAGGCTAATGATGTCTTCCTTTCCAAGGAGGGGACACAGGGTGGTCCAGCGTGCTGCCAGCATCTCTGGACTTCCAAGGCTGATTTGCAGTCCTGTTTTACTGGGACACAGGGCATGTCACAGGATCTGAACTTTAGTTTTCGCGGATGGAAAAGGTCTTTTTAAAATGAGATTGTGATAGTCCTTGAGCTTCCATGAACTCTGAACAAATTTCTCCCAGATGATGGTGAACTGAGGTCCTACCACACAAGACCTTTCTCAGGCATAAAACACCAATGTGCAATCCAGAGCAGTGCTTCATTTTTGTTCACTTGTAGCAAGCACCAAGGCCGATGAGATCTTTAAAAAACCTACTCCTGTATTCCCAAGTGGTTTTTGAATATGAGAGGAGAGGGTAAGATTTATTTGCCAGTGAGCCCCTTGATTTGTGCAGTACCATTGGGGTCATAGAGATGATGTGTCTTTCAGGGCCTTGCGTGGCAGGCGTGGTGGGGCTTACCATGCCACGGTACTGCCTCTTTGGAGACACGGTGAACACGGCGTCACGAATGGAGTCCACGGGCCTGCGTGAGTATTTGGGACAGTGTCTGGGGTGTGTGGTTGAACAAAATTCTCAAGAGAGATGAAGAAACGCACGTCTTTAGTTATAAGCATTGCAACTGAATCAGCTCTGAAGAAAGGGGCAAGTCAAACGACAAAATTCAAAGCAGCCTGAAGGCGAGGGCATCAGCTTTGCCATAGTAGGTCAGCCTTTAAGACCCTGCCTTCCAGCTACGGTCCTCTGTTTTGGATCCCATCAACCAAAATCAACATGATTCTTGCCCTAGATTTCTCCTACATTTCTCCTTGCTTTCAGTCAGTGCTGAGAACCCTTAATTCAGAGCTGTTCTTGCACAGTAAAATAATGCACTTACCTGTCATGGCCAGTACAAGGCAAGGGTTGAAGCACGTGTGGGCACTGCTTCCATCATGCTGGAGGGAGAGAAAAATCAGACCGCATGCAACGATGTCCTGCAACACGAAGGGCATAATTTTTGATGGCTTCATTTATCAGCAATAACAACTCCACAAACAAGCGTTGGCAGGTCCTAACAAAATCCTTAAGCTTCCCT
Source organism: Aptenodytes forsteri (assembly GCF_000699145.1). NCBI lineage: Eukaryota > Metazoa > Chordata > Aves > Sphenisciformes > Spheniscidae > Aptenodytes > Aptenodytes forsteri. The sequence goes on along the minus strand of NW_008796046.1, from coordinate 1,932,404 downwards.
TCCTCTTCAGGTTTTCTTTATGTCTTTCTTGATGGGTTGATGTTCATGCTATTTTTCCCTCAAGGCACAGCCTACATGCACAGAGCCAATAGCTGCAGCAAATGAGACAGTACCGTCTCTCTGGTTCTTATTGTCCCATGGCTGGAGACTTCTAGACATGTAAAAAGAGCTGGTGGGGAAGAAACATTTACCTGCTTTTCACACGTGTTTGTGAATTTGTAAATTCACAAAATTTACCATTTTCACATTTTCATATGTATACACAGATCTGCTGTTTGTTGCTGTCCTTGGCTGAGACATGGATATGCAAACCACAGTGGTTGAACTGTGGATGACACAGTGGACAGCTAGGGACAGCAGCGTCAGAGCCCTGGACGTGTTTTGAATTTGCCTTTGATGTTCAGGCTGTCAGTATAAGTTGGTTTCCAAAGGCAACGCCTCATACATTTTAATCCTTGATCTCTGATCTCCCTTCTGATATTTTCAACAGCTCTAAGAACTTGCCTATTATGGCTGGTTTACAAGCTACACGACGTCTGTGATATTTAATATTAAAATCTTGAGGTCTTGCCAGGCTAGAAATATGATGCAGTATATATGCCACATTGGAACTTTTTCACTCTTTCATACAATCCTCACATTTCTAGCTCCAGTGATTTTGATTACACTAATTAAGACTAACAATTAGGCTAATCATTAATTAAGGAAAACTGCCTTTCTTGTGATTACGGCTGGCTTATTTTAAGAGGCATGCATTGCATTTGGAAAGCAGTGGAAAGGAGGAAATACTTTGATAGCAGGTTTCTAATGGCAAGAGAGATATTTGAAGAATCTCAAGGTTTAGACCCTTGGAAGTGCAAAGTCCCACTGAGACTGGAGACAGCAGGAGCACTGCAGATACAAGAGCATCATTATACATGAGTAGAAATGTATATAGATACACAGTTAAAGGAATATTGTAAGTTAGTGTCTCAGGAAATGTCGCTCAAAGCTGTGTGGTCTTCCTCTGCATATTTGAACTGATGTTCTTCTTTCTGATTATTCTGCAAAAAAAATTTAATTGGTTCATCCCCCATCCTTCAAGGGGGAAGGGAATGTGCTTGACACATTTGAAAAAAGAAAGCTCAACAAAAACAACAGCAAAGAAAACTATTTTGGGGGAAAACGTTTTAGGAACATTCCCTGGCTTGTTCACACCAGCAGAACAACAACAAATTTCAGTGAGTTCCAACAATGGCTGTAAAATGGCTGAAAAACAAACTGGGGGAGATGGGAATTTTATAAAGATCTCCACCTTTGCCCTTTTTGTTCATAGGCTGTTAAAGGCAGCTCTGGATGGAATCAATTACTGAAAACCCCAGATGGATCTAGATGCACAGCCACATTTTTGTTATGTCCCCCTATAACTCCATCTCTCTTCTTTTCATCCCAACTTTCAAATGACGTTGGGTGTCTGGAGCAGGACAGTTGGTTATTTTTCTTTTCTTTCTTGCTGCCTAGTTATGCTTTTATAGATAAAAACAGCATTTTTGAATCCAGCTGACAATGTTGCTGAAAAACCACTTACCATCTTTATTAAGAGCTGGGCTTCTACACTTAAGGTGTTTGGTATCCTTCTCCAGGAAATCCCCAGTGTAGATCTCCTCTCACCCTGTGCTCGTTACAGCCCTACCTGGAAGGATCTATCCATCAGCATCAAACTCTACGTAGAGGAGCACCACACAGCTACACCAGCTACACGCCTGCATGCTTTGGAGCATGTTTCCTTGCCAGTATGAAGCAGTGGGGAATTCGCAGTGTGTGTGCAGTATAGTGATCCAGCTGTTTTGCTTTCCGTTCCCAGCTTACAGAATTCATGTCAGCCAAAGTACAGTGAATACGCTTCGGAGTCTAAATGAAGGCTATGAAATCGTACCTAGGGGAAAAACAGAACTGAAGGTAAGAAGGCCAGGGCTGTGTGAAATGCTTCACAGGGGAATCTTCTTGCTTAAGGAATTTTCATATTAAGCTCTTGTTTGGCTTTCATCCACCACTCTTCTGCTGGATCCTTCCCAAATTGTCCCCATCAGTTGTTTCAGTACATGAGGTACTTATTGAAGGACCATGGGATTGAGCAATCAGCTGTATGTGCTGGATCTAAGTATTGGTTTAGGTCTCCATTTAGTCCACCTTTGACAGAAGCTGCTGCTTTTCACAGCGTTCAAACAAGACAACACTAAATAATTCAAAGCATCATTTAGAATCATAGAATCATTTAGGTAGGAAAGGACCTTTAAGATCATCAAGTCCAACCATTAACCTAACACTGCCAAGTCCACCACTAAACCATGTCCCCAGGTACCACGTCTACACGTCTTTTAAATACCTCCAGGGGTGGTGACTCAACCACTTCCCTGGGCAGCCTGTTCCA
>NW_008796046.1:1925642-1929717 GCF_000699145.1 Aptenodytes forsteri | reverse complement strand
GTTACTTGGGAGAAGAGACCGACACCCACCTCGCTACAGCCTCCTTTCAGGTAGTTGTAGAGAGCGATGAGGTCTCCCCTCAGCCTCCTTTTCTCCAGGCTAAACAACCCCAGTTCCCTCAGCTGCTCCTCATCAGACTTGTTCTCCAGACCCTTCACCAGCCTCATTGCCCTTCTCCCCTTACATAGTCAATAGACAGAAGTAGGAGCTTTGCTAGCCTTAAACACCTACAGTAAGAGGTCTGAATACGACCTCAGGTCCCTCAACAATCTTTCATGATGAGTGAAGTCATCTCACCCAAGTTCATATGCCTGCAAGTGGAGATCTGAAGTAATTATTCCAGGTTTAGTCAATGGAAAGAAACCTGTACATAGTTAGTGGAGATAAATTGGCACTTTAGGAAATGATTAACCTGACTTACTTTCAGGGTCCAGCTTATGTGAAGATGAATGTCACTCTAGAAATGTCTGTTTTCCTCCACTTCTCCAGTCAAGGGTGATTGACTCTGATATAGATGCCTACAGTTCATCAGTTGCATCTCACCTGAAAAGCTAAATCATCAGTGGTGGGAGAGGAGGTTATTATTCTGATACTTAGCCCAGCAACACTTGTGAAATCTCTCAATTAATGATGCTAGTGCTGCCAAAGAAGATGATTAGAGATCCTGTAGTTTCCCATTCCTGTTAAGCTGTGTAGTTTCAATGACCCAGATCAATGAGGGTCATTTGTAGATGAAGGTTTGTACAAGGCCTCCTCTTTTAGGATAGTGAAATTCAAATAATCCCTGAACCATTGTGAAGGAGATCGCAAGATTTCCAGCCATGCTCTGTCTCTGGATATATATGAAGCCTGCAGAAACCCAGTGAGGAAGTTATGTATTGAGCAGAGGGTGGTCAGAAAGCTGCTTTTTATCTGGATTTTTGTTTTTATTTTAGGGTAAAGGAGTAGAAGACACATATTGGCTAGTTGGGAAAAAAGGCTTTTTGAAGCCCTTACCTAAACCTCCTGAAGTAAAGCCAGGGTAAGTGTGACTTCATCACTGTTCAATACATTCATTAAAAGGTCCTTGTTGGAGTTAGCAGGCTGAAGAGCTGTCTTTCCGTGCTGTTCGCAAAGTCTACATCATTTTTCTTAGGTGACTTACATTTTCAGGCATAGTACTGGGACTCAGAAGTGGTGCCGTTTCTTCAACTCCTCTCCTTAATCACAGTTCCCAAGAAGTGGCTTGGAAACTTGCTGTTTCCACCCTATAGTCCCTTGGAGATGATTGAGCACCAGGGAGTTCCTTCCTGAATCTCCTTCCTACTCCATGTGCGTATGGGAGACACACAGGTAGGGACACTTTCAGGTCTCTGGTGTCATCAGTGTGTGGGTGACACTCAGATTTTTCTCTCCTTCCATCAAACTCCTGCAGAAAACACCAGCCTCATTCACCATATAAACATGTTTCTTCTCGGTAGCACTGTTCATTCAAACAGAACAATAAGGAGACTTTGTGTTGTAAAAATATGGCATCGGTAGGTAATTAAAGATTGAATGATGTTGCCTCCATACAAGCAGCAGTGAGCAAAGATTGAGCACTTGAAATTCATGAAGCCATTCTGTAGCTTTGCAATGCCTGACTTTGCAAACGGAGTACTCCCTGTTCAGCTCTCACATGCTGTATGCCTGGAAAGGGTGCTGTGGTCAGGACATAAAAACCACGAGTGGGATTTGTTTGACAAGAACAGTGTAGTCACCCACATCAAAGCTAGTCAACCTTGACTCCCTCTATAGTCAACAAAGAGAAATACACGCTCAGGGGTCTGATTCGACTGACCTGCTTGGACATCTGTATTAGAAGATGAATCGCCCTTGCAAGATGTCTGTTTTGTTGACTGTAGAGAGGGCCTACAGTGACTAGCTCAGAGAACGATGTCTGACAGCAAACAGGGTCTGTTTTTACTTTGTCTCTGACTTCCCCTGAGCAATCTTGTTCTAAGTTTTGCCTCATTTCCTCTTAGTAAAATGAAGATGTTTTTTATCTGCCTTCGCAGATAATGGTTAACTACTTGGGCAGTTGCATACAGGGCAGTCCATGTGCTCAGAGCCCTCCCAGAGCTTTCATGGAGTACCATGGAATTTACAGTATTCTGGGCCATAAGTTTTAAGTTATTTGGGTGTCAATCAGGGTGGAAGATAGAAGGTTACTGGAAGATAATTTTGAGAGACAATATTTCTTAGGCTTGGAGGCATTTTATTGTTAATACTTGATGGAAATGAGCTATTGAGTAATGTGTGTTGATACCAATGATGCATTATTCATGGGAAATATGAAACTTGGAGGAGTTTTGCCAGATTAGCAAGGTGGGTTGGCTTACCATGCAACCAAGGAAGCACCAAGACTTCTACCTTGAGAGCAGGTTCTTCTCATCCTGCTCTTACCATCTAAAAGTCATGTGTTAGGCCTCTGTTGACTGTTCAGGTTCTTTCCATAATCCTCAACGAGCCTGTCCTCTGGTCATGTGTGCCCAAGTCAGACTTATGCAAGCCCAAGCTGTTTCTAAACATGGATTGTAAATGACAGAAAATATTGTCCAGGGGGACAATAAGAGGAGGCAAAAATTTTTCCCACGTACCCAGGATCAGGGGATCTTGAGCATCCTTGCGTAACCTCAGAAGAATCCACCAGTAACACTGCAGAGAGGGAGGTGATCTTCTGCTCTTGTCCCAAGGCCCCAGTTTTCACTGTTCTTTTGCAGTATTTCTGTCCCCATAGATCGTCATACAGCAGTTGAATGAATGTGAAAGCAGTTAGAGGAAAAAGCAAAGTTGTATGAAACTGAATCTGTCCTAGTGAAGGGTCAGAACCAAAGCCATACCCCACAGAAGTCAAACATCAAACGGCAGAAAGACGTAACCGGATGTTCAAGCAAAGCAAACATTTGGAGAACTGCCTCATGCATAGGCAGTGCTATTATCAGATAGTTATCAGACACTACGTCCTGTTTTTCCAGCCTTATCTTGACGGTTCAGTTTTGTGCCAGTTTATGAGAGGTTGAAAGTTGTTTCTCTCTTATTGGCCAATACGGTGGTTTCAAGTCACTGCCTCATATACTTCCGTAGGGATTTCCTCATCTGTAAGCTTTTGAGCTGAAGAAGGAGGTACTGAATAAATTCCTCTTCTACTCATCTTTTCACCCTGTCCTGAAGCAACTCACCTTCTGTTTAGGTCTTTCCTTTCCATGAGGGCCATGAGCATTTGCTTTTACCTCATGCTTTATTTTGTGACTTGGGTGGCCTAAACATCTGCAGATGGGCAGTTGTGGTGGTTTTGCTGAGAGGCGGTACTTATTAAGAGAAGGTTAATAAATTGTGCTTGGTCTCATGTCCATACTATGGAAACACAAACCTGTGGGCCATGGATTTCAGGGTCAGATCCTAGGGGTGGATGTTCTGTCTGAAGAAAGGGCTCAAAGTAACCCTAAAAAAAATGATTTCATCTTCATAAAAATCTGTGGATCTGTGTCTGACCCCATGAGTTGTCTCCTGGAACTCATGGTCCTGGACAACTTGATGAGCTTAGTTTCACTCATGGTCTGTTAATGCTCCTTACTGCCATGACAAGTCATAGCCCTTGAGATATGGAGTATTTCAGGCCTTCACTGCAGTGGTTTATGGAAAAGACAGCAGGTAACATAAAGAAAAAAGTGCTAACTTCCTATTATTTCCTATGATATAAAACCCATCAGCCAATCAAAGCTGTAAGCACAGTCCTTGGCAGGAGGATTTCTTGACACGTGAAGGCAATGATCAAGCAGCTCACAGAGCTGTTCATAGATGTCTAGGGACAAATCAAGCTTCATTATCTTACTGTGCTTGCAGTAGTCTTGGCACCCTAGACCTGGAGAATGGTCCTTGACCTTACAAAGGTGAGTTTATATGCAGGTTAGAAGCCAAACTTCAGCAAACTTAAAAATATAGAAGAATATTTAATTATGTGATTGGGTTAATAGAATCATAGAATCATTAAGGTTGGAAAAGACCTCCAAGATCATCGAGTCCAACCGTCAACCCAACACCACCAGGCCCACTA
>NW_008796046.1:1910909-1923366 GCF_000699145.1 Aptenodytes forsteri | reverse complement strand
GGCAACCGGGAAGGTGAGGGAGGCCGGGCGGGGGTTCGCCTGGCACGCCGAGCAGGGACCTGTTTCCATTCCCCCCCGTCGCTTAGGTCCCCTCCTTCTACCTGGTGGCAGGAGGGCAGGGGATCCTCTGCTTCTTGTGGACCCTCCATCTGCTGCCTTTGCCTCAGGGACGGTAGGCTGAACAACCCCAGCCTGTCTTCATAGGAGAGGTGCTCCAGCCCTCTGATCATCTTTGTGGCCCTCCTCTGGACTCTCTCCAACAGGTCCATGTCCTTCTTACGTTGGGGGCACCAGAGCTGAACGCAGTCCTTTTTGCTTTGGTACTGAATACAGTGCTTTCAAGCAGCAGGAGCCCTCTATCCCAGGAGGTAGTTTTATCTAGAAACTTTCCCTTTCCCCTTCTATTTTAAGTTAGCTATGGAAAGTCAACTGGAGGGGGGAAAAATAAAGAATACAATTCAGCGAAGAAAGATACAGATCGTGGGTCCTCTCAAGGGTTTTTAACCATGAACCCAGTGCCCAGGTAAAGAACATACGAGAGTTTTGGATTTTTATCATCAAACCCAGATCCCTTCTCTTCTGTGAAATCATGCAGTCGGTCTTAAGTCCAGAAGGGCTGATAGATCATCTAGCCCACCACCATCCACAATAATTACAACCTGATGTGAGAAATCACTAAAAACTGGGATTTTAAAATCTAAACTAAGCCAGGGATAGGAGAGAGTTTTTGGGCTCTCCCACCCTCACATACATGAGGATCAACCCTGGAGAAAGCACTGAGATCCTTATTTGAAGATGAAATGGGTGAGAAGCAGTGAAGGATGCTCAAAGAATCCATTTCCCAACACCAGATGAGAAACATCTTTTTACAAACCAGGAAAAAGACGCCCATTAAGACAACATGGCTGCTGCTTCTACCCAATACAAAGCTCTCATTGCTTTGTCTGTGTTGAGGCACCCTGGCAGGATGGGAGATGATCAGTAGAGAGTCTCTAGTGCGGCTGTTGCTGCTGATGTGCCTCTCTGTGGGGATAAGAGAAAGGATTTCCATTCAGGCTCCTGTTTGAAGTTTTTCACCCAATGTTCTTTTAAATCAGAAAAAAAAGAGCTTGTGAAGCAAACAGCAGTGAAAAACTTTTGCTGTCCTTACATCACTGGAATTATACAACAGCATCACAACATTTCCTAAATAAACTTTATATAACATATAACAAGAGCTGTTTGGGGAAATCAAAGCATCCTCTGGCTCATAGGCTTGATCACCCAACGTCAGGACAGATGCTTTTTGCTTCACAATCAATGCTTTCTTTTCAAATTATTTCTGAACCCCAAACACAACAGCAACATGATGAAAAAGGAATATTCTGGTCATGGCTATGGCATAATGCAGGTGAGAAAGAAGAATTTTTCTCTGAAATCTGATTGAGGGGAGAAAAGGAATGAAAGCCAGTGACTTACCTCCCTTTGAACAAGGCTCTCTGACTTGGAATGCAGTTGCTCCAGCTGATACATTTAAACAAGGTCTTTTTGAGCAAGCTGAGGTTTCTGGGAGAACTGGCTGGAATATTAGAGAATTACTACCTATAGCAAGAAACTCTAAATGCAGTGTTCAGAAAGGAAGCAAAGTCAGGTAGTGGCATTGTTTGGCTGGAAGATGTGATTCAATGCATTACCCTTTCTTCCATGGATATTTCTATGGATTTAGGGAAAGGTAGTTCTGAAACAGTGCTCACGACCTGGCTGGCTTTGTGGATCATATTCTGGCTTGCAGGTATGGCCTCAGGCATGGCTGAGGTGCCCAGATGTGCCTGGACGTGCCCAGTAGTTTCTCCTGTCTCACCCAGACAGACTGGGAGGTGAAGTGGGAGGTGAAGGTCCCTTTGAAGGATGTTTTTGCAGAGGAACAGAGAGAGCAGCAATCAGCACCTCGACAGCAGGAGAGGCTGTCTGAGGCAGGTCCTGGCTGCAGGAGTTCATTTGAGGGTGTTTCTCCCTGGATCTGCCCTTCACTTCCCTTGAAAAAAGAAGCAGAGGGAAGCCCAGTGACGGGTGATCTGAGCTGTCTGAGCAGGAGCCAGCTTGAGTCTAGGAATAATTTTATGGCGTTGCACCCGCTGCGTGGGCTGGCCAAGTGAGGTCTCTACCTGATCAGGGTACACTGCTCTCCCTCGTGCCATCTAAACAGGCTTTCTTGTCACACAGCAGCCCAAAAGCTCTTTTATGAACACCAGTGCTGTTTACCTCTAGCATAGACACCATCTGAGCTGGTCATCTCACACATCTTTTAGAGTCAATGCAGAGAAAAAGGCACTTCTAGGGTGCAGCTCTTCTGCCCCACAGAGGACATCTACTTTGGGATAAACCCCCAGCAGTGCCTGCTTCCCTCCACTGGCTCAGAAGAGAGCCCAAGGTATTTGGCTCAGATGGAGACATCTCTGTTGCAGATAGCTAAATTTCAGGGAGATGAATCCTGCCTGAGCTGTAGATTCCCAGAAGAAGCCATTCCTCATTCAGCCCATCAGGATTATATCCTCCCGGCTTCCCTGTCCTTGGGACTCAGCCCTAAAGGCTCCAGCACCCATGGCAGGGTTTATAAACAGGGATCAATGTTTCTATAAAAAGGAAAGATGTTCCCAGAGCTGAGGATTTAGGTACGGCATGGAAAGACAGCTTGGTTAGATGTTTCCGTTTGTAGGACAGAATTGGCAAAAGAGCTGAAACTTTACTCCGACCTCCCTCGGGAAAGGCTGTTAAATTTGTGCTAAGCTTTCAGGGAAAACTGGCTGTCTCTAGGGACAGTGAAATAGGATTTCTATTTGGAAATGTGCCCATAGCTTTGAGAGCTGAGAGTTTCTGAAAGCAACACCCCTGGAAGACCAAAAGGTGCTGAGGCAGGAGCTGAACTAACCGAAGGCAAGATCTTCACAGCAGTTTTGTTCTGCTCTTCCCTTTGATGGATGAGGGGGAGGATGTGAGGAATAATGGAATAATTCTCCCAGGATTCATCTTGTCTAATAGATTCTGGATACAGCCATGATAGATATATAGTTTGTGCTCCTCAATCAACAAAGTCATTCATCTCATCCTGGGAGAAGTGTCTAAGATGTGCCAAGAGCCCTCTGGAAGTGCCTGGCTATACAGATTACAAAAGATGCCTGTCTCAGAGCAGGCACTTAACTTCAGGACACTTAAAATTAAATTACCTAACCTCACCCTTTGCAATAAGTCGAGCTGAAGTGATACAAGAGGGGAATAAATAAAATTGGAACCAGGCCCAGTATTTGTTTTCCTTTTTCGCACCAGAAGACGCTTACCTTTCACTCGGTCTCTGTTACGGTCTGTTCTTTATTGCAGATGAAACTGAACTGGTTCTTTCTCTAATGGCCTACATGTTCACTGCAGGTGTAAAGCTCATGGGTTACCCTTGGAAGAAATTGCAGAGTTCAAAAGGAGGAAAGCTGAAAAACTCCTTGGCAAAAGGACCTAGATCTGAGGTAGTAGCTGTAAGACAGTCCTGATGTAGCTCTGCTATTTAGTGTCTGCTTATGTGTTATTTGTCTGCTCTTTAATGGTTTTAGTGTCATGCTTTTTTTTTTTTTTTTTTTGGTCAAAAATATGTATTATTCTTTTAAAGTGTCTCATTCAAAAGGTGTTTGGAACAGCAGCTAAGCCGTCTAAAGACAGTAGTAGCCTTGCTGGGCAATTTCCTAGCAAATTTATGACCTGTTATCTCATTCATTCCTGAAAGGCATACAGTATTACTGTGTTTACCTGCAGTGTATTATCGATCCGCTGGATGTCAATGCGCACTGTGCCAGGAAGAGCCCAGCCCATGGTAAACACAGAGATAAAGCTGGAGTTCAAGCCTGGAAGAATCCAAATTGCCTAATGTTGCTTTCCTCTAATGTATATCTCCTGCCTAGTGTAATTCCATATCTCATGACATGAAACAGGATGCAGCTCTGTTATTCATCGCTATACGAGATGAATACTCTCTGCTATTTATTTCTCTGGTACGAGAAATAAATGTGGATTTAGGATGATTTGGTTGGAATTCAGAAGTTACATGGAGTATAACAGCATGACCTGAGGTGTCTGATCAAGTAGGTGCTACCAGAACAAGGCTGGCATATAAGCATGCACACCCACACATGCACACAGAGGGTCTGATGTCCCATGAAAATGCTGAATGGTTGGTTTTTTTAATAATATCTCTGAAAGCAGCAATAATGCTTCTGCTCAGTGCCTCTGAACTAACTTTTACTTAATTTCCACTTTCTTAGAAAAAGGCAGAGGTGGATGAAAGCCCAGAGTGCCTAGATATAGGCTGGTTACGAACCTCTAAGATATACCATATCAAGCTGACAGATTACTCTAAAGACTAAAGCTCCATCCAATTTTCTCACAAGGATAAAACCCAGAACTTTTGGCTGTCTTCCTCTTTCCCAGCCACAACTTTTAAAGATTCAGGGGGTGTTACTAGGCTGTTTTATCTCCCTTAAGAGATTTTTAAATTTTTGTCTGAGGCTCTCCCTATTCTAGGAGCTGGGCAGAAATTCCTCATTTAAAAAAAGATTTAAACATGGGACACACTGTGCAGAGACCTGCATAAGCACTACCATATGTGAACACTCACTGCTAAATATAAGCTCCAAGGCACAGAAGACCACCCTGCTGATCTACACCTATGAGCACAAGCTACTCCTCCAAGGCCAGAGACAAAGAGGATCTCTCACTTGGGTTAGCCCTGCTTGACAAAAACTGCACGTATACTGATACAAAAACATTTAGTACGTATATCACGCACAGACATAGACTTCTGCACTGAAGCAAGGCTGAGTAGCAGTACGTTATAGAGAACAGAAGGTCCTCATTAGCCCACTTGGCTCAATTCATGGGAAATAGCAGAAAAATCAATAAGGCGTTTATACCTGGAGCTTTTCAACAGTCCTAATTCAACCCTTCTTGTGTCCATGAAGCTTTCAATGGAGGCAATTATGTCTTCAACAGCCACTTATTCCCACGTGCCTGCTTGGTGGTTTAGTGATGTTTCCAGCTAATCTATCTTAGACATTTATGATGAAAGGGAATATGCCATCAAGAACCTTGTTTCTCCTTGATAGCAATAAAGGCACACTCTACAGGGATCTCAGATGTAGTGATCTATAGTCATTAGTCTGGGACTGTAAACTGTGAACAGTCTCACAGGGTTCTTGCTGCGATAAGACAGGGATCCCCATCTCGGAGTATTTATATATTTTGGAGTATTCATCTGGCCTGGAGTCTAGAGGAAGGCCAAGACTCTGCTCCTCATGCTCAGGAAGCGAATCCTTTAACCTTGAAAAAGTGACTGTAGACTCTATTGTCCTTGGTGGATACCTGTTTTTGAAGAGAAGTGATGGTTCTGGATGGATCTTGATAAAAACGTGCAGCAAAGCATGAGGAACACCAAAGTGCACCTCCAGTTACCTGAAGATAAACCTCTTGGCTATACCACTAGTGATCCTTATAGTTTGTCCTGTAGTAGGATCATAGAATCATAGAATCATAGAATCATAGACTAGTTTGGGTTGGAAGGGACCTCTAAAGGTCATCTAGTCCAACCCCCCTGCTGTGGGCAGGGACATCTTCAACTAGATCAGGTTGCTCAGAGCCCTGTCCAGCCTGACCTGGAATGTATCTGTGATCTTAACATGGACCTACTAACCCACTCATACAAGTGGGATTCAGCCCAGAGCACCATGGTTGTCGGAGACACTTGTGCGAGGCTGGCAGATGAAACAGCAGCTGAAGACCACCATAGCATCTGAAATACTGCTGGACAGTATCCTCAGGCAGCTGAATGCCACCCCTAGCATCTTACAGTGCTTCTGATATGGAGAAAGGGATTTCTCTCTTTCCTTCAAGACCCAGCAGAGAACTGTCCCACAGAGAGGTCAATGACTCCCTGTGGTCCCTAGATCGATCTCACTTTGGAGATAAGACTTAGACCCCGTGCAAGTCAGTCAGAGTTCATTGTGGAGTTCAAAGGGGTGAGATTTCACCCCAATGGATTGGTAGCTGCTGTATTTATGACAGGATCCATGGTGTACAATCTTAGTGTCACCTGTATTGCTCTTTGCTGCCCTTTAGGTGTATAAGCATACAGGCAGCGTGTCCTGCATGGACAAAGGACCAGTCTGGGATCACCTAAAAGTACTGAAGCTCAACTTTTTAAGGTATCTTTTTTTCCCTCAAGACTTTGCCTCTCCCTCTATTCTGACCTCTCGTCCCATGAACTCGGCTTAGTGACAGGAGATCCCTCAAGGTTCTTTCTTGTTCAGGAAATACAGTAAACACCCAAATCATTGCATCTTGCTGGCCAAGCCATAGACTAGCAAGGTGAGGCTGACCAGCAGTTAAGATCTGAAAGCTCATTCAGGACAGGGTTTTTGATAAAGATTCTCTCTGTCCTCAAAGGTGAAACCCACGCCTACGCAGAAACCCATACAATTACAACTTACTCCTTCAGCCCCACTGCAGGGATAATCTCAGATGATTTTGCCTGCATGATCTCTCCAAAGATTAAAACCAGAACTGCAGAAACCAAACACTCATTTCTATTCTATTTTTTTTCCCATCGTATCTTTCTTCTCTTCCCCCTTTCTTCCACTCCGCATCAGCTGCTTCTTCTCTCTTGGTATGCAGGGACATCTCCCAGCAACACACTGGAAGGCGTATCTTCTTCGTCCAACACCAGAAAGGCCTAAAAAAAAAAAAAAATTATTTTCCTTGTTTCATTAGTGGTTGCAAAACATTTGGGATCATCTTTGACAAGGGCATCAGCTCTTTCTCATAAAGTTCAATGAATGAATTTTCAGGGTGGATCCTCCACTGAATCCTAAATCGCCTAAGTTGATACATTTGGGTGATTTCTTAAGATTCAGCAATTTGCCTTTAGATCCCTTTTCTGTTTTTTGCCCTTGGTTGTCCTTGGCTGCCCTTGGTCTCCCACTGAGTGTGAGAGTGAAGGGAACATGACATGTGCTGAGTATGGATGGCCTGGCTTTTCTCTTGTTGCATCCAGATTTAATAGCCAGTCCTCAGGCACAGGTAACCAGACCATCAAACGCCATCTGCAGAACCTTAGGACAAATAATAAAACACAATTCCCTTGGATGATAACAAAAAAGCATTAGATATGTAGTGCTACAGTGCAGGGTGTCAGAGTGGTCAACCCTGCATACCTGGTTCTGGTGCCAGTGCTGTTAGTTGACTTTGCTATAGCCTTATACATACTCTAAAGTATATTTATATACTTTATAGATATCTGATAGGTACTTTTAAGAGAGCTCATCCTGTGCTGTCATTAAGGGCAGTTTCATTAGGCTGCTTAACAATTCTATATTAATAATTGGTCATTAGTGTGAAGAGTCCTTGGGCCTAATAATTTTCGTTCCCTTCCTTTCAAGGCCTCATATCTTACACTCTGGGGATAGAATCATAGAATACTTTGGGTTGGAAGGGACCTCTAAAGGTCATCTAGTCCAACCCCCCTGCAATAAGCAGGGACATCTTCAACTAGATCAGGTTGCTCAGAGCCCCGTCCAGCCTGACCTGGAATGTTTCCAGGGATGGGGCATCCACCACCTCTCTGGGCAACCTGGCCAGTGCTTCACCACCCTCAGCGTAAAACATTTCTTCCTTAGATCTAGTCTAAACCTACCCTCTTTTAGTTTAAAACCGTTCCCCCTTGTCCTATTGCTACAGGATCCCTGCTTCATGTAGTCAGTTTTACATATATTTTTATCCTAAAGTAATTGGTTGTTCATTGTACACAACAATGTTGTGTACAATTTAAAACTGTATATATGTAATACACAACAATTTCTCAACTATTTGTTTTTAATATCTATATAATCACAATGGTGTTATTGGTATGGGTTAGCATTTGGTTCTTTTTGGTTTACAACAGCTGGAATGATATTTTCTTCTATTATACACAGTAAATTTGATTTCATATGATGCTTTATGTAGGACAGGACAGCTGCAGAGTTGAGACCTACCTAAAGCCCTGCCATTCACTCAGCTTCTGCCCTTCTACAAGTCCCCGATGTTTGTTTTGTCTCTGAAATCCCCATTATGTTATAATAAATCTGTGCCCACCAACAGATGGTAGAACCTGGGCATCATGGACACTTGGAGCATCATAGCAAATGATCCTCTTCAGGTCCGTCACATCAGTTTACTAGCCTGGATCTAGATGTGGTCTCTCCGTTAGCCCAGCTCTTAAGTCCTGGTACTCAGCAGAGCTTATTCTGTCAGGAACAGTGCCAGGCTAAGGCAGCAAAACTACACCTGGATCTGAGACGGATATCAGGGCTTTCTGGTTCTCTGCCCATCCTGTCTTGGGCTTGGTGAGGTCAGGGGGCTGTTAGAGCAGCTGGACCTTCAGATTTCTCATTGGTGGCAGTGAATGACCTCAAACCCAGAGAAGCCCAGCTGATTAACAGGGAATCTCTTTTACTACCAGCTAGGGGCTTTATGAGGCTTGTGATGCACAGTTAGGAATGTTTTTCAGGAGCAGCTGAAGCCCTCTGGTTGTTTTTATGTAAATGTAATTTACATTTGTAAAGCGGATAGCCTTGGATGAAAGCTCTATGTATCCCACTAACCCATGCAACAGCTCCAGCGGTTGTATGGTCTACTGGGACCACCGCATCCCTGCAGTTCTCTGCCAACATCCCTCCTTGCCTGATGCTTCTTGATGGCTTTGAGAATGTCTAATGTTTCTGCTTTGTCTGACACAAAATGATGCAAAATGAAAGGTTATTCCTTAGTGAGCAGGGTTGCTAACTCCTCCTCTCTTCTCTGTTTTAAAGCCACAACTGGCCAGATGTGCTGACCAGGAAACTCAAATCTGTCCTGAGGGGCACAAAGAGGACACTGACAAAAGCAACCTTTAAAGATCTGGGGAGCATGGAGGAGGCTGGAATAAGTATTGAAGAGGAAGAAATCTGAGAAGAGCACAGCAAAGAACGAGTAAGATCAGGAAGGACACCCTGAAACCAACCCAGCAGAGGAGCTCACACCCTGCATTTAATTCCCTTCCAGCCAAAACCAGTATAATTGACGAAGCCTCTTAGCTCTTGCAGGGGGTGAACCTGAGCAGGCAGATGAATCCTGACCATCATCTCTTGTGAAATTGGGCACCAGCTCAGAGCTGTATGTGTGCGTTTATGGCAGGGGTCTATTGGGGAGGAAAGCGATGGCGATGGTGGTAGTAGTGCCAGCACTTCATCAGCATCTGTCGCAAGGATGAGCCCAAAGAATATCTTAGCTAGGTCTGCATGGCAGCACAAACATGTCCAGCTGCACTTAGGCTTGGATTCAAATAATGCCAAGTGCTAAAATTGTTTAACCGTTTTGCATTAAATAGATTTTTTTGTTGTTGTTGTAGGAAACTCTAGTTTCATGAAAATCAGTGCAATTCAGAAGAAAATGTTTTTGACCACAACAAAAAATATTTTTTATTCCCCCACAAGGGGAAATTTTGAACCAAAATGTTTTGTTCTTGTATGTCAATTTAAGCTGAAACATTTTCTTTTGAATCGACATTTCAGCTGCAAATGCCATTTTAATGCTATTTTCAAATTGAAATGACAGTTTTGAAATGAAACAGTTCGGTATGAATCAATATTTGTTTCCAAATGCCAAAATGTGATTCTGCTCAAAATGTCAAAATATGTCATCTTCGCAATTCCAGATCTAAACTGGAAGAACATTTTGTTTTGCTTTATACACACACACATATAGCATATCTAAAACATTTTTTGCTTTTCATCCCAAAGCAGGATGAAAATGGAATGCCAAGATATTGGAAAACTGAGATGCAGAGAATGACATTCTGCAGTTCCTTTAGCTGAGTAATACTAATAAGATATGAATTTTCTTTCCTGCAAAAGGGGGGCTGAGGGAATGAAAAGTACATCACTTAAGCAGTGCAAAGCCTAAAACACATCACTCTTTTTCCTTCCCAATCTCCAAGTGGTCTCAAAGGCACTTGTCTTCACAGTAAGCCTCCCAGCGAGTAAAAATACCTTTCTGCAAAGGGCCAGCATTTGGCCTGTAGGCACTTCTCACAGAGCACACTTCATCAGGGTCAAATAATTTTGTTGTTGGCCACTTCTTCTTCCAGGTTTTTTACTCCTGTTCAACATCTGGCTTCTAACGAACTTCTGGGAATTGTTGTTCTCTCGCATGCAACACTGAAGAGAACAGCAGATACGGTAATTTAATCAATATTACCACCAGAAGGTGCTCATTGAAAACACGGAGACCTTTCTCAAGCTCAGTTTGAACTCTTCTCATCAGAGCAACCAGAGCAGATTTTTATCATTCAGATGATAAATAAGAGTCAACAACCACTCTCCAAACCTTCTTTGCTTATTGCAAATATCTTTATGAAACGAGGCAAGCCAGATTCCACAAAGCTAAGGAAGATACTATTTTCACAACTAATTCACCATAGCAAGTATAAGACACGTGTACTGTCAAAGTAAGAGCTATTTGGTATATAAACATCTGAAAACTGAAAATGGAAGGGAAACTCATTAATGTTCTTTAATAATGAGATTTTACTCTGCGGTACCTGGTTTTGTGAAAGACACTTTTGCCTATTTAGTGATGAGAGCTGATATTCCAGGTGGGAGAAGCCGGCTCTTGAAAGACATCTGTCAAAAGGCTCATACGACACTTGAGCTTTCAAACAGGGCTTCGGAAAGCTTTCACCTTCTGCACTGTGCTTACCCTCTGCAAATTCATTCAGAAATAAAGTCCTATGGAAAAGACATGGGCCAGGCAATTCTGACACAATATACCTCAACGTACAGTTCCAGGGAGGAATGTTATCTGGATTGGTCTGTGCAAACGTGAGTTTAAAATCAAACACTTTCTGCATAATTCATGTCTTTTCCATTATTGTCCCACGTTAAAAACATTGATCAGTGCTGTTCTGTTAAGTCGTGGTGTGGGTTCAATCAGCCTGACCTTATGTCTTGGCTAAAGAGAATTGGAAGGCGTGGCAGGCAGAAAGCACATCCTCTCTATGGGGGACAGATGTTCTCTCCCTCTGCTCTTGGTGTGGTATTTCCACGCAAGTGAGAGTTGCATCAATGGGTTTTGCTTGGAAAGGCCTATGTGTAGTGAAGGCTGGCCTCCAAATGAAGAGAAATACCCACAATGGTGTGCAAAAGGAGAATTCATCTGGCTAAAAATAGCCCTGTAAGGTGCAGTCTGAGACAGTCATCCAGACAGGTCCCCTAACAGTCAGAGAAGGGAAACAGGCACTTCCCAGGAGTGTTTCTTAGGCTCCTACATGTGGATACCTCCGTGTGTGCTGGGTGTGTCAGCTCCCGTTACAGTTAGTGGAGATCAAGTCAAAAAATCCAAGGAGCCTAATGACTCAGCTGAGCCTAAAATGGGTGCCTACATCTGGCTAGCACAGTGACCCCTAAGCTTCACTGACTATCGGCAAGGTCTCCATTCAAGCAACGGGAGCCTGATGCACACAGAGATACCCAAATGGAGATACCTGTGGTGCAATTCAGCTGCCTAAACACAGGTGCTTAATGCCATTTAGGGTGCCCTAGAGTACCTACAACATCCAGACGGAGCTGATAAATAAGACGCAGGACCAGATCCTTTTGCAATGGCAGCTGGAGGCCAGACAGCAGACACTAAGATCTGAAATAATACTAGACAGATATGTTTAGTGAGATACACCTTTAAAGTTGGGTGTCTTAACCCAAAAGTGAAACCCATCCTAGGTATCTGCATTCAGATGGATGAACCATGCCCTAAAAGTGCTTGCCATTGACTCTAACAGGAGCTGCACTGATCAGCTCAGGTGGGAAAACCTACATCATGGATGACTAAAGTCAAGTTAGATGAACCTCACTCCCACATGGACATCATCAGTGGTTCAGAGGAGGTGCTCAACTCCCTGACCTTTTCCCTGGGTCTGGAAACTCTGCCACTTGGCTCGTCTAGATGCGTTAACCCTCTCCGAAACACTTGTTCTTCCCAGCACAGAGGCAAAACAGATGTAAAGGAAGATACATATGAGCAGAAAACGTAAAATCTGTGAAGCAACTTGCCCACTGAAAAACTTCCCATCAATCCATTTAGCTAGTAATGTGACAGTGAGCAGGAGGGACAGTGACCTTCCATTTCTGCTACATATCAAATGAAACATTTGTAAACGCATGAGAAAAAAAGCCCAACACCACACCTCTTCAATCTACCACTATGCATATATTCTCCCTTTCAACATCTACACATCCGAACAGATACATATATATATATATATATCTCAATTTTGGGGGGCCTGTTTTTTAATTTCATACTTACCCACTAAGAAATAATCTTTTGAGTGTGTGTTTTTGTTAGTCCAAGAAAAGAAAATTTTAAGAAAATG
>NW_008796046.1:1909704-1910861 GCF_000699145.1 Aptenodytes forsteri | reverse complement strand
CAGTTTTTGCATTCTTTCTTCAGCTTGTAGTCTTCTAAAACAAACAACATTCTTTGAATTTATTTTAAAAAATAAAATAGTAAATCTGTGGGAAAGGGTAGCAGAGAAGCAAAGTTCTGATCACTGACGACTTTAGTAATCCCAGGATAATTCTTCATTCTCTTTGAAGACGGTGGTATTTTTTTCCTCTTAATTTCAACAGGAAGAGGCCAAGGACTCATCCCTGAGTGTGATAACCTCTGCTGTTAGAAAGCCATAAAGTATATTTATATTTTCCTGGCATTGTTCTGTTTAGACAGGTTTAGGTTTACTCATGAGATTTCTTCCCATACTAACTGTGATTACTGTATCAGGCTCTTTTCTTGTTATTTTGCTCCTAAAACTAGTGTTGGGATGTTGTAATGAGGAAGATGGGGTTGGAAGCAGCAAATGTAAATTTTGTAGCTCTGCAGCAGACTTCTCAGGTGATTATGGACAAGTCACTTGGTGGATTTCTTGGATAGTGAAGTGTACGCTCTAGAAACCACTATCAACAAGAACCTACCATGTGATTGCCGGAGGTTTTACCACTAACGTTACAGGGTGAATTTTAATGTAGTTGTGCAAACCTGCTGAGAGCTGTAGAAGATGTGTTTATGCACAATATACACTGTCTGAATAGAGTTCATATTTCATACAGTATTTTTAACAGTGAATTAAAACCAAATGCCAATAAAGATCCTTGGAGACCTATCCCTCCACCTAAAAGTCTTGTTCTTGTTTGTATATTTACCTTCATCTCAGCTTACTTTTCAGCTCTTGGTGCGGATAAGGTACCTATGGAGACCCCTGTTCACATATTCACTCCATTGTGGATGTTGTCTACCTAGACTTTAGTAAAGCCTTTGACACCATTTCCCCCAGCATACTCCTGGAGAAACTGGCTGCTCATGGCTTGGACGGGAGTACTCTTTGCTGGGTAAAAAACTGGCTGGACGGCCGGGCCCAGAGAGTTGTGGTGAATGGAGTTCAATCCAGTTGGTGGCCGGTCACGAGCGGTGTTCCCCAGGGCTCAGTACTGGGGCCAGTTCTGTTCAATATCTTTATCAGTGATCTGGACAAGGCGATCAAGTGCACCCTCAGTAAGTTTGTAGACAACACCAAGTTGGGCGGGAGGG
>NW_008796046.1:1842758-1908591 GCF_000699145.1 Aptenodytes forsteri | reverse complement strand
GTGGTGACATGGTTTAGTGGTGGACTTGGCAGTGCTAGGTTAACAGTTGGACTTGGTGATCTTAAGGGTCCTTTCCAACATAAATGATTCTATGATTCTGTGATTCTATGATTATTCAGTAATTTAGAGAAGATCCCAAAAAGGTCTCAAAATACATAAACCAGCAGCAGGACAGTCAGGCAGAGGAGGTATGAGGAGATGCAGAAGAACCCAAGGAAGGTAAGGAGAAGCCACAGTGTGGATGGGTGTCAAAACAGCTGCAAGGACCTGTCTGTGAAAGTTTCCCATGACAGGGGATACTAAAGCGGGGAGAGGGCAATACCACTCCCCACAGTACATTTCTCATTGGAAAATATCAAGGTGCAGAAGCATCTGGGGGTTTGGGACTGCAGCCAGGTGAAGGCAGGAGTAGGGCTGAGGGTAACTCTTTTGCAGCATTACCCCTCTTTGAACTCATGAAACTATGTTGTCTCTGTCCTGACATCCTCGTGCAAAAACATCAGCCTTCCCTGAAGCTCTGGTTATTTACCTTGGCGTTGTAGAGACATGTAATTCAGTGGTGAGGTCAGGGACAGCTCCACGGTCACTACAGCAGGAGCCCTCCCTTCCCTGCAACCGTCTGTCCTCACACCAGTAATGGATTTGTCCCTTTGTCGAATGCATGGGAGACATCGGGGCAACATGCTCCCTTCTATCTGTGCAACTGAGAACATGGTCTGGCAAGGTCCTGTGCACAGGCTGACCCTTAGGCCCCTTCACCCTCCCACTCATACAGTGTAACAGTGGTCATCAGCTGGATGCAAGTCCATGGGCATCACGGCTGAAGGTGGGCTAAGGATTTCCTACTGCTGTAGCCACACATCCTTGCATTCCCCTTCAGTCATGCCACAAAATCCTGGTGTGACTCTCATCACTGACCTCATTTGTACTAAAAATTATTGTTTGAATAAAAGAATAGGTGGGAGAAGGCAGAGGAACTACAGCTCTTCACGCTCACGCTGAAGCCATGTGAAATAGTGGCCTTAGGTAAAGCTCTTGCAGGCAAAACTCAGCCCAATGAAGAGCTATGGGATTGCTGTGTCAGCTCGTGGGGACAGTGCTGTGGGATACAGAGAGCTTGATGTAAGGGGAGGTTGGGTTAGCACACAGAGTTGGACCAGACCTTCTGAAATGCTCAGAGAGCCATTGCATTCAGCATGATTTCCAGACCCTGGGTCACTGCAATCCTCTCCTCCAGCCTCTTGCAGCTGGTGGGTGAGCAGAAGCACGCAGTGCTCCTGGGCCAGCGACTGCTGAGACAGGCAGGCAGGTGAAGCTTTTCAGTGTTTGTCCCACACCAGGGTATTCCCCCAATTTTCTTGCAACGACCACAGGGGGAGGGTTCCCAAGCTGATGAAACCAGCTCCATGTTCTTTGCAGTGTAAGAAGCACTTAACACTTTTCCTCTTATGCTCCTTACTTTACAGCTGTTGGTGTTAAATTTCATTCACCGTCCTTTTCCTCATTCACCAGAGTTCCTCACAATCCTCCCCAAGCCTGACTTCATGATATCTGCAGATCTCAGTCTCCCTTGATTCTCCTTCATTCCCTGACCAATGTCTCTGAGCACCTCTAAATTCTGCTAAACAGCACAGGACCCAGCAGGGGACTGCGAGGCCCACCCACAAAAGTTGTTGCACAATGAATCCTGGTCAAGCAATTCTCCTCTTTGCATCCTGCCTCCACATCAGTCTTGACCCACGGCATTTGCCCTTCACTTTGTCATTACTTGGTGCAATACAGTCTCCTTTCCTGCATAGGACCTGTCTAGGATCTCCTGAAAGTCAAGAAAAATTTTACCAGCTGGTTCTCTTTTATTGACTGCTTCCATTGACACATTAAAATAATTTTATTCAAAGGAATTAAATCCCCCTTTTGCCACTATCTCTTCTCAACTTGGGGCTGTCCACGAGCCAAACTGGATCGTACAGACCGCAGGCACAGTTAAAGAAACTGTACAGCAGACTCTGAAAATAAATACACTCGTTTTCACAAAGCTAGATGTCTGAAACTTTTTTCACTAACATAGGCAGAGAAGCTCAGGGAAAGTCAATATAGGGCCAAGGACCAAATATGAAATATGTTATATCTACATAGCCCTGATGTCCAAATTAAAACCACAATACGATGCATGAAATTCCAGTCGGTCTTGAACAGAAGGCATTTATTAACGTTGAAGCTTTTTTGCTATTGTTGTTAGAGTTTGCCAAGTTTTAAATGTTCAGCAGTTTTCAAATGGAAAATGGTCTGGTTTTCTAACAGTTTGTTTGCCAGACACCTCAGCTGCCCGTCTGCTGGGCTATCTCACTTACCGCTTCCAGCCTCTCACTGCAAAGCAACCCTGGAGGCAGATGTCTCAGATCCAACCTCCACATCCAGTTTCCTTCTTTATTTTTCTATTCAAAAGCTGGAACTGAAATAACATTTCAAAATATTGAAATCCTGCAGGAAACCAACTGACCTTTCTCCATACTAGTCAGAAAACTGTGGGCAGGAAGAGAAGGTAGCAAACGGGCTTTGCATGGCTCAAGCTCCAGTCTTGAGGTCTTTGCTCACCCGGAGCAGTGCACTGTACAAAAGTCACGTAGCACAGAATTAATATCTGATGGCAGATGTACTGCAATTAACTGCTTTAGTAACCATGGCCTATTGAATATTTCTTCTGCTGTAGCACCAGAGGGCTTTAACCATGGATTGTGAGTCTGGTGATGTAGAAACTGCTTACACTCCTCTGCATGCGAGCTCTGCTCTGGTACATTATTGCTTTAAAGATCAAACCGGAGCACTGTTAATCTGAACACTTCTGATTTTAAAGGAAGTTCAGGCTTGGCTCTGAACATGCATTTTGTGACTCAGGGCTGTTTGCAATAAGAAAGCATCACAGGAGCAGAGCATTCCTTGCCAACGCTTGTTTTGAGCTGTCTGTGAAATCTTGGCACCGTGTCCCGAGAACGCTGTGTGGAAATAAAGCTTTTGTTTAACCTACTTGTGTGGGCTCCCTGCGGAGGTGATTGTCTGCCCGGCTAAATCTGTAACTCTAGCTCCCCAAACACCATTATCACATAGAAAGCACCGGAGGGAATAATCACAGGTTGTTATGCAAATAAGGTGCCAAAGTTTATTCACGGAGAGATGTCATTGAGGTTGCTCTGGTTGACTGCACCTGTCAGGATTGCAACGCAGTCAGGACAAGAGGGAAATATGACCTGATACTCATGGTGGGTCCAAGCCTCAGGTCCAGTCTGCAGGGTGACCCAGCAAACGCTGTTTTTCACACTATGGAGAGGAGGGATCAGCCTGAAAACCTTCTCCTCTCTACCCCTGCTGTTGTAGCTTTGTCCTGGTGGCTGAGCATGGGGAAGGGTGCAGACTGTCCAACACTGGTGTGTGTGGAGAGGGATAGGAGACACGAGAATAATAACCTCCTGACCAGGTGAGGTTGGAAGACGAAAAGGTCTTCATTTAGGTTGGAACAACCTGCCTTGGTTGTACTTTCAGGCACTGTTGTTCACATGTGCCCAGCCAGCAGAAGATGGGCAGGTGGAAAGGAACGGAGTGAAGAACCTCCCCAGACGGGGAGTCCTCCAGCTGTGGTGGGACAGTAGGTTTCACATCCTGAGAGGTCTCCAGCAAATCATTCCCCACATCTGGGACAACAGGAGGCCCTGAGCATTGAGAGCAACCAACCTTGCATGGTGCACCTGTGGACTCCGAAAAGGAAAAACACAAAGGGATGCTCCTCAGAAAGCAATGGTGACACCTGCATGATTAAATGACACATACCTGGCACCCTTCCCTGGCACTGGAGTCAGATAATAAACTTCATTCCCCTCCCAAACACCCAGACTACATGGTAGGAATATCCCTGGCCCCAGACATGCCCCAGGATTGTTTGGGGTGGTGCTTGTTGGCCTAGAGACCACCGGTGGTAGCAATTTAACAGTTGAATCCAGCACCCAGGAACTGGTCACTGGTTCAGGTGGAGCTACCATGAGACAGAAAGGCAGACAAGTACTGCCAGTCACTGGACAATGTGCTATAAATGGTGGGGTTGGACACTATGGACACCACCTCCATGTTGCCTAAGGCTACATGAGTCTAAAGGGACGTGGTGTACTCATCCCTGTGTACGGCTTCGAAACATAATCCAAGGCAAATATGAAATCAAGATAACAATCTATAGAAGGGCTTGCAAATCTCGAGGACTCCAAGGGTTGAAGCCTGTTTTCCTAAAGGGGAAAGACTGGTTTCGCTTGGAAATGCTGAGTGGTGAATGAAGGTGTTTAGACAAGAAGTTTCTCTGGTTCACTTCCCACTAGACATAGACAAACCCCTTCAACGTGAACACAGCCTGAGAAGCCACCTTTGCTGCCCTTCCTGCTGAAATAGTTCATCCCAAAGTGAAAAAGTTGGGAGCACCAAGTTTAGGCAATGCCTCTTATATTTACGTAAGTCCTGAGAGCTGCAATGTTGAACACGCTTATCCTCGTTACCTCATGCCCAGGTGCTGGACACATTTGTAGAAGGTGTGGAGGGCTGCATGGCAAATCCCTCTGCTCTTTGCAGCTACAAGGGGAAAGGAGTGGAAATATGATGTTGAGCCCTTCCTGAACTGAAAGTAAACCCCACTAAGGGGCTGAAGGAACAGATCTCCTCCAAGCTTTCAGTCCAGGGCCACCTTTCTCTCTGTGCCCTCCTGGTAACCCAGACTGGCATTGTGTAGGGAAAAGCACATCCATGCTGCAGCGGTTATTTTTATGCTGTCCTGTATTTGCTATAAGAACTGGCCCTGGAAAAACATTTTGCTCTTGATTTTGTACAGCTCACCCAGTTTCAGCAGAGTTTATTTATAAAGCGGAAAAGGACACATGAAGAGCTCACTGGTCTCTCCAAGCTGGAACAAATATTAAACCATACTCCTATTATATTAATGTTGAATTATTTTAACTGAACTAAATTTTAACACAAATACAGTAAGGTGGAAAATCTTCAGCATTAAAAAGACCAGCTACAACCAATGACAATAATTAACTACTACTCACATCTGTAACATTAAGATTCAACGTACAATTCAGATGAAAGCATTTTCTGCCATATATGTCAATGCATATGCTTATGTGCATACATATGTATGTACATATACATATGTGTACATATGTATATATAAATATATACGTATGCATATAATTAATCAGCAGCCATTCACCACCAGAGGGCAGGCAAAGTATACGTAAATCCATTGTCCTATGTGCTCCCTGCACATGTCAACAAGCGAATTGCTCAGTGGCCGGAAAGGTATCACCAATGTTTTCTTTGACCATCTCCAACGACTTTCTTATCCTGAATCTCGAGCCTTACGACGACCTCATATTGCACAACGCGCTAGCTATTTTTTTTTTGTTTGTTTGTTTAGAAATTCTCTGCATTTTTCAAGGGTGAAACGGGCTGAGCTGCAAGTAACCGTGGGGTAAACACAGGGAGTGTCACATGTGAAAGGTGAGAAGCTTCCTCAGTGCTGCGGCTGAACGAGGAATGGATGTTGGAACATCTGTGTCTGCAGAAAGGGGAAGGTCAGTGGGAGCTGTATGCTTCCACTTTTCATTGGGCACAAGCTATTATTGTTCCTTTGCAATCAGTGAATATTCACTGATGTACAGTAAAAGGACTGGTCCCTTCTGGGCTGTGTTAAACATTTATCAAGACTGTCTTACCTGACAACTGAAAACAGCTGAGATCTAAATCTAGCGATGTTGATATGAACCAATAAGCGATGTGGCCACTCTCATAGTCCTGAGTCCTAGGAACAGCTTATTTCATCCATTAAGATGTGAGGTGTGCTAGCAGGATCACGGACCTTCTGGAAAGGTACAATGAGCAAAGAAGAGCTTCTCTTCTTTTCACTCATGCTATGGAGAGGATAAAAATACAGGAGTCTTGACACCAGAAAGTAAATCCTAAGAAGCACGCTCCTCCAACCAGGAGATGCTTATGATATGGCACAGACAGACCTTCTAGATATGATGGGTCATGAGATCTATAAGGATCATTGTCTAAAACCCAGTGCCTTTGACCTGAGGAGGAAAAGGGGTGTACAGTCTAACCCCAGAAGCTGCATCCCAATTTGCTAACAAAGATCTTTGCATTTGTCTACAAGGAGATGCTTTATAGGGGTACAGAGGCTCTTCAGGGCAGGAATCCTATTCAGGGATTTGCTCAATGGGGTGATAGATGTCAGACCCTCAAAGCAACAACAGAATGGCAGAATCACTTATAATGTTTGTAACACACCCAGAAATACCATCCCCAAGTGGCTTCTCCCAAGGAAACCTGGAAAGTATTTTAAGTGATTGATATGTCCAACCTGGGCTGGAAAGCTGGGATTTACACCAACAGGAGGTATACCCACAACCAGCAAAAAATCCAGTTGTCTGTTTCCTGACTGCGAGAGGGACTCATTTCCCTTAATTTTGAATCTGAGTCTGCGTTAGTCACTCACCACTCCCTTCGTGTTCACGAGAGAAAGTAGTAGCTCCTTGCGGGTGACTCATCTGCTGGAGAATGAGATGAATCATGAGCAAGAAGGGCTTCCATTTCCTTCCATGGGCTGTGAGGGATCTCAAGATCGGTGGTTCATTTGACAGATGCCAACCTTGCAGATGTCTACATTTGATCAGAGATATCTCATCTTTTTCACCTATGACATCATTCTGGGGTTACGAATTTGTATAGGAAAAAGGAGACCAGGAGTTTACTCAGCTCTTCAATGCTGCTGCTGTAGCTTCTTCTACCTGTGCTTGACGGGGGGCTGATGATACATGTTTGAGCATAATTATCTGTGCTTCTATGTTCTCCATATTTCACCGTTCCAGTGCACTAAACTTCCTAGTGGAAATGTAGCCTGTGCAGTGGCTCCAAAGTTTTTTGCTGAGTGCATCCCACCTCTGAAATCTAGAAGGGGATGTTCAGCATCAAATTAAATTTTCAGCGTTTGGAAAAATCAAAGAGACTGATGAGCAGGATTAAAAAGGCATTGTTTCCTTCAGGTTGTTGCCCTATGTCTGCTTTCTCTCTCCACTGAGATAACTCTTAACATTCCCCCGTGTCTCCCAACGTACCCCCTGCTTCATTATTTGGTCCAGAGGGGTTGTTAGATGGTGCAGGTACCTTTCTCCTCCAGGAGTATGTTCCACCTGAAGCAGTGTACGCAGGGACTGCCATGGTGTACTGTCTCAGCACAGCAAGGAGCATGCTCAGGGATTAAGCCAGGGTTTCAATATTTTTCCTTCATGCAAAAAAATCTAAAATACATCATTGGGGGTGGGAGTTAGATTATTCAAGAAAAGCCAACGCACAGCACAGGAAGCAAAGACATTTTGGAAATAACCCAGAATCCAGCTGTGGGCTATAAAAAAAAAATGTTTTCAATAAGTGATGACGTAGTGATGGATCAAGGGGCAATGGGAAGGATCAAAGGGTTTAAGGAACACGACAAAAATAGAGCATTTCTAACCCATTTCTTCTCTCCCTAGAATTATGATTGCAACCTCCTTTTTTTTCAGCCTTTGCCTAAAAAATCAGCATAGAAGGAGCAAAAGACAGGGCAGATCACGCTCTCAACCAACTGTGGTGAAACCCTTTTCCACAAGAGCTGAAAATTACCTGTTTCACGATCAGCTTCAAGGCCTTGCAGATATAATGCCAATAATCCCTTCACTATAGCTTCCCTGCAGTAAGACACCACCTACCCAAAGTAAACGCGGTAAAGAGGCGGAAAGAGAAGGGACAACAAAAAGAGAAAATGGATTATTCCAGTGGTGGTTGATAGCTTAAAGTCATTTTCGCAAGGTCTGAGTCAATAGCAGGGACTGAAAACACCAGGTGGAGAGACCAACTTTCCTCTTCATTCTCCCACCCAAAAGAAAAATAAAAGAAGGAAGAAGAATGGATGATATTTCACACTTCAAATTGAGTAGGAGATCTAAAGAGAGAAACATGATATTTAACCCCATTAGCACAGACGACAGAGCAAACTGTTCTGCAGCTTGTTTGGCACCACCTGATTCATAGATCCTCCTGCTTTTGCAGTGGCAGGCAGAGATATGAGAAATATTTGCAAGAGAAACCACATCAGTCTCATCTGGTTTGCCATTTCAAGATAAACCAGATTTGTCACACGGAGCACAGTTTCCTGAACCTGTTGAGGAAGCTTGGGATGTTTCAAGCACAGGATAGAAGACGTCCCTGGAGACGGTAGGGGGGACAGACAAAACCCAGAGACACTTGAAAAATCTGGGTTGGATGCAGGCTGCCTCCGACCATCAGAGCTGGCAAGGCAAGTGCAAGGCAGAAGGTCTCTGCCCTTATTTCTGTCTTCTCGAGATGTTCACCTGGCAACTTTGCTTGCAAGCCGTACCTCAAAGTCTCACTGGGAAATGGTGTAAGTCTGAGGCCCGCAGCCATTGGAAAACAAAACCAGAGGACTCTGGAGACAGTTTTGGTCCCCCCAAATCGAAACACAAATTCCATTTCTCCCATTTCAACCCCCCAAAAATGATGGGGCTCTCTGCAGCACAGTTTACAGTTTTGGTCCCCCCAAATCCAAACACAGATTCCATTTTTCAACCCCCCAAAAATGATAGGGCTCGCTCTCTCATATCACATATCTCCTGTGATATGCTTTCTCTTGTTGGAGTTTTTTTCTCCCATTTCAACCCCCCAAAAATGATAGGGCTCGCTCTCTCATATCACATATCTCCTGTGATATGCTTTCTCTTGACTTGGAGTTTTGCCCTTTTGCCCACATGTTTTCCCTCTCCTTTTTCTCTTACTGTCTCACTGCCCCATGTCCCACCAACCCCCACATCTGGCCACTGTTTCCTCCCCAGCTGTATTTGTGTTATCTTCTGTGGTCTTTCACTCTGCGGAAGACCCTTATCACCAAAGTACCTTATCTATATCCTGCGGTGGTACCTGCTCACGTTGGGAGTTTCAACAATATCTGCCACTCCAAGTGACGTACAATGTCCCTCAAGCACTCCACGAATGTCTCGAGCACCGTTATGTGCATTTGGCTTTCTTGTTCAACTTTCTAGCACTGCCTGCCTAGGCGTCAAGCAGTGCCTGGGGACAGCAGCCACCCAAGAGTGACAAGACGAGCCAAGACTATGCCCATCCTGCAAATCACTGCATCGCAATGTGGACACAGCTGACCCCTTCATAGCTAGTCACGTCTGGCTGGGTGAGTGTGCAGTGTCCCGGGAGAACGGGACACGCATTTTTTACCCTGCTTTTGGGATGAATTTCACAGCTACTTGGGTTATTGGTAGCTGGTTTGGAGCTAGCTAAGGTATGTCTCCTTTGCAGTTGTAAGTGGAGCTGTCTGCATCTTGCAATGGCAATGTCTTCATGGCCCAAGGCCAGGTGGACCTGAGGAAGGTTATGGTTGGTACCAGAAGGCACTAAGCCAGGCCTAGTCTGGGGAGATGCCAAGAGCAGCATCTTCCTTGAGTTCAACTAAAGACACAGTGCCTGAGACCTGCAGGCACCATATGATGAGGCTGAGATGGGACAGGAGCCACAGCTAACCTGGTGACCGGGACAATCCCCCTGTCCTGCTCACCACCAGTGTCAGCGCCAAGGCAAGCCAAAATCCCAGCATGTAAAGTATCACACTCCCAGCGGCAAACTTCCCTGAACAGCAGCAGAAACAGAAAAAAGAGTGGCCAGAGCAAAGCTCTTGGCCCTCTTGTTCCTCATGTATTTTTTTTAAAAGAACAGGCTATAATCGGAGCTGGAGGAAATGGAGCATAAATGTCAAACTTTGTTTAGTCTGGGGAAATATCATTTATAATTAGAGATGGGCATCCTGTTGACATGATACAACCTATTTTAAGCATGAGGTGAGCACGTGGTCAACGTCTAATCTTTTGCAAGTGATTAAAAACTGCCAGTTCATCTTCCTGGCTATTTTAAGCATGAGGTGAGCACGTGGTCAACGTCTAATCTTTTGCAAGTGATTAAAAACTGCCAGTTCATCTCTTCCTGGCTGGTTTCTTTTCTTTTTTTTTCTTTTTTTTTTTTAAAGTGTAATTTCTAAAAAGCAACTGGGTTAACGTCAGCACAAGATAATGATGCTTATACTGGCAGTGATGTCTTGGAGCATCTCAGTAGCTGGGAGTTTTGCTTTCTGTTCATGCACTTCTGCTTATGTCCGTGCCAGCCCCACCAACCAAGGTTGCTCACCTCTCCCATGGAAGAGTGAGAATCCCATGAGACTTGGAGGGGTTGAGCCTATGGCAGGACACAACCCAGGGTTGACTTTGTGTGACCAGCACTGACCTGTGGCCCTTTTTTTGAAGTGGGATTTGCCGTTTGCCACATCCTGCTGCCCTAGTGTGGAGGCGTTGCAGGATTTGTGCATGGCGGGTACCAGCATAAATCATTGCAGGACTGGTGCTTGTAAGCAGTTTTGGAGGCATGATGCTACAAGACTTCAGGGTGTGGTGTCCCTCCTTGTGTCCTCAGGTTCTTTCATGGGGTATGCATGGGTGCATCGATGCTGTCAGATAACCTGGCTCCCCACAGCCAACCACACTGAGGGTTAGCTCTCTCATGGGCACCCTTCCCCACCAAACCAGCTTGTTCCCTCCGAGATGGGTGTAGTTCTGGGGTTTCCTTCAGGGCCTGCATCAGGTTTGGCTGCTTCTGCTCTGCACAGTCCTCCTACACTATTCCAAAGGGCTTTGCACACTGTCCCCACATTATTCAAGGCACTCTGAAAGAAATGTAACAGTGAAAGAATGACCTCAGGGCTGTGGGGACACTATCCAGAGCTAGATATCTGAGTGCTACATACCTGGACATAGCCAACTTGCTCTTGAGAAGGGCCAGGTCTGTGCAGATCTGGCCACAGATCACTCCCTGGGACACACAGCTTTAGTGGGAGAGATGTAACTGGAAGAGCGTCAGCACTCAGGTGTCACTGGGAACCAGCCATAGGTTGACCCAAGTCTTCTGCAGCCCACACACCAGAGATGGAGGTCTAACAACAGCAGGATCTGTGGGAATAATTTCTTCTGCCTCCATATGAGTCTGAAATTTATTGTCAGGAGACTTATTATCCTTTCTGTAATAGGTCATTTTCCTATTAGCTAGCCATGCACCACTTGGAAAATACAATTGGACCCCTGTCTCTAAGCAGCAGGTCCACAGCTATCCTCCGGGCTTGGCTGCTGTGACATCAAGTTGGCCATCAGGTTGGCCTGGCGTGGTGACAGGAGGGGATAGAATACGTCCTTGTGCCTCGGTGAACTCTCCAGGAGGGGATAGAATACGTCCTTGTGCCTAGGTTAGTCCTGGCTAGCACGGACTAAGAGGCGAGTTTCATCTTGGGTGGGAGGTATACATCAACACATCAACGTCAAGCTCACGCCAAACCAAACAGTGCAGCCGTATTCACTAGGCATGGTGCCACAAGATGGAGTGATAGTGGACAGCTAGTTTAGGCATTGCACAGGGTGGTCGGGGCCATACAGCTTTCAGACCACAAGCTCACTCCTTGGTACTGCCCTGTATTCTCGGGACCACCTATGTCCCATGGAAGAGCTATTCTGAGGACATCAATAAGGTTTTGGGACTGCTGTACACAAGCAAGCTTCTCCGCAGGATCTGCTTCTGTTGCCAAGACAAGTCAATGAGAGATCATTTACTTATTAATTGTTAAGCCATTCGGCCTTTAATAAATATTCAGATACAGCTATACATGTACACAGGCACTAGCTTTTGCAGTAATAAAATCATTATTGTTTACTTCTTTATCGTTATGTACATGTTACTATTAAATTTATTATCCTTGTTACATACTTATTGCAACAACACGTGCAAAATATATTTACTGTGATATTTAACGAACCACATCTTTCACATCTGTAGAGGTTTTCATCTTGAGTCTCCCAGTATGCTGCAGATCTGGAGTAACTGACTCACAGGAGCTGGTGTGCTACAGAAAATGAACAGTAACCTGTTGAGAAGAAGCAAAGGTTGGGAGCTGACATATGTTTAGCAGAATCCACAAAGCTGCTTGGCACATGGTATAAAAGGACACGGCTTTTATCTGATTTTAATAAGCAGATCTAGGAAAGCAGGACAGAATTGATGCTGTCCAGGAGAAGGGAGTCAGCACCCCATTTTTTTGGTGAAAATCATTGGCTATCATTGCACATCTCGGTGCGAAGTGGGGAAAACACAGGATGCTGAAGCCAAAGCTCTCCTCCGAAGGGGAGGTCACTCGGTGGAGGTGCTCCTCATGCACCTAAGGGAGAAGGTGGGAGGTTTGCAGTGGTCCCCGGTGCCTGTGGGAGCTCCCCCGTGGGGTGGCCCAGGGGAGGTCAGGTCCTGGCTGGTGAAGCCAAGACTCGGTTTGGTCCTAAGACACCCACTCGGGAGCTGGCAAAACCCTATCAGAGGTTTGTACTCCTGCAAACTAACACGTGGAGCCAGCGGACACCTACCCAGGTATCAGGACACTTCTAAGCAGAAGAAGACAACACGGGCAATGTGTAGGTCTCCCACGATGTCCACGGGAGCATTGCTTCTGAAATAAAAGGGAGTTTCACACGCAAGGAAAAGAGATAAAAATGCATCCCATTGCCCTTTTTAGAAGGCATTTACTTTATCACCCATTCAAGCATTAAATTGAATTTATCCTTTCCCCCAAGGGTGCGTTCGGCCATCCCACTGCTGTGCCACAGAGACACACCTGAGCTGTTGGGACACCAAACGCGATGTGTTTGCCCTATTGCGATGCTTCCCTCCGACAGACCCTTCTCCTACACACCCCATCCTGCATGGACTTGGAGGCTAGGGTTTGCAGCCAGCTCAGGTCCCTGTGATTTACCCCAGCCCCAGCGAGCGCTGCCCCCGAGAACCTGCAGGTCCATGTGGCTGAAAGCACAAGCTCACATCTGTGGGACAGGCACGGCGAACTTCAGAGACAAGCACGTGTCCCCGAAGCCTGTGGAGGGGATTTTTTGTGGTATTCACAGACTGTTTCATGTGTCAATACGAGAGGAGCGTAATTACCAGCTGAGAAACTGCAGGAAATAAGCCAAGGTTGAATGAACGAAATGGAAAATAAAGAGAAGCGCAGAGGACACACACATTTTAAAACTATTACGGAGGTATGTATTCACGTGCTCATGGGAGCCTGGGAATATATAAGAGCTCATGACTGCGAAGGAATGAATTCAAGGACCAGTCTATGGGGAGTATTTTTTTTCCCTGTGACTTCAAACTTCTCTCGGAGCTCGCAGAGTTTTAGTCAGCTGGCATGCAACAGAGGTACGACTTCCCCAAGGAAACTCTTCCTCGGCTTTCGCTGGAAAGGCTGCTGGGAGAGTCCGGGAGGCAGAAGGCTGCAAGCAGAGGCGAAACCTCCTCCTCCTCCTCCAGCCACAGAGCAGGTACGTGGAGACGCGTGCGAAACCGGGAGCCTGCTGGAAAGTTGAGCTTTTGACTGCGGGAGGGACGGGGGCTCTGGTGACTTAGAGCCGCAGCCTTTAAAAATAAAACAGATGAGGAAGGTACTGTACAAATAAAATATACTGCGTTTATGAACAGGCTGAGGAACTGACTAAACACGCTGTGTAGATGGCTCTATCCCCACAGCTGTATATTTAATCCATCAGGGACTTGCACTGCAGCGAGTTAGATCCTTTATGTTAAGGAGGCACCGGTTAGTTTATAACAATACAGTTGTCATATGCCTGCTTTGTTATTATTCTCCGTGTTTACAGCCATGGAAGATGGGGAGACGGGTTTTTTTTCTTTCTTCCCAGGACTTTAGTCTATTTATGGTGTTACTGCATTATAGCGCTCTGAACCAGGAGTGCTGCAGAGATCAGCATTGTGCGCCGATGAAATGCTGCTCGCCCAGCTCTCCGACACTGAATCCTAATATAGCCTTGGGCAAATCACACAGTCCCCGGGTAAAACGGGCAAAATGCTGTTTAGCTCGTCTGCCCTTCTTACTATCAGCACTGTCATTGAACTCTCCCTGTTGGAGGACGAGGCGTGAGATGGCAGGGTTATTTTCCTACTCTTAAGATCCTGACAGCTTGAATGTCACCTTGGGTGAACAATGACTTACTGCCGGTGTTTTGCTGCATCTGGACTGTTATGACGAGGAATTAATGTACAGACAATATTTGGAAACAGTAAAGTTTTAGAAAATCCTGGTTTATATAAAAGTCACACATAATTTTCTAAAGCCAAGCCCTGTTGTATTTTTGATAAAAGTACAAACATGTTTCCCTTAAATAGAAGCCAATGTTTGGTTTTCCACAACAGTGGAAATTTGGTTTTTTCCTAAGATGTAATAATTTCAACTTTAAAATCATCTTATTTTTCTAAAATGCTGAAATCCTTTGGTTTTCAGTAACAAAAACTCACAAGCAGTCATCTCTTTCTAAAGCAGATGGTTACAGCTTAGTGACTGTATCAGTGCTTGGCCTTTTACTAATACAATGATGGATGGATGCAAGGCGGGGTATCAGTATCATGCAAGTCAAATCTATCAGAAATCATTTTCCTCTCTTCATTTTATGAATTGAGTACACCTTTTCTCGAACACTGACTCAACCATCCGTAAAAGAGTAATTGCTGAATTAAAACCCGATTTCTCTCTTTCTTTGCTGCACTTACATTAAAGCTGATTAGAAAAGGTTCTGGTTTCTTTCCTGAATTTGAGTTTCTCCAGGAATTTTGTTCTCCAGGGACAGTATTTCATGTTCAAATAGTTTAATCTTCAAATGCCAGTTTATATCAGTTTTTGTTGATGGAAGTGTTTTCATTTTCCCATCTGCTGCTGGCCCTTCACCCAGCCCCTCTCTCACAAAGTCTCCAGGCTGTTTCATTCAATTCTCATTCGTGTTCATTTTCTCTCCTGGAGAAAGGAGTAGAAAGAAAAGGTGAATAACGTAGGGGAACTGGCTAAACCCTGTACGTCCCATTAATTAGAAAGGTTAATTTTTGGCGGGGAAGTGCTGTTGGCTGCACACCTGTCCTGGTTTCGGATAGAGGTGCGTGGGGAAAGAGGACAGAGAGAGGGAGAAGGAAGGAAGGCAGCAGCTTCAAAAGACAGGAGAAAAGCCACGTTGGGATTACAGGAGATGTAGGAGTCCCTGTTTTGAGGTGTGGACTTGACACCAGAGAGGCAGGAGGCTGCATCTGCCCATGAGAGACCAAGCACAGTGCAGATGGCATGAGCAAACCAAACCAGGAGAAGCAGCTCCTGGAGACGTTGTAGGGTCTCAGGAGCTGGAGCTGTGCCTCCTTCTCAAAGGCTGTGGCTGAGGATGGCATGGGCTATTTATTTTTTTAATAGGGTTAATATTAATGTTGTCTCCAGCTCCCTGGTGGGATGAATCACCAGGGAGCTATTCCAGTCGAAAGGGAGCAAAACTTGTCCCACTCCTGCCCTTGCAGTTCAGACCCACTTTCTAAGGCGGGAGCTTGTTTTGTTTACTTCTCTGGAGAGTTTGATTCATGCAGCTCAACACAGGACTCAACCCAAAAGCAGTGCCTTAGAAAGCAGCAGCGTTATGGATGGACAGACTCCAAAAGGTCTGGAGGTTCAAGACACATAATCATCAAGACATGTTCTTGTTTATCTGAAACCCTTGGGAACCTGCAGCAGATTACAGACTGGCTCGTGAGAGCCGGCGGCTGGGATTTGCTTTTCCTTCTTGCCCTGGGCCATGCTGGGAAGGGGCTTTGGAGGAGAGGAGAGGTCTGACGAGGTGCCCACCAGCCCTAATCCCCACGCCACCCCCAGCTTTGTGTGACGTGGGGTGAAATCCAGCTGATGTCGGCAGAAACTGAGCAGGCAGTGACTGCTGAGGAGACCACAGGAAAATCAGGAAGGGCCTGATTTCACAGAGCCACAGGTGCAAACCCTTTGGCATCAGTGGGACGGGACAGCCCTTGCTATTTTCTGCAGGTGGGCAAAAGAGCTTAATTCTCCAGTTTGCCTGATGGAGATGACCCAATCCGTCCGATGGAGGCGACCCTTGCTCTGCAGACGTGGCTACCAAGCAGACACCATGCTAATATTTCAACACCACTTTGAGGTGTAAACTGCTGGGTAGCCCAAAGCATGAAAATTTTGAAAACGGGCCGTCAGCCAAACGCGTAAGGGTCTTTGAAACTATTTGCTGTCGGATACCCTTTAGGAAAGGGGAAAGATGGTAAGGACACTGCTGATCTTTCCCAGCGCGGTTGGTGTGCCTCTAAGGCTGTGGTTTTAATGAAGCAAAGTCTTGAGCAGCAGAATCAGTGCATGCCCTTCCCTCCTGCTTTGGCATTTGTTTCTGTCCGGGCTCTTCTTCACAGTTCAGCTGGCACAGCTGCTTGGCCACTCGGTAAAACAGCTTGAGGAACAAAGCTGGCTTTTTAAGAAGCACCACCAACAAAAACCCTGCTATTTTTACCCCTGCAAATCCAAACTTCCCAAAGTGCTCTGAACATCCAGGTGTAGGAAAACGTGAAGCTGCAGTCAC
This sequence comes from Aptenodytes forsteri, assembly GCF_000699145.1. Taxonomy (NCBI): domain Eukaryota; kingdom Metazoa; phylum Chordata; class Aves; order Sphenisciformes; family Spheniscidae; genus Aptenodytes; species Aptenodytes forsteri. The sequence continues at coordinate 1,891,996 of NW_008796046.1, read as the reverse complement.
CCAGGGCACCCGCTACTCTTCATCACAGGCATGATATTTGTATTCCATCTCCAAATCAAATCAAAATATACTATTAAAAAAAAAAAAAGGATTTTTCTTTTCTTGAAGAACTCCTATATTTGAGGTTTTCCTTGCAAAAGTGTCTGTGCGTTGCAAGTGCTATTGCGTGCTGCTGACGAGGGGAACTTGAACCCAGAGCATCCAAAAGGCATTTCAACTTCTGGACACCACAGCAGTCCCCAGCTTCAGGAAGAGTTTCCTGCTTACCCCAAGGGGATTGCAGATGGAGGGCTTGACTTTAGGGAGCATGCCAAAGGGATCAAGTGAAAAACAGCGCTGCAGCCAGCTCCAGCCAAGGGAAGCTCAAGACACTACGTGCTTGGGGAAAGGTGATCAAAACCAGTCTGTTGAGAGCCCGGTCAAGGGCAACCTGTCCAGGGTTGTGATAATCTCGCTGGCAGACTGTTCTCATGAGAGCTAAACCTGTATTTTTCTATCCATGGCACCTAATCATGCCCTCTCCTGCCCGCACGCATACTGCCACCTCTTCACAGCATTTATGCCTCTCATTTCAGGGTGCATTGCAAAGCACACGAGATGGTAAGAGCCCAGGTCTTTGGCGTATTATTTCAACCATGGGAAAAGTGCATTGCAACAGTTCAGGCTTGTGAGGTTGGGAGACAGCAACGGGAAAATCTATGTAAAAGCGGGTTTTCCAGAAGCAGGTCTTAATTAGCAAAACGAAGTGAGGAAACCAGCAATTAGACAGCTGCTCCAGCCCTAGAGGGCAGCACAAAATAATAAATAAAAAGCTGAACTCGCAGGCAATCTGAAATAATCTTCTGCATGACAAAAGCACCCCTTTTGCAATGGGAATTTTTCCTAGCAGGTCCGGTAGATTCAGCACTATGTACTCGCTGCCAAAAATTCAGCAGCTCATCCGGATATTCGGACCCCTCTGCCTTTATCAAGGTCCCTAATTCCTGCCTCGTGCCACGAAAACCCTTGAAGTCAGGTGCGTTGTAGCTGACAGCAGACCCCAGTCCTGCCAGCAGACTGCTGTCACACTCTGATCATTGGGACCACTGCAAAGAGAAAGGGTTATGTCTTCCAGGACAGGTTTCCAGATTCTGGGCTTTTTATATTTATCAGCCGTGAATTTGAAACCTTTAATCTTCAAGCGCTGTTTTCCTAACGATGCAGAGAGTGATTTAGGTGCAGGGGTAGGAGGCTGCAACCCTCCAGGAATGTAACTCGCGGACACAAAACCCTAAAGTAAACACGCCGCCTTGCACCACACATGCAGCTAAACAATAAGTCACTTATTCCCCTGAGCAAACCCGTGGCCCGATCCTGACAGTTTCTCTGGCAAAAATCCTCCTTGTTTCTCAACGCCTGCCCCGAGCAAGGGCTTCAGGATGTCGCACAGTAGCTGACTCTGTCCGGAGCGCAGTGGTGGCTAGGACCCAGCAAGAGCCCGGAGAGGAGTCCGGAGGAAGACAAGCAGCATAATTTAAAGCAGACACTGTCCCAAATAAGGTTATTTCCCTGAAAATGCCTTCGTTATGAAGTTACGAGTGAGCCTCTTGGCGTCCCGAATGGGTGAACGTGAAGCTGAAGAACAAGTTCATCGGTACCAGGACTGAGCTGGTTTTGAAGAGCTGGATATGCTTTTTAAAGACATGATAAGCCGTGTTTGGGGATCCAAGAAGCCCTTGAAACAAGGTAAATGTGGAATATTCACTCTTTTTAACCCTGAAGGCTCTAACACGGCAGCAAAGAGTCTTGTGTGTAAAAAGATCAGACCCTGGGGAGTTTGGTTTGTGCTTTGTGTATTCTCTTGTATTTAACCTCTCTTTGGCACGGAACGTCTCTGTTAATTGTCTAAGCAGTAACAAAAATTACCTTTGGAGGAAATTTGGAAGGTGCTGCTGTTGTTAGCTACAAGCAACATCTATGAAGTGGTTTCAGGGTTAATAATGTAATAGAGATGGAGTCAAATATTGTTCTGGAGTGGGAACTGGGGTTAAACCCTGGTTCTTCAATGGTTTCAAATGTGTCTTGGGGCAAATCACTGCTCTTCTCTGCCTTTGCCCTCCCATCTGTTAAGTGCACATGCTGATGTGGTTTGGGTACCATGCTTTTTCTAGATGCTAAATTATTTGCCCCACTTAATAAGATTCCTTGGAGGTGTTACTCCCTGAAATCACCTATGTTTTTCAGCTGTGGATGGGGCTGGGTAATTTTGAAGTACCCTGATGGAAAGCTGTGACACTGAACGCCGTTCAGAGCTCAATCCTGCTCTGAGGCATGCTGGGATTTTTATCACAGCTGCCAGTGGGCGCAAACTGGCAATGAGCATGAAGCTGCTTCAACTCGGGGAAAGCCTCAGAGCACTAAAAAAGCTCCTTTAGGTTGAGTTGCTGCTGCTGCTGCTCCCGGACTGTTTTTGTAAGCTGTGGTTAGAGACATCGGTGCCAGTGCCTGTGGGCAGGGTTTAGCGGTGATGCTCTCTGACACCAGGGCAATGGGGGTCCTGTGAGCCCTGAGCTCCGTGCTGGGAGAGGGTGGTGGGCATCTGAGACCTGCCCAGAGGGCAGAGAGGAGGGGGACACAGTGCTGTGTCATGTTAGGTGGGCCTAAAGGTTGTCCAGAGAAAAGCTAGGCAGAGAAAAGTTCTTCAGCTGAACTGAGCATCAGCTTGGGAAGGGAATCTCCATGAGCAAGGAGGTTGTGCTGTACCATGAGGAGTGGTTTACCCTCCTCTGGACTGAATCCATGTGGTCTCATATTGGAAGAGACCGCCACGTCCTAGTGTTTCAGGGTGTGACAGCCACCTTAGAAACACTCTGAGGGACAGCATCCTTGCTTACTACAGACCTGTCTTACACAGCAAGCCATTCAATCAGGCTTTTGTGTTCAAATACATCAATTTCCCAGTTGCTTTATAAACTTAAAATTTAGGAAGCTTCAAAGCATGTTAAGACCCCGGGTTGTGTCAGGTTTAGCATTCAAGAAGCAAAGGGACCATTTTTTGAACTGGCAGTGTGACAAGAGAAGACATGGCAGAGCATACGGGACGCGCGCCATCCATCAGGGTGGTGCCCTGTTGTGGGTAATACCCGTGGAGATTTCATCAGCTTAATTCACTGGATTGAAACAGAAACAATTTCCATTTGAGGGCTCTGAGTAAAGCCTTGTAATCATCGGTATGTTTGTCTTTTCTCTCAGTTCCAGCAAACTAATACCCAAATGATAAAACTCACTTTCTCCTCCTCAGAGGAGGCACCCACTCCTCTAAGCCTGAAGAATGAGGAACAGAGGGGGTATGACAGGGGCATTATAGATGGTGGTATCAGCAATTCTTCCTTCCATAGGGTGATTTCAGTGTATTTTGCAAACAACAATTAAAAGGGTCGAGAACATCCTTGGTCTTGTTTTAGAGGGGGGAAACAGACTTCTGATCCTGCTGCTGAGCCCCAAAGACAAACTCCAAGCTCTTTCACCTTGGGGTCCCAGATCATGATCCATCACTAGTTGTTTCCCTGAACAGGAAGGAATGTGCAATCTGAAAATAGAGTAGCTGTGGTCTAAGCCTCCCCAGTTTCTCTCTTTCTAGTACACCACTCTCTTCTCTGGTTGGGAAGCGGAGGGATGGGCAGGTTCCCATAGTGAACCTGTTGGCATTGCTGTTCAGCAATTGGTGTTGCTGCGCGGAAGCGTGGCCATCAGCTGCATCCCTCAAACAGTGACTAAGCGGAGGGATCTCCACCAGCTGGGAATGATCCCATCTCTTTTGTTTCCAGCCTCCTGATGCTCTGTGGGTGGAAGCTGCTGAGTAACGGTACGTTGATGCCGGTTTTTGGCGGCACATGTGCATGGGATTGGCACGCGTCTGGAGCTTGCCAGACGCAGGCTTGCTCCTGGAAAGACTTAAGAGCAGTGCTAGCTAAGCACTGCTGCATGGCTTCCAGTTGGGAGCTGGCGTGTGTCTCACCAGCTCTGGATGCAGGCAGGACCAGCTCAGATCTGCCTGCAAGAAGCCATACAAATACAGACAGATTCGGCATGTTTGCAACAGAGGCTGTCATAAAGAAGTGATATCTGGAGCTCACATCAGTGGTGACCACAGCCAGAGACCTCATCAGTGTCCACCTAGAAAGAAGCTGTTTGAAGGACGAATGCTTTTCCTTGGCTTCGTTTGCATTTTTCTCCCATTGCCCAGTGACAGGCCTCCCATTGTTGTTTGCTCCTTTTGCAGTTATTTCTATGCTTTTTTCTGGAGTGCTTTCCAAACCGTTAAACTCTGATGAATCCTTCATTTCACACAAATCCATTCCATTTTATATCTGTCTCTTTATAAGGCATCTGCTTTCAAATGTATTTAAAAGCCTGCCCATACCTGGGATGTATAAAATGGAAAACTAACATTCGGACAAAAAGTTCTCAGTCCATTCTTTAAGCTGTTTATATTAACTCAACAAATCTGGATGAATGTGTAAAAGCTCTTTGACACTCTGGGATGAGAGGAGCGGAAAATGTTGTGGATGGAAATGGAAACTCTTCCCAGTGCTTGTTGCTTCTGAGTGGCACCCGTTCGCTTTGCTCAGGACTTGGGACCCCAAAACTCCAGCCCAGTTGAAAATACCTGAGCTGCCTTTATGGGAAGAGTGAAGGTAACTCGGTCTTCAGTGGTTGTCTGTCTCCATGATGCCAGACACACTGCCCAGTCTGAGCATCTGGACTTCATTGGGTGGCCTGGGTATCGTCTAGGTAGCATTTGAAATCACACTGGGGCAATCCCATGAGATGCCTTAGACCTTCCTTTCAAGTCCTCGTGTAAATCTCTCTTTTTCCCGCTAGGCTCAAAGCGATGCAAAGGTACAGAGGTAGGTCGTAAGTGAGGTAGGCTCAGAGATGGGTTAATTTATTGCACTGCAGGTGTGTTTCTCCATGTTAGATGATGATCTGGTGCCAGCTTTCGCATGCATCGACCACTGTGTCACATTTGAAATCTAACCATAGCTACTTTTACCTGCAGAACCATGAAACTGTACGTCATCTTCTTCCTGGCAGTGGTGAACAGAGGGACCTCTAACTATCAGCCCACAGAGGGGATGCCCTGTGAAATGGTAAGGCTGTCCCCCTACTCAGGCCCCTTGAGATCCTGGATGATGTTGGCAGCCCCTTGTTACAGGCACTGCACAAATAGCTATGGTCTCTGAGAAGGGAAACCCCCCCCAGGACCAGGCTCTCCGCGATGGCAGAGGTGGGCTTTGCTGTGTTGACGGATGCTCAGCAGGCTGTTCTCAGGCTATGTCCTTGTTGTAGTGACAGCACAGAACAGGGGGGGAAAAAAGAAGGGTCATTATCTCATTTTTTTTCTAAGGGGGAACTGGTTAAAAGAAATTCGACCTGATTTCCCCAAGACTGTACAGGGGTTCTGTGACTGAGAGTGAAAGAACTTAGACCTAAAATCGACTCCTTTATATCAGGCCTGAGTTCTTTGTGTTTTAAATAAAGCATCTTCTGTGAAATACATCTATACCAGCTCTTTTGTAATAACAGGGAGACTGATCTCCTCTGCCCGGACACAGCATTGCTGCCAGGGGAGTTGTACTTGAGGAGGTAAAAGAAGTGACAAAGCCTCTCGCTCCAGTACAAAATTTTCTCCTTGAATGTTTGCAAGCACCTGGTACAATATTATAAATGTTATTCATAGCTGAACTTGCTCCCTTCCCTATCCAAGTGCTTCTGACTGTAACAGGCCACTTAAAAATACTTATCTTTTCTTTTTTTTTTTTTGAACATTGAAGCTGTTCAGCACAAATCCTCAAGAATTTCCAAAATAGGGAAAAAAGTAATTTGCTAGCTGTACGCATCTCCCTTATGGGACTCATTCCATTCCTGCCCACCCTGCCGTATTGCTGCACTTCCTGAATTCCAGAGAAATTAAGACCTAATATATATAAAAAGATCTTGGGAAGGTGACTGGGTAGCTCAATTCATTGGCTGGAGAGGGAAGACTGATGAAGTCTTGGGTCCCATGTATCACGTGAAGGCTGGGCGAGACACCCAACAATCCAAGCAGATTCGCCCCGTCCCATTTCTTGACGGGTCACAGGTCAGGCTGATTGCTGAGAAGTAAACTCACGCTTGTTTCCACCACTCCACTGTAAACTGCTTTCATCAAGCCAGCAACCCAATGAGGCTGGGATAAATTCAGCCCCGACAGAAAACACGCTGCAGTCAGGGGCTGGGATGCTCATCTGGTATAAATTAACAGCTCAGCATCGCTCGTGTCGATGGAGCTTTGCTCGTCTTCCTTCGCTGGGCATTTGGTCCAATGGAAGGAGGAGGGTGTAAATCCAAACACATTTCCACGCAGCTTGAAGAAAGAGGGAGCTACTGGATCAGCTGATGGGTCCACTGGGAGTCCCGCTTGCTTCACATGATGATTTTCCATCACAGCCTCGCTGTTTTACACGTTACTCTCCCTGTGGCGGCACCTTTAGAATAGCAAAGGCTCAGAAATGGAAACTTTCATCCCAGATCTCGTGGAAGAGGCATGAGTCAGAAACCTGTGCCCCTCTCTGACTCACCACTGGTGCTCCTGTCGTTGAACCAAAGCCTTGTAGAAGAGGTTTTAGGAAGTAAGCAGTCCCTACGAGACCCCTGAGATGGGAGTGAGCTGCACTGATTATACAAGTTACTGCACATCTGCCCGTTTGCGAGACAACAAGGTATGGCTTAAATGTCAGGAGGTTCTTCCTAACTCATATTGCCATGCAAGGAGAGGGGCTTCCACTAGTTCATGTTTTACCTCCCAAAGAAAGACGTTTCTGCTAATTCATGTTAACTGGGAAGGGAGGAGCTTCCAAACAATTCATAGAAGGGAAGGGGTTTTAGCAAATTATACATTACCTTGCAGCGAGGTCATGCAAGAACACACGCATAACCGGTTATCATAGGTCAGCTGATACGTGGTACCTGGGCAAATTGCTGAGATTTGGTTGTGTAGCTGAGCCTCCACCTGGGCAGCTCTTCTAGAGAATAGGCACGGACACTGTGCAAGCACAAGTCAGCACCAAGTGGCTCCAGCCACCAATCCTTTGGTTCAAATGCTCATGAGCTGACACAGGACAACACGAGTGGAGGCTTGGATCCAGCTACTTTGTTTGTAGGGCTCTTACTAAGGTGGGTGACAACTTCCACCCGGTGCCGAGCAGTGAAGAACTGGCGTCAGAATCCAAACGATGCTCACCTTTTGAGCTGTCGGTTCATTTTTTCACCAGCACCTGGGTGGAACCAGACACTGAAGAGACCAAGTGCTCCCCACCCTGCAGTATTTCTTGCCAATGGACTTCAAACAAACCGGTGGCAGCACTGGCAGAGATGATAAAGTCAGAACATGAGACCAGCAAAAACCTCTTTTCCAGCCTCAGGCTGTCAACCCATTGGGCTACGGGGTGGGAGGAAGGGAGATACACACAAAACAGATGCTGTTTGCTCTGTCCCACTGAGATGTGCTTCATCTTTTCTTCCTAGTGCTGATGAGAACGAAATTCATGCAGTTTGAGCCTCAGGGGAGAAAAGATGGTGCAGAACAGACTAGATAAGAAATTCAGCGAAGATCTAAATAGTCAGTGAAAAGGAATGAAAGTTTAAACAAAAAATGGGAGGGGAAACGTTATAGGAACAAATGGCACACGGTGGGAGGTATAGATTTTATCAGTCCCTTTTATCACTGGGAGGGTTCAGTGGATACAGATTAAAGGCCTAATCCTGCAAGATATGTGGTGAACTGGGACTGACCTCTCCCCCATCGACTTCAGTGAAAACCAGCCGGCTGGCATCAACGGGGAGCTGGATCAGGACTTTGTTAAGTGCTGGGTGCCCAGAGGGAGTGGAGGGTGCTCAACACTTGTTGAGAACTGGCTCAAAGTGTGGGAAGAAACCTGGCATCTGCCTTAGACTGCAAAGGGGCTGCTGCTTTCTCACTCCGGTTTTTTGTATCCTTCTGGCTTCTCCCCTCTTCCACAAACCAAGCAAGAAGAGAGTTCCTGCTCTGCTATTTGGGCCTCGGAGCTAAGCCCAACTCTGTGCACATTTTAGCTCAAAATGAGCAATTCTACAGTGGCTTTGCAGGAAAGAAATAATGTCAGGGAGAAGCCAGAAAATTCCCTTCTCTTTTTTTCTAATTTGTTTAGCTGGGGGAGATTTGAGTGAGTTGGAGGGAAAAAAGGAAGGGGTTCAGGTTTTAATAGGCCATTTACTTGGGATCTTTGGGAAAGTTGTATCATGGGAAGGACTGTGGAGCAGCTTGTGTATATCTAGAGTTTGGATGAGCGCTTACACTTCTCTGGCACATTTTTGTGCAGTCTCCAAAACTCACATGATGCAAAAGAGATTCACAAAACGCTGACTATTGCCCCACTTCTCCTAAACAGACCTGCCACTTCATTCACCTAAAAGTTCACATGGAACAGATGGTTTTTAATATTTTTTACTTTTAATGTTTCTTTAATGTCTGAAAAGCTTTGCGTCATGGAATCTGGATTCTGCTTCTCCACAGAAGTTAAGATTCAACAGATTTTTTTTCTTTCTTTTCTTTCTGATCTTTTCACAAACAGTACATGACCCAGTCACCCAAATACATTCATAACAAGAGTTTTCCTCCAGTAAATTAAATGCCGCCTAAGCCTTTCGCATTCCACTTCCTCCCGCTGCTGTATGTTCTCCTTAGTAACAAAATACAGCTTGACATTTATGTAAGGATGATCGCGTTCATGTTTCCAATGTTCCTTGTGAACACACACTCCAAATTTTGCTCTGGACACAGATTCAGTCCTAGCTGCAATTAAACAGACATGCATCTAGAAGATGAATTTGACTTTGACGCTTGGGTTTTTTCTCTACCCTGTTGCTGAGAATTGGACTGAAAAGGCATGACCCTGACTGCACATCACAGCTTTTTTCCTCTCAAAGCTGGCTTTACGTAATTTGTCTTTTCCATGTTGTATCAGGGCTGTCTTGTGGGGGTGGTTTCATAAAGCGTGCTCCCCATGCAAGAAGGGAACTGTTGCCTTAGGAAAAGGATAAACACGGATGGTAAAAGCAGGAAGAGTTTGGAGATTTGCATCAGAAATGTTTCAGTTGTTGAATAACCCATTTGGTAAAAGATGCATTGCTTAACTAAGCCATGGCTAAAAGAAGACATAATCAAACACCTGAGGGTGTGACTAAGAAGGAGAGAGATGGTTTTTGTGCTATAGGATCCTTATACGTTTCTCCACCTCCTTGCTGTGGGACCTATGCTGCCAACAGGGTGAAGCTCTTCTAAGTACTACTTACTATTGCAAGTAGAGCTTGCAAAATCTAATACAATGATGAAGCTGAAAAACACATCAGAACAAAAGTGAGGAAACGGTGCTTGATTGCAATGGAAAGAGGGCAAAACTCCTTCACTTGGGACTATTAAAATGAGCCCGCAAGAAAGGTACAAAAAGGAAAACATTTAGTAGGTATCACATGCAGATAAAACTCTCTACTCTTGTAACTCAGAAATTTCTTTAAAATGAAATGAGTGTTGTTAGCTGCAAAGAAGTGTTAGGATTGTTGTTCTTGCTGTCTGAATGCTCAGAGAAAGCAGTGTGATCAGTGTTTCAGAAGAAGGATCTGCCTGGATGCTGAATGTTATTTTCTTTATATTTCATGCAAAGATGTTTTTCATTTGTCATGTGACAACCCCTTTTCTCTCTTTTTCTGGCAGGCAAACTCTCAGGCATTTTGCCACAACAAAGACCTCCACCAAATCCCTCGTGAGCTCCATCCGAATGTAAACAAAATAGATCTGTCTGAAAATCTGATTCAAAGCATCCCTGAAATGCCGTTATCATTTTACACTTCCCTCCAGTGCTTGGATTTAAGCTCTAACCAGATAAGCTTCATCACGCCTGGAGTCTTTGCACACATGACGAGTTTGCTGGAAATAAATTTAGCCAACAATCACTTATATGAGTTCGCTCAGAATGGGACAGAGGGGATTGGACTTTTACCCAAGGTGGAAATACTGGACTTGTCCCACAACAGTCTGTACAATGGGATGGCTGAGTACTTCATCAAACAAGCTCCAGCACTGCGGTATCTTTCCTTGGCAGACAACAGTATTATAATGATATCACACAAGATGTTTCAGGGATCTCCCAATCTTGTGGAGATAGATCTTCAGAGTAATATCATCATGGAAATAGAAGAAGGCGCTTTTGAGACTCTAGTGAACCTTTCCAAACTCAATCTCTCCATGAATTCAATTACTTGCATCTCTGATTTCAACCTCAGGCAGCTGGAGATACTTGACCTTAGCAGGAATAGCATTGAGACCTTCCACACCACAAAGTCAGATGATGAATATAGCTTAAGATGTTTGGATCTGAGTGAAAACAAACTGCTCCACTTCCCAGTCTTCCCCCAGGTAAATAAGCTGGTAACTCTGAATTTATCAAAGAACTTAATCCAGCTCACTGCTGAATCCCCTCATAATAAAATGGACTATATGGAAACCGAATGGCTAGATGCTTCTTTTCATCTTCTTGATCAGAAGCAAAGTAGAAACAAAAGTTCTCTTTATTTATCCCAGCTTGTATATTTAGACTTAAGTTATAATGAAGTCAAATCCATTCCGGATGAGTTCTTTGAATCAATGTTGTCCCTTCACACCCTTAATCTCAGTAAAAACTGTCTTCAGGCATTTGCAGTAACTTATGACAGTGCATTGATCTCCCTAACTGTCCTCGACTTGAGCTACAATGCTTTGCAGAACCTTCTCCTAGATGCTGGCACGTTGTCAAATTTGAAGGAGCTCTATATTCAAAACAACCACCTTCAGACCCTGCAATTTGATATCTTCTCAAGTCTTCCTACACTCAGACTGCTTAATCTACAGAGCAATAACATCAGCCTTTGCAGCATGTACTCAGGATTAGCTAAGCAAAGACTTGCTGGAGAGGAAAGCGGCTGCGTATCATTTGTTGATTCTCCTACTCTTCAGTACTTGTACCTTGCCGACAACATGCTGAACATCCTACCGGCGTACACTTTCTACAAGACTTCTCTGATTGTCTTGGATCTCTCCATGAACGCCGGACTGAAAATAGAAGTTAAAGCATTATCAGGACTGGAAAAATCTCTGGAATATTTGTATTTACATGGCAATAGCCTGATAGATTTAAATATTGACTTGCCTTGTTTTAGTCACCTTAAACATTTAAACCTCTCTGAAAATCAGCTGAACTGGCTGCCTAAGTGGGGTAGTGACTCTCCACTGGAAGTTCTGGACCTGCGGAACAATAGGTTTAGTACATTACAGAACAGCAATATTTTAGCATTAGAAAATTCCCTTAAAAACTTGTATCTCACTGGGAACCCACTCAACTGCTGTGGAAACATCTGGCTCTCATCAATGATCCAGAACCAAAATGTCCAGATCCCTAACGTGGAGCACTTAACGTGCCAGTACACTCAGAACTTTGGGTACCAGGAAGAAATGCACATCGGGAACATTAGACCAGAAGACTGTGAAAAAGAGGATCTAAAGAAAATCAACTTCCTTATTATATTAACATTTGTGTTGGTTTTATCCGTGATCATCATTGGCGTGGGTTCATTTTTTTGCTTCCGCAGGCAAAACTTTAGCCATCAGTTTAAAGCATAGGAACACAAAATGCCTTGAAAACTGAAGAAATCAGGTGCTACACTGCCGGTGTGTAGAAATGAAGGGTAAAATTCTCATCTTTGATTTTTAACTGTGGATTTTAAGACAGTTTCAAAGGGCCCCTGAACTGCACCACTATAGTGCTCTGGGTTGCAGGGACTGGAAGGAGAATTTGCCGTGTTTTGCACTCGTTTCATTCACAAGCAGATCTGCTTAAAAAGTTTATACAGTGTAAAGCCCTGCTGTTGTTCTGAGGGATGTGTAATTTAAACCAGACCAAAAGAAAAAGCCCTCTGAGGTCTTGAGACTTTTCACTAAGCTCAGAGATACTTTGTGATGTCACTTTCACAGAAAGACTTTTTGCAGATTGAGCATTGTAACTGAATCACCTTTTTATGACAGTCATTGATGACATCATCTGAGTAGGAAAGACCGTCTCAAAGTTATGTGCCTCCATGAGATATTTTGCTTTGAGCTATGAGCTTTGCTTTTTCCTAACTGGTTAGAAATAACAGCTCCTAACCCTTCTTAAGCTTAAATCATACAAGCCAACGCCAGGGCGGGCCAATAAACAATCTTTCAGCCCTTGAAGTTGGTTGCAAATCTCCCATGAGTTCCAAAACAATGAGAATTTAGCTAAAAAAGGAAATCACAGCTCATGTCTGTTGTGCTCATGGCTGCCATTTAGAAAATCCACAGCTATCCATGGGAGCCAAAGACCTCGGTGGTAGGAACCTCTTTGGATACCTCTTTCCTTGCAGTATGTTGCTCCAGCCACTGGAGCAAGGCACGAGAGGTGGATGAGGTTAATTAGTCTTGGCACTTAATACCCACGAGGGACGTAAGAGAAGCCTCAGGTGTGAAACAGCTGCACTATATGTTACCCAGATCTGCTCAGAAGGTCAGAGGTCCACAGTTCAACTCAAAGAGGAGAAATCTGCCCCTCGCGTGCAATACATATTTAACTGGGTTTAATGTGAAGAGATTCATCTCTGGGGTGAACGCTTTTTAAAAGAAAAATCTTGGAGAATGAATTTCAACCAGCTACCATTGGACTGAAATGTTTATCTTTCTAAGGAAAACTGTTGGGAACTCACTGCATACAGTTGCATTTCAATGCAAAAAAATGTCTATTTTTAAAGGTCACGGGAGGTTAGACAGCAAAAAGGTGTTTTAAAGATACCAGTGTGAAACAATACATAGAGAACCTAGTCCTGGGCTGTTGTTCGGATCAGAGGTCCACTGTCTCTCCCTAGAAAGAGATTATGGTCTAGAGGACCGGCTGCAAGAAAAGTTATGTAGATCCTCATTCTGTGATGGGTTTAACGTGACCAACCTGTTGCGTTGCTAAAAGCTGACACTGACACGTTATGCCCCGTACTCTGACATCAGATTCACCCTTTTGAAGTGAAAAGAAGCTCACCAACAGTGGGAGTCTGACCTACTAACGGGGTTCAATGGCTTCAAAAGGAGCTATATCAGGTTTCCTGTTAATGCCAGGAACTGTACATTAAGGCACATAAGAGAAATAGAAGTCAAACCAAAACCTGTCCAGGTAAATAACTCAGAGTCAAATTGCTGCTCCATTTCTGTTTCTTCCAGCTAGTGAATGTCAAAAATAACACACTACAAAAAGGTGTACAATTCTATTTTTAAAGCAGTTATGTAAGAAACTGGCTGGTAGTTTTCATTGTGAAATTTTGTACAATAAAAACACCTTTGAATTTTGTAAAACGCACAGGGTTGTGAATATATTAAAGCACCAGCTTGGAATGCTCCACAGATAAAAAGCTATGTCTTCCTATTTTTCTATGGTGTTCAGACTCCACCTTAGACCTTTACCTTCTGGTCCTGAAGCAGGGACAGCTGCTCCATATCTTAGAGTACAACCAATGGAGAACAAGGAGCTCTACTGAAGATGTAGGTAAGAATTTGCACAAACCGTCAGCAGCAATAGGGCCTGATCTAACATCTACGAAAGTCAATGCTACCCATTGGCTCAAGCTCTTATTCTTGTAGGAGAAAGTTTGCACAAGCAGCAAACCCAGGGATTAGTTGGAAGCCCGATGCTGAAGTCGGTGAGCTTTTCCTTTGGTGTGAAAGCAAGCTGAGCTGTGCCCCCAGACGTGGGCTAATTTATCCATACACTGAGTTCATGCCTTTTGTGTCAAGCATGGCAAGACCATACCTCCTTCTAAAAGCCAGTATTAGCTTGGCTGCCATGACTGGAATTAGTTAATAATCTGATGACAGAGCCAAACCCATTTAATTAACGGTTTTAACACTGCTTTTGTTTGGCTCTACTAAAAGGAAGTGCTTGTTATTACTAAACATCTGGGACTAATTAGACTTCCATTGACTTCCCTGGGAGCAGAAACAGCTTTCTCGAGGAATAAGCCTCAGGAGTAAAGTGCAGCATGGCTCATTTGAATTTCTCTGTTAGCAACATAAGCAACCGAGAAGTGACATGAGCCCACCCCGGCCAATTCTGTTACTCTGGATGGGATGAGGAGCGTGAGGGAAAGAAAATATTAATAAAAGAGCAAAGAGAGGGCAAACAGGGAGCTCCAAAAATGGGAGCTCTCTGTGATATTATTCCTCAAAATAGGGGTACACAGATGGCAGCCCCAGCTCTTGCCTCCCCTGTCTGCTTCTGTGCCTGCAAGAAGCCCAAACACCAAAGTACCTGATCCTGCATCAAACGTAGCCATTACTCACACATTACACATCTTTCTGCCAGTTAGCTCCATTGTCCTAATAGGTTGGCACGATAGGGCTGTTTTGACTGTGATTTTGCAACCAAAATTTACACCCTCATTCACTGCTTTTTCATAAAGTCCTTGCAACAGCCTCTGTTAGTGCAAAGAGAGCTCCTGCTGCTTATCCAAGGAATATCCTTCTGGGATTCTGGGATACGTAGTAGACCATGTGGGTGTTATGCAGCCAATGCAAACTTTTTTTTTTTAAATTGGTGCATGCAACAAGTGGCTCCCTCTCTGCTGATGTTTGCATGGGGCAGGACAATAGATCGCCTTCAAATATTTCCTACCACAGTTTGCTGTGGTTTGTTCCCAAAAAACAATCCTCTGCAGTAGGGTCAGGTAGATATAAGTACTGGAAGCAACTAGAAATGCTCCCAGAGAGAGTCCCTAAAAGTTCAGCAAGTCATGACTCATGTTGGTCATCCATGGAAAGCCATCTCAGTTTCCAGAGGTGTTGGCTTTTCCTGCGAAGCCAAGACAAAACAATACCCTAGCAGAGTACCAGAGGCTTTGGTGACAGACCTCCCTGCAGGGACCCTGCTCAGCCCTGAACTAGCCATGGTGGATTAGTATCAAACCCAGTAAGTACCTTCTGATATTTCGGGAGCCCAGAGCATTTGCTTTCCTGTTCCTATCTATTCCCCATGCCATTCAGTACCCTCTTACCTGTCTGGGAAGAAACAAACCAAAACCACAACCTGAATCCCCTGTATCTCCACATGAGAGTAAAACATGTCTTTACCTTGCATGGCAAAGTATCCTCTGGCCATATCTATTATTTTCCATAAACAATTGCCTATTCTGTTTGTGCACACATGTGCAAAGGCACAGACACACACAGGCTGGTGTAAGAAATACATCACTTCAGGATTAGCTTTGTTTAACCTAAATTAGAACAGCCTGTACTAAATGATCTACAATAACAACCAGCCTGTGGTGCTGGTGCCTGTGGATTCCTATTTCATGCCTGTCCGCGTGAAGCAATTTGATCAAGAATTTTCAAAAGCTTATTTCAGATCCCTAAATTTGCAGCCTGCATCTCGCCAATCCTGAAACAGGTCTAATTTTCCAGAAAACTGGATCCACCTCCTCTCAAAACCAAGGCTCTGTAGTATGTCTTATACAAGCCCCAGCAAAACCTGAGATTGTCCAGCTGTATATATAATTCTTTCACTTACTGCTTTCTAATGATAGTTGCCTGCTCTGTCAGAGCTGTGTTGAGAATCTGAAGAGCTGAAATACAGCAAAGCTACCCGCCAACACCTCCTCTGCCCTGTACTCTGCTCTCAGAAGGACCAAGTTAAATATCTCCTCACTCACAGAGCAATCATTCACCTGTTGTTGTGGCTTAATTTGAGTGAAAAAGGGAAATTATCCATAAGGAAAGGACAAAAATTAAGTCTAGGGTCTGCAGCTTTCTGACAATGCTGCAGCTATCCAGCCAGAGCAGATTTTGGTCTCATGGGTTATGGATTGGTGAAGATCCAAATATATTTTTGCCAAGAAATGAGGAAAGGGGGATGAGAGGGGTTGAGAGCCATCAGAGAGCTCAGGGTGAGCGATGGGAAAAGGAGAAAACAAAGCGTTGGTGTAATTCCCTCCAAGCAGTGGAGAGCTGAAAATACTCCAGAGGAGCAGGCAGTAATAGGTACCTACCCACCTCTCCCCAACCCAAGAGGTTAGAGGAGATCCGTGAAGCTTCAGCCCACCTCTTGTAGTGGGAAAGTGAGAAGAGGGCCTAGGAGACAGATAACAGAGGAGCAGAAATGAGGGACGGTAGAAGAAGTGAAAGATGGAAGGGAAATGGAGTAGAGAAGAGGGTTTTAGTACAGTTCAGCTCTTCATGATGGGTAACCAAGAAGTGTAACTGGAAACTGAAGAGCATCCGAAAGAGAGGCGTGGGAAAAGCTTTGCAAAGAGGCATTCAGAGCTGAGCTGTGCGGAGCAGGGGGAGACACAGATACCTTGGCTAGGCAACACGCTAGCTGTCTGCAAATGTGATGCATGTGAACAGAGGAGGACATCAGCTCACGAGGGGTGACAAACAGAAGTATATAGTAACCAGGGAAACAGGGTGAAACCAAAACGGGAGGGAAGAGACACTGAATAAGCACAGAAGAACTTTCCGAGGAGGGCCCGTCGGGCTGTGCAACATTCTTTCGCAAGCAAAGACATTTGGAGGCTGATGCAACATGATACTAAACAAAATTTTGGCAAATATAAGGGAACAGTCCTGCAACACTGGGAGAGTCACTTTTCTCCCAAGCTATTGATCATGGCTGTTCTGTCGCGTTGCAGAGCCAAGTTAGTTCCACAGATTTCCTCCTCCTGCCCATTTCTAACAGTCATTGCATCAAAGACACACATTTTCCAGTTCATGAGCTGTATTCTTTATGAAGAAACATTCTGGAAGGTGAAAACAGAAGAGATTCCACTCTACCGTTTCTGACTTTCCCAGAAAATTGAGTGGAGAGGGGAGTCCAGGGTCCCAGAGACAAGACCAGAGAAGGAGAGAAACCCATTTTCAGGCAGGAAACCCACCAAGGAGAAGGTGGTTTGGGACAGGCAACCAGGCAGGAGGCGTGGGGTGGGGAGAACAGAAGGGGAATAAGCACAGCTAAACCAGGAATTTGGAAGACAAATGGGGAGGGAATGGTCAGGATTAAATCAGAAGCAGAAGCAGACAGTGCAGCATTACAGGGCAGAAATAAAGGGAAGGAAGGCTGCACACCACTTTAAGCTACACTTCTGTATTTAAGCTGATGGGACGGAGATTTTACCATGTCTGTGGATGACACCAAATGGAGCAGTGGTTGATATGTTGGGGGCAGAGCTGCTATTGAGAGGGACCTTCCACATCAGAGCTATGGTCCGACAGAAACTTCACGATGTTCAGCAAAGACCTGCACCTTGGGCAGAACAAGCTCGTGCAACGCTCCAGCCTGGGGACAAGATGACTGGAAAGTAGCTTTGCAGAAGAAGTCTGCTTTTTGCAGACCTGAGGGTCTGGGTGGACAACAAGTTGCCCCTGAATCAACATCATGCCCTAGTGACAATGAAATCCAGGTGCATACTAAGCCGTATTTGTAAAAGCTTAGTTAGGAAGTCAAGAGATGCTGTTACTCCCCTCTATTTGGTACCTCTGACACCACATCTGGATGCTGTGTCCAGCTGTGGGCCTCCCTCTTTTGCTGTGGGCAAAAGAGAGACTGACAAACTGGAGTGAGTCCAGCAGAGGCCACCAAGATGGTCAGGGGCCTGGAGCATATGATATCTGAGAAAGAGATGGAGGGAACTAGGCTTGTTCAGCCTGGAGAAGATAATGTCTTGAGGGGAAATCTTTTATCAATACCGGAAGGGCAGTTACACGGAAGACAGCATCAGCTCTTCCCAGGAGTATTCAGTTAAAGGACAAGATGCAACCGCTGGAAGTTGCAACTGCAGAAGTTCAGATTGAACATAAGGAAAAAATTCTTCATAATGAGAGAGGTCAAACTCTGGAAAATCCTTGGAGATTTCCAAAACTCGTCAGGGCAAGGCCCTGAGCAACCACTTCTGACATTGAAGCTGGCCCTGCTTTGATCAGGGAGCTGGGCTGGAGCTCTCCAGAGGCCCCTTCCAACCTGAATTATTCTCTGAGTCTTTGCAAAACAAGAAGAACAGGTCATGCACTTAGGTGAGGAGTAGAGTAGCAGAGAAACTTCTGAGCAACAGCCTGTTAGCGGTATCTACTCCCTGCGCTGAAGCTGTGGAAGGGATTTGGCAGTAGAAGTGTCCGGAGAGATGCCAAAAGTGGCTGATGATGTCAGATGTGGGCAGAGTCGTAGAAGTCTGAGTTCACATAATGTTTCCTTTTTTTTTTTTTTCATTTTTATAGCTCAAATTTAAAATTAATTAATTTAAAATTAAAATTAATTAATTTAAAATTAATGCTTTCAAAATTTTCCATGAAAATTCTGAAAAACATGAAGTTGGGAAATGTTTGCTTTGTAAGGCCAAAGCTTCAGTTTGAATTCAGTTATTCCTACTGTATCTTTGTTCTTGTGAAGATGAGGAAATGTTTCAATCGGCTAACGCTAAATAACATCCCCCCTCCCCCCTAACTATCACTAAAACAAAACAAAGCAAAACAAAACAAAATAAAACGTTAGGCTGTTGAAACTATATAAATCTTTTCATGTTTTAACACATCAAGTAGTGCTGGGGCACAGGAAGAATATAAAATAAAATAATGGCGGTAACCTTTTGAAATTCCAGAAGAGACCTATGAGGTAAAATTTTCATTCAAAAATGTTTTTTTTTTTTCCATCATGAGTACTTGCATCATAATTGGTGCTTTTTTATAATATTTACAAGTTTTATGACTCCACTGCTTTTCACTTTAAAATGTTGTAACAAAAAATTCTGGCAAGAGTCGTAGGTTGAAGAGTTTCAAAACCCCAGCTTCATTAATTGCTGCTTACTCTTGGAAAAAGCTCTTTGTAACAGACCTTAGCCTATGTTTCTTGCCTTACATATGTGACTCAAGACCATATGTTTCCTCTAATCTGTCCCTTGTGTTTCGCTACAGACATCAGGCAACTTATTGCATTGCTGAACTGGACCCATCACCCCTAAATTGAGCTCCTTTCCTGTTTGGGAAGAATGATGCCCAGTGAGGTGAAGGGCCAGAAAAGGATTTGGGTGCTTTAATTGCCACTCTAGGTATTTAAGTCCAAAAATCTAAATTTTTGCAGTCCTTGTTCAGCTGCTGATTCTTCCACCTGGTGCCTAAAGTCTGTAGAGAACTATGCTTGATGTTGAAATTCTCTGTGCATTTAACAGTCTACTCCTTGGCATATTCAGAAATGCCGCAGACAGCACAAAGCCCTTGATATCTGTGTAAGCCCCAACAGGGCTCTTACGTTAAGCATCCCTCTGCCAAGTCTCCTAAGCGGGTAGATATTGCTGAAGCACCACTGCTAGATAAAGCTCTGTACAAAGTGTAGCTGGAAATAGAGCTGCCATGATAACTCCATGCCTAGACTGCCAGCTCAATTCTCTTCCCTACCAGGGAAGGGAAGAAATGGAGAAGAGGAGAATGCCTGGAGAAAATACCAGGCAGGTATCTTCTACTCCTCAAGCAGTGCCCTCCTTGCAAGTCCAAGGGGAGTGCTAGGTGGACCCTATCAATTTATCCTCAATTTTGTCTCAATTTATAGAAAGTTGTGCCCCTTAAGGAGCATTTAAGTAATCCCTGAAGGAGGGAACTCAACACAACGAATTGGCCACTGGGACTGCAGAAAGCAGAGGGGAAGAGCCTGAACGAGACACTTGGGAAGTACCATGCTCCCATATTGCTTGATGTGCTGATTAAAGTAACCCCCTTCCTGCAGAGGAGAAAATTGAGCCACGGTGTGCCATACTCTACATGGTGCTCTAAACACTATGCTATAGGAGAAAAGAGAAAGAAAAGCCACCACATCCTCCAGTCCCCGTGTTTCATGAGAAAGGTCTTAGGGATGTGAACCACCAGTAGTCAGTGCTGTCTCCCTCTACAGCCCAGACTAAGGCATTTAAGTCACAGAGGGAGGTTAAAACGCAGGTGCTATCATGAAGGATTATGACATCTGAGTCCCCTGACAGACATCGAAATTCCCCTAGGGCATCTACACCTACACGGGCTGGAGGCTGTGACTCAGGGCTTCTGGGAGACCCACAGTCCTGCTACGTAGTGAGCTGAACCTCTCTTCAGCCTCCATCAGCTGTACTGACTAGATCTCCACTAGTTGCAAAGGGAGCATCGACCACCAGCTCACATGGTGATGTCTACATCCAGACACTTACATTTAAGTATCTTAGAATCAGAGAATCATTAGGTTGGAAGAGACCCTTAAGATCATCGAGTCCAACTGTAAACTTAGCACTGCCAAGTCCACCACTAAACCACGTCCCTAAGCACCACCTCTACACGTCTTTTAAATACCTCCAGGGATGGGGACTCCACCACTTCCCTGGGCAGCCTGGTCCAGTGCTTGATAACCCTTTCGGGGAAAAAAATTTTCCCTAATACCCAATCTAAACCTCCCCTGGCGCAACTTGAGGCCATTTCCTCTCGTCCTATCGCTTGTTACTTGGGAGAAGAGA
Organism: Aptenodytes forsteri; assembly: GCF_000699145.1. Taxonomy (NCBI): domain Eukaryota; kingdom Metazoa; phylum Chordata; class Aves; order Sphenisciformes; family Spheniscidae; genus Aptenodytes; species Aptenodytes forsteri. The sequence goes on along the minus strand of NW_008796046.1, from coordinate 1,871,395 downwards.
CCGACCCCACCTCGCTACAACCTCCTTTCAGGAGGTTGTAGAGAGCGATGAGGTCTCCCCTCAGCCTCCTTTTCTCCAGGCTAAACAACCCCAGTTCCCTCAGCCGCTCCTCAGCAGACTTGTTCTCCAGACCCCTCACCAGCCTCGTTGCCCTTCTCTGGACACGGTCCAGCACCTCAACGTCCTTCTTGGAGTGAGGGGCCCAAAACTGAACACAGTATTCGAGGTGCGGCCTCACCAGGGCCGAGTACAGGGGCACCATCACTTCCCTACTCCTGCTGGCCACACCATTTCTGATACAGGCCAGAGTTTAATCTTAACCCAGAGCTAAAGACTTGAGTCAAATGCCTAAACGTAGGCAGCTAGTTCGGTCTATGGCAAGAAACGAGTGCCATTTGGGATGTTCTTGGGGTTTGGGCTACATCAATACAGAGTTTGCAGGTATGATACAGGATAGAAAGGAAAGCTAGCTATTCTTGAGTATCAGCTGGAGGCCAGGCAGCATACGCTAGGGTATCTCAAAGGCAACTGAGCACCAGTTTGTGGGCATCCAGTCAAACCCACTGATAAGAAGTCAGAAAAACAGGTGCTCCGAGTCCTTCGCTTTAACTGGTTGATATGTTAGATCTGCTCCCTGAAGTCTAATGCCAGTTTGCCCTCTTAAACAGTAATCAAAACCAGAAATCAAGACCAGCTTTCAACCAGGAAAGTTTTGCACAACGCTCTGCCTGTGCACATACAATGTCATGTTATCTGTTTTTCTTCTTTTCCCACGGTGTAATTGCTTTTCCAACCTCCTGCTTCCTTGGACTGCTCACGAGGAGGCTTTTGAGTAAATGCAATAGAAATGCAATGACATCACGTGTTTGTGCACTACAGAACGTGTCACTTCATTCGGTTTGCGTCGTGCACTTGCTGCTGCTCTTCAGTAGACCTCTGGACTCACCCACACAAAACATTCTCAGATGTCTCCTAGCAGAGTACCTGAGTGCTGCACGGTTAAACAAACCGCTTACTGCAGTCTGTGGAGCAATGCTTTCAGCATCTCGTGGCCCAAATGTCGGAGGTTTTTCTTACCACTTCTTATTTCACAACTTGCCTATTGGGATTTTGGTCTTGTGCAGGAGTTGTTGTGGGAACAAAGTTTTATCTCAAAGAAAGATCTTGTTTTATTTGGATCAAATAAGATGAGTAGATCTCCCTAACTTTCCTCCTCCAACAGTAATAATAAAAAAGCTTTATTTAATTAATAAAGGCCTAAAAGACATAGCTAAGACATAGCTAAGTTCTGCATACAAACACCCAAAATTCTCTTGCTTTTCCACTGCACTGTTTCAGATACCCCCACAAATTAGAAACAAAGACACAACATACTATCCGCACTGGGAAGGTATGGCAATCATTCTTCTGGTTAAGTCAGTGCAGTTTTTGAAGATGTCTCAGCCCTAAGTGAATGAGATCAAGTTACAATCTGTTCACCAGCCAAGCCCTCACCTCTCCCGGTTTGTGAAGGAGTTTAAACCATCTTCATGTTTTACTTGACAAATGGGACAGGCTAAGACTACGTCCAGTATCATTTACATCCTGGCTAGGGATAATTTATTAGGTCACGGGTCTCAACTCCATGGCAACTGCTCCTATCCCCCCTTCTGCTGTCTTGCTTTGCAGAGCTCCCAAATGCGCTCCTCAAGATCCCTGGTACTTTCTCTCAAGAATGAGGTTACAAAACCTGGCAAAGTTTTCCAGCCAGACACCGTGAGAGAGTTCAGAGGGGATGCAGCAGCAACTGGGAAAGGTGTGAAAAATGGGACCTTTGCAGAAAGGTTATGAGAATTGGTTCACAGTGGAAGGGGGAGAATTAAAGCATATAAACAGAAAGGGATGTTTTAAACATTCTGAATCAGCAGGGAAGAAGGAAGAAACACATAGAAAATGTAAGTCAAATGTTGGGTGGATTTTTACAGTCTCAGTGGTGGCATAGATGTATATGTGTGTTGGGATCAGTCCTGAACCTGGGGGATCCAGCAGAGACTGCCTCCTGGAAGAGGCTTTACGCATGGGGAAGGGAGCGGATGCTTTCCTATTAGTTTGGACTTACAGATGTTGGAATGTGAATTATTCAGGACTTCTGAGACAACTCTAATTATCCTGGAGGGTTTTCAGATCAGCCTGAGTGCCTGAATCCTTCTTGTTCTGCACATGAAAAATCTGCTTGTTTCTCCAAGGACAATTCAACCTGCATATCCAAACTCCTGCTTGGGAGTAAGCCTTAGGTGGGATAGTTTCATTCACACCAGTGACGATACTGCTGCTGTTCACACTCAGTTTTTGCTCTACAAATGGTACCAACAACACATATGGGACTGGCGATGACATCAGATGATGCTCAGCAGGTTTGATGCATCCAGCAACTTTTTGGACTGTGCTCAGAAGACAACCTGGGTGAAAGCCGGTGACACCTTCAAAAGTGAGGCTTTGTACACAGTATTCATTCTTTTAATGCATTTCTTGCTTTTTCATCCCCAGCTGTTCTGTTTACTCCATCCTGACCACTGCCGTCTTCTCCCTCTCTTCTTCATTGGATTCCTCTCATCTGTTTCAAGCTGTTTGTCCCAAACAGGACATAAACCCAACAAAGTTTGATCCTAAGCTGAACTTTTGAGCTGTATTGTGTTTGAGCGGACTGGAGATTAGGTCAAGGGAATTTATGCACCCATATTTCATTGAGAGATGAGGCCTCTCTTCCTTGTTTATTATTCCTAAGACATTTAAATTTTTAGAAATAATATTATTGATTAAAAAAAAAAAAATCTGATCTAATTGGAACAGTCATTTCAATGCACCAAAATATTATAATATCAGCCAAGTCTGTGCTCTAAAGGGTGCAGGCAAGCATGAATTTATGGGCTGGCACCGTGTCAAAAATGCAGCTATTGTTCTCAAAAACAGGATGCAGACCAAGGGGAAATGGTGTCTAGTCTTGACTGTTCATAGTATAGGCATTAAAAAAACCCCATAGTCCAACTGAAAAGGTAGAAGGTCAACTTTTCATGGCAGAATTTTTTTTTTTTTCTTCCTGTATCTGTTGATTTCCACCACATAAGGGTCTGGGTCACCAAGCATAGATAAAAGTATTTGTTTCATCCATCAGCTTGTGGAGTATGTTATCCATAGCGCACACAGAAGACTTAAAAACAGCAACTGATACCTTACAACCATGGAAAGTTCCTTTTAAGTCACATTTTTTTTATCTGAACCTAAATAAAATTCACTTAAAAATCAATGCACTCATTGGACCTAGGTGGAGAAAGAAGAACAATTTTTCTGCATTCCTCAGGTGAACGCTTGTCCACATTACGGTCACACTAAGAGTCCTGCAGGGATCAGGACTGCCCTGTGCTAGGTGTGTGTCAAAAAATGTCTGAAGAGCTTCCAGTCCAATGCAATCAAAAATGGGCGGAGAGAAGCACAACGTGGCTCCTTCCATAGATGGGGAGGACCTGCATAGGTCTCTCCGAGCACACAGAGAAACTACGCAAGGTGACTCCATTTGGAGTATCCTTATCCAGTAAATACCTGCTTGCACATAGGTCTCACCCCACAGGGTGTGTCAATAGCTCACACCCCATTTTTGCAACAAAATGCATTTTGCATTGGCCAAGGGTGAAAATGTGCACAAGGCAGGGGCTCTGCACTAACCCCAAGGCATGCACATCTTTGCTGAATTTCCTTGCAACGGCCATTCCCCGTCTCTCCAGATCCCCTGGGGTGGGAGCTAAACTTGAGGCTTCCAGTTTAGCAACCAGACCAGTCGGCTCCTTGGCCAAAGCTGGGCTGAATGGGGCTTCCCTGTATTGTTCTGCTGGCCGGATGGCTGCCCTCCTCCCTCCCCTCAGTTGAGAAAACCCATGTGTGGCTCCCAAAAGTGAGCTGGACCCCTAGGATGTTATGAGAGAGAACACTTTTCTCTGGTTTGACAATACTCTGATAACGTTTAACAGCAGCTCCTCATTGCAATGGAGGGAAGGAGAGAGGGATGGAGCAGTGAAAACAATCCCAGGGGGCTTGGCAGCAGACTTGCGGCCTCTCCAGGATGCTCTTGGATACAGTGGTAGGGAATAAATCGTGTTTACCTCAGACCTGGGCTACTCAGTGCTACCATTTTCCTTTCATGCAGTAACATGTGTCACAAATCATGTCTTTATAACTCAACCCTATATGAGGCTCTAAGTACAGTCCTCCATTAAGGAAACAGCCCCCCCTGAGGAGGGTTGCTCCAGACAAGTCCTGTGCCAGGGAAAATGCTTCAGGAGAAAGGCACTGGACAACCATCCCCAGCAGCTCTGTCTTTCTCTTTGACCTCCCCAAGTATACGTCTCCACGGATGGGTGCAGACAGATGTATATTTGCTCCACCCGAGCGTTGAGCTGGTCGGCCATAAGCCAGCTCTGGCTGGGATCTGCATGGCTTCATGTGCCTGAGCTCACAGCTTCCTCCAAAGAGCTTTCATGGGCACACAGCCCCCAGACAGGGTTGTCTCATGCCCTACCAGTGTCTCTCTATGTTGACAAGCCCAAAGTGAAGTCAAAGTCTGAAGAGCCAGGAGGTGACGTAGCTGTCCTACAGCACTCCCCACTATTTAATTAGGAAAATGCCTAATAAAACTGGAACCAGCCAGTCCCTCGGTCCACTTGGGCTGGCAGCGATGACTCAGTAGCCAGATAGATCGCTCTGATGTTTAGTGCTGCTTTTATCCAACACGAAGAAAGCCCAGAAAGGGCAGCACAGCGTGCTAGCATGGCTCACCACGTCTGATTTGGGGAACGGTCCAAAGACTGTAGCTAACATCACAAACCCAGGATAGCTAAGCCCAAGCTACCTGCCCTGCACTGTGTGTGGGGAGGGATAGGCACCTGTACAGCCACAGTGGGTTGAATCATGTTCTGGCTATGCCTTGTGCTCACAGGGAAGCTGCAGCAAGCTGAAGAAGGGTGTATCTTGGTCTGTGTGTCTGCGTTACCCCAGTTCCCTTTAGGGTCCTGGAGAAAGCTGTGGCTTTTGCAGGATAGCAATGCTCCGGTGAGGAATTAGGTTTGGTGCCTGTGGATGAAGGAGCAAGTAACGATGGAGCCAGTTTCGCAGTCAATTCACATAAATCAGTGGGTGTCCCGCCTAAGGACCGCATTGGGTGTGGTCCATTCCTTCCCAGTGAGGAAGAGTGACCCGGACCTCGCCGGGCTTTTCGTTGCCTCTGCAATATTATGGTTACACTCCAGCAAAGCGAAGAGGTAGATGGGACAGGGCTGAGGCTCAAGTGCTCCCTGGAAACAGAGCACAGCCCTTTGCTCACTGTGTCCTGGAGAGGGGAGATAGGCTGGGAGGAGTGCAGAGAGGCTGTTCAGCAGCCCAGGGGAGGGTTTTTTGGCTGATTCAGCAATGTTACTCATGCAGACTCTTTGGCTGCCCGCTCCTGACTGGGGCTGTTTAACAGATAAGCAGTTCCCTGATTATCAGCTGCAGAACTGATAATCAATTTAACGAGCCAAATATTACATTTTTCTCACAGTGGGAGGATTGTCCCTATTGGTGAGGTTTGGAAAATAGCCAAAGGGGCATGAGAAATCAGCCGGGGTGTGGGCAGAGGTCATGCAAGGTAGCAGACACTCTTTTCCTGGGGTACTTTCAGGTCTTCGGCCTCCACTTGCAAAGTGCCAGGTAGTGCAGGGACAATCTCCAGTCTGGGGTGCACACGGATGTAGGGTGCAGGACAGTAGTTGTCATAGTTTTTTGTGTGATCACTGTTTTTTCTCTACCCAGTTATCAACGGTGATTGCAAGGCAAAACAAACAGCCTTCCTTCTGGCTGGCATAGCTTCCCTTTGGCTGCGTCCTCGCCCCCCGTTCAGGTGGCTCTGTCTTGCTGCAGAGCCAGCGGGATCTCCGTTGTTCAATTTTCCCATAAACTCTGGTTTGAATCACAGTTCACATGAGTTGTGTTGCCGGGAGGGCAGCGGTCTGGAGGAGAACAAGTAGCTGTCATCACTAGGTAATAAGGGAAATCACAGCCAATTAATCATTATTATTCATTGATTTACAGTGTTTAAATTAAATATCAGTGTTTGAATATCTAAGCCTCTTTCACCTAAGGTTGCCCAAAACACTACACTCTTATGTAATTACTGGGCTTTTGTAAAATATTTAAACTGAACCTCGGGGGATTTAATTGAGTGTAGACGTGTAGGTGGAAATTGAATGTAGAAGCTGTGACTCACCGTCAGTTGCTCGTATCCCTGTATTGTTTGCATTGCTTGTACTGTTTATAGAGCTCTGATTTCTGAAAACTGGCAGCTTTAGCCAGCCCAGCAGAAATAAACAACAATCTAGAACGAAAATCAGAGAAATAAATACCCTAAAGACTAACCAATACATATAAATAACAGTTACCCGACATCCCGCGTATGAAAGGTTGTGCATGTTGGAGAGGCTGCTCTTCACAATAAGGTTAATTGACGGCATAGCCAAAAAAGGGCCACATGGGGTTTTGGTTGCGTATCCAAACAGAGGGCGGCAAGACTCCAGCCAGGGCACCACTGCCAAGTCAGATGGGAAATCTGAGAACCCGTTAAGGGAGCTAAAGGAGCGTGAGGGGAACTACAAATTAAAACCAGGCAATAGGACACTGTTCATGCAGAAGGAAAAAAAACAGTGCTTGTACATACACAGTATTTACTTAAGATCTCTTAAGCCACTCATGCTGCTATGGCATGAAAATGTACGACAAGCTGTTAGGGGTTCCGTGGAATACAGATAGATATTTTTAGCCCATTCCACCTGAGATAGAAAAATCCAGTTTCAAAAGATTATCAGCCTGAACTCCAACTGCAGAAGGTAGCTTTCAGTGGGACAACCATGGTTATTGCATAGAAAGTTTTTGAACAGGACGGCATACACAATTGGGTTGCATATGGCCTTCGTTGAGCATCTTGCATACGGGTAAAGTATCATCAGCTTGCGAGAGGTTACCATGGAAATGAGGAGAAATAACAGCCTCAGTCATCAGGCCTGCTGACTTAACTCGACTCAACGTGCCAACGTGACCCCAGAACCACATGCGTGGCTCCACCTTACCTCATTCAGCAAAATCAAGGGAAGGGTGACCGTGCGTTATCCTACTCAGGTGGGACAAGAGGAAGCAGAGTGTAGTGTTGATCGCACACCCTTGCAGACTCGAGAGGCCTCACTGCACAGACACACGGCTTTACCAAGGCTGAGAAGATCTTACTTCTTTTTTCTAAAAAAACACATCAGGCTGACCTGAAATCATGGCTGCACCTGGGCTGTATGTCCTGCCAAATTTCAACATGAAAATTTGCATGAATAACCATAGAAAGCCAGCATGAAGCTGCTGACATCACTGATGACTGACGATGACACGTGACAGCTCCTCTGATGCCACTGACGGAGGTACTGTCATGGGGCAGCCTGGTCCAGGAGTCCAGATCCCATGCCAAGGAAGGGCACAGGAAGGCAGACACAGCATCTCAATACCCATCTCCCACCTCCAGGAATGAACCCAGACTGCTGTGCTACCAGGCACTCCAGAAAGGAGAAGGAGAAGGAGAAGGAGAAGGAGAAGGAGAAGGAGAAGGAGAAGGAAGCTTGAAAAGGAGGCTCCTGAAGGAGAGCTCTCTGAAGGAGGCTTTCTGAAGGAGAAACAGGCTTCCCTGTCCCAAATAATATTTTAAAAAATTAAAGCAAAACTTGGAGATGTACTCGCATTCCAGAATCACCTAACCTATGAACCTCTTAACCGTGGTTATCCGATAGGGAAGAGGTTGTGATGCTGCCTGGGTCCTCCATCCAGTGAATGGCACTTACCACTGAGGACACCCCCAAAACTTTGGAGTGGGGCTCCCTTCATTAGAAGAGACTTGAAAGGATTTGAATCCTTGATCTCTATTCCAGGGACATTATTTTTCCCTGGGATTGATACTGAGCTGTTCCTGATCTTCCATTTCATGAATGGCACATAAACCTAGCCTTGGTTTCCACTGATTTTTGGTCCAAATGCATCAAATTGTGTAGCTCAACCCAACTGTTTTATTTAACCACCCCAACAGAAAGTGGTTTGAAAATTTCATTTCAAGTTGATCCAACCTATCTGTTTAGTTTCTTGTTTGGTAACTGAACCAGCAATATGTATGATGGGTTTAATCTTCACCAACCATAGCTCCACCAGCTCTATTCTAGACAGAGGCAGTCACCCTTCAGAGTAGCACACACAGACTTAGCCGGGCCCACAAACTGTTCGTTTGCTAGTAAGCTGTCACTTGTGTCTTTCATTTTCTGAAAAAAAGTCACTGTAAATTTATAGCTGAAAGCAATTTTGCAGTAGTCCTGACGAAATACAAAGCAGATGCCTTCAAGAAGCAGAAACAGAGCAGAGCTGACTGACGCCTCTGTGGCGCAGACAACTTTGATCCATATTTCAAAGACTGAACTGAGAGTGGATCTGCGCTTCCAAACTTGGTTTGTGCTTCTTTCTTAAGGGAGTTATCCAAAACATTGTACTTGGCATTTGTTTTCATATAAGCGATGTAAAAAAACCCTACTCATTGTTCCTTATAATCTCTTCCCTGTATTTGGCCTATTTTCTCTGTTTAGAAACGTTTGTTCCCAGTTTTGACTCCTAGCAGATATGTCTTCGATATTTTTCTGAATGACTTCAGATTTATTACGTTCTAGTTTTGGGATTCCAGTCTCAAGATGTGCCATTTTACACTTAAAATGTTTCATTTACTTCTATGCCATTGCTTGAGATCGGAAGGAGATCTGGGACCCACTTAAGTCCAGATAAAGCCTAAGTACAACTGGTTGAGCACATCAAAAGCACTAAGAGTCAGTCTTAAAAGGATCCAGTATAAATCACTGCATCGTTGCTATTGGAAAATGTGCCAGTTTAGGTCTCAGAGTTTCCAGAACATGTAGACGGTATTCTGACACCAAGAGAGATTACAAACATGTGTTCAGGCTTCGACAGAAAATGGGAAAGTATCAGAAAAAAGTTATTGGGAAAATTAGTTTGATTCTCAAAATTATACTTCCCATTACAGCAAAGCGTTGCCTGTTCCATGATGTGTTGAGCTGGTAAAAACATCAAAAAGGAAAAAACTTCATAGATCATTAATGAGTGCAATAACAGCAAAAGTAACGATGCACTGACACTGGTAATTAGAAACATCACCAAGCGTAATAAAATGGACTATCATCAAAGGAATCTTATATTAGAAAAATATGCAGATTACAAAGGGAGACTGTTAATGATATATAGAAATGGCATAATAATGTAATGATTAACAAACAGTCATCTGAAATCCTGTCTTAGACACTTAAGTAATTCCCTTATTTACGTAATGGTTGTCCTCTTATTCCTTTCCACATTTCCGATATTTACTTTCCTACTTTCTTATGCACTTTGCAAAGTTACTGACATTACTTGGAGGTTTTGGAGTGTATGTGCACCTCTATTACTGAAAAATCCTGCAAAAAAGAGGTGTGGTTTGACCTGGGAGCTCTGAAAGAATCAGAATGGGCCATTTACAGCACTGGGACTGAGAAAAGAAGTACAACAATTTCTAGGAAGTGCCTTTCACTTCACTATGTAGAAAATTGGTTTTTATTGGTTTCTTTTCCCCCAATTTCATTCTTTTACCAGAACTCAAAAATGCTTTTCAAATGTAGAGAATTCAACTCACCCAAGTAGTCCCTTTAAATGCCCATTAAAGGTTGTGATATGACAGTAGCAGCACTTATAATCTTGAGCATCTAGAGAGAATCTTGGTGTCAGCTGCAAATGACAGAAACACTCTTCCTATTGCCATCAGAGTGGAGTGCTGAATTTTTAAGATGTACTTTATCCGTCAGACCCTGATGGAAGGATAATAACAGCAGGTGGGAGAGAAGACTGATGTTCTTCTGGTCATTTAGCTCTTCCCATTTGGTTTCAGCTTTGCAATAATTTTCATGTCACCTTTGAATCAAATTAAGCATTTAAGAAGGTCAGATTGTCACCGGCAGATATTTTTGTTATATACAGCTAATCTCTTCCACCTAAGCTCTATGGGCTCACATTTTTCAGAAACATGTTTTAAAGGCCTATTAAGTCTTCATTTTGGTAGAGGCTACTTTCTCCTTTTTTTATTTTTATTTTTTAATATATATTTTTTTTTAACCTGGCACCAGTTTGGTCTGGAATCTGAACACCTTCAAGGTCATCTCATGAAAATCTTTTTTCAGAACTGGCTTCTGAGTCCTGGCCTGATGATAGTCAGATTCATCCCATCTCACTTAAAGCTGAGCAGATAATTTGAGGTGTTGGTCTTTAGTCAACAGAGAGACAGAGGCACCTCCAGAGGAGTCACATCACCAGGCAGTGATTTTACATATTTGGGGGCAGGAAGGATGTTCTTCAGAGATTCTTTTCTCTCTCCACAGCCAATAGTAGAAGAGTAGTTTAAAGCAGGTACATAACTTTTCAGAAGCTGAAATAAAAAGTTTCAGATCCAACCATTAACGCTTCATCAATTAGTGTAGGATTAAGCCATCTGTTTGTCTCTTTTCTACTGAAGTCAACATGGTACCTGGTCTTTCCCTTTTATTAGAAACAGCTCAAACACTTGCTAAGGAAGGTCCAGAAGTGCTTGATCCACCCTAGGAGACAGAGTGGGGACACAGCTGACCTCTTCAGGACCTTCCCAACCTGTACGTCTGTAAGATTGTATGGAATGAAGAACAGTTGCTGGATTAGACTCTTCTACAATCAGTCTCTAACAGTGCCTCTTTCTCTCCGCTGGCGAAAAAGGGAGCCTAGACACAAACATCTACATCACATACATCTATATTTAATCCGGCAAATCCCACCAATATGGTTCAAATAGAAAGCACATCTTGTGCAATTTAGTCTCAAATATTTGCAGTTTTGATAGTGCAGCTGGGTATCTCCTACTTACTAGCAAAGGAGAGAGATCTCCAAAGCCGTTGCAATGCATATGATGTTTATTAGAAGTAAAATGTCTCTGATATCTGCTACTGAGTGATAATGTGCGAGGTTGAAGAGCAACCTCACAGTTTATAATTCAGTACACTTTCTGGTTGTCTAAAAACCAGATGTTTCAGCAAGAAGATGATGAGCACCGAGTAGGCGGAAGGTTTGAGGACGGGAGGATAATGTAGAACTGAAAATTGCACATTCTCCAGAATCTTATGTGACTATAAATCACGGTGGGCTTCTTCAAACTGCGTCAGGAGCCAAATTCCATGTATGTCCTCCATCAAAATGAAAATTTATAACAGTGAGAGTAGTTATGGTCTGGCTTTGAACAAGCAGGATTTAATCAACTAGTAGGATGAAAGCAAATGTATTTGCATTTCAAGGTATCATGAATTATAAAAAATTAACTGAAGGTCACCTTCTACCATCTTGTTACAATGAAGTTGAGTGGATAAACGAGTGCAGCACGTAACAGTGAAAGCGATTCATAGAATTAGTCTTTGGAGAAGGCAAAGATTTCTTCCTGTGTGTATGGAAAAGGAGTTAAAACCCTGACTACCCATTCATCAAAATGCTAAATCAGGGATTAATACAGAGATCCTCTTCTCTTTCTATCCTCCGCAGTGTTATGCTTAACGGGCCTCTCCAACAGGAGCAGGGATGGGGTAGATGAGTCTCGTCAGAAAATGGGTGACCATTCTCACAGTTTCAGGTGGATGGTACCTCTCGGGTTACAAATCTCAGCCGTTTCTGGGGACAGCACCCTACATGTCAACGTAGTTCAACAGAAATACAGCCCCTATTCAACTTCATTTCTATGTCTCATGCCATGTTAACTTTATACTAGAAGTTGGCAACTTGACATGTATTATTTCTAACAAACTCAACGCCAAATGCCAGTGGTAAAATTCTGGCATCAGTAAGGGCAAGGGTTTTGATTTGAACGTGGCAAAAGTTTCCTCCAGTGTCTGAACTCTGGACACTTTTCCCTCACTCTGGATATTTTTGATCCAGCTTTAAAGGTTGTAGCTGTAACTTTACTTAGGACTGGCTTGCTCAAGCCTTGAGACGGTGTCCTCCAGCAGTGCTCGTGTCCCACAGCAGCAGCAATACTGTTGGCTGATAACGAAATGATATGACAAGATGAGTTTTTCATAGAGGCTGGATTTACAGACCATAGATTATTTTCCTTTAGAGATATGAAAGATATAAACAGGATCAAAGCTTCCCTCTTGCAAACATTTACATATGGGCTACGCTTCATTTATCAGAGTGGGTTAATTGACATCAGACACTTGTGTACATAAAGTTAAATATGTGTATAAATACTATCAGTACGAGGGGTCAAAAAGTAAAAGAAAGCCCTTAGGCAAACAGTTATATATAATAAGTGGGTGGTTAAGAAGTTACGGCCCGTCAGCTCAGCTCTGGTACTTGGCTTGTGCACGTTCTTAATGCGTCCAAATGCAAGAGTACAACTCTGCTTTGACATGAGCGGTGGAGGAGAGATTTAAGCACGAGCATTTCACTGCGCGGCCGAGGTAGACTGAGAGCAGGAACATGCACAGTGACGGCAGTTCAGCGGAGAGCAGCATTTTGGTAAAGGTCAGCAGAGATGTGCTGCCAAACCTCTGAGCCGCCCTTCTTCAGACCCGCTTTTCAAAGGTCATTCCTGCAAGTGATAGAAGGGGTCCTGCAGGGGATGAGGAGTGTGTTTCCATTTTAGCTCGGGGAGCTGCACAAATCTTGCTGTAAGTTTGGGGAAAGGTCCTGTAACCCCCTTGAAGAATAAATCTTTACTTTATCTCAACACTGCCTCTTTCAAGAAGAAGCAACACTCAAGATTTGCGCAGCCAAAGTGACTACTGACATTGCTCAAAAGCATTTACCCCAACCACGGTGATTCTTTACTAGCAGGAAAATCTAAAAGAAACATTTTAAGAACAACTTCTTTATAAATCACTTTTTTGTTGCCTCTCTGCAGTCCCCAAATTGAGAAACGGCATGCAAACTATCAAATCTGATTGCAGGACATGTTACAAAAATGTGTCAGCTTGTCTGGGTCTACTGCATCTGTGCAGGTAAAGCCAGTTAGCTTCAGAACTGAGAGTAAACCATGTGGATTTTTATAAGACAGGCTATCATGCAGAGGAAGGAGGACTGTGTTACTCAGCGGTTTGTTGATAGGAGAGGTGTACGTGGTGAAATAGCGGCTTTCTGTGATTTCCTATAAATGGTCTGGAAGGACATAAAACCAATAAACAAGTCTGACAGCACAGCAGGTCCGACAGCATGCTGAATAAACCTGAGTCACGTGAATTAGAATAGCTCGTTCGTCAGAAACACAGGAGTGCGCTGGGAGAAAGGAAATGAAATACACTTAACAGTTCTTGACACCATCAGGGAATGCACACCAGTCCGCGTCAGGATCAATTTCATAACATTTCTGTAAGAGAGCATCGCAATGGACAGGGGATTTAAAAAGAAATACTGCTCCAAAGTGCTTATTACAGGTCTTGGTCTGAACTCCACCGAACAAGTGGATGTGATGCTCTGAGCTTGGATCTGGTCTCTTGGTTTGGATTTACACTCAGGCTTGCCAAGATCAGTTCTCTGATCTGACATCCTTCCTTAAAGCTGCAAAATCATGAACGGCTGAGCACCCTCAAAACCCCACAAAATAGAACTCAGCACCCCAACTGCGGTTGGCTGCAGCAGGATTGGGGCATACCAGAGATCCCACAGGGTTCAGCCCCAAACCAACTTCTTAACAAATTGCCAAATGTAAGTGGGAACCTGCGCTTTCTCATTGATCATTCTTAGAAAAACCTTTGCTTCAAGAGCTGAAGGGCTCTGGTGAGGAGGGTAAAAGTACCTATCAAGAATGAGTTCATTAAAGTGTATAACCTGCAGGAAGAGGTTGGTACTTTGCTGTTGAATTGAAGGGAACACGATTTCCTCTTCCTTGAGCAGTTTCACAATGATAAAGCTCAAAAGATCTTGCTCCTAATCCTGATTTCTGCTCCTCTTATTGAACAATTAATTTCACGCTATGTTCTCAGCCTCTATATTCCTTATCAACACAGGGTGTGAGATTTTCAAAGTCCTATTGTATGTATGAATAGTGCCTGGAGGCAAATGATGATTTTGTTATAGAAATAGTGAACCAGCGCTCAACCTGGTGGGTAACTTCTGCCTGTTCATCAAAGCTTTGAGGGTTGGATTGTTCAGCAAGACATTGCAGATTAAACCCTATGCCTTGAATTGCAAATGCTGCCAATGATGCTCACTGCCTCTCTATTTTTACTGTCGGCCACCAAAATAAGAAGCTCAAACCTAAAATAAGAATCCAAACTTACTTCAAATTCAGGCTTGTTAGCTCTTGTGCTCTGGTTTGGATAAATTACAAAGGCTCCATAACAGAAAGATGAGGTCTTATTAACCAAAATAGTCCAGCAGTTGTTGTTTACAGGCTGGGGTGAACGAACAGGGATTATATTCCTTTGCCTGTGACTTTGGACCAGTTAGTTGTGGTCAGCCCTAAAAAGGCTCTTAGAAACCCAAGTCCCTGTTGCTTCAGAGGATTGAGGCACCTGACTCCTTTTGTGCATGTGGTCCATAGTCCCTCTTCTCTTTCCGTGTAAAATAACAACTCTCTCTTTAGTTCAGTGGTCTGTTGTGCTGTCATACGGAGTGACGATAATGTTTTGCACAATCCTATAGTAAACATTGGCTGCATATTTACAAAACTTCAGCCCCCCCCCCTTTTTTTCAGTGTTTCCTGAATTGAGTGTAGTATATAGTGTATATAGTGTATATATATAGTTTCTTCTTGCAGAAGAAACTAACAGCAAGGCTGATATTGCATGCTTCATTAAACACTGTAAAGCAATGACATTTTTCAATCAGAATAAAAGCTGTTGTCCTGGACAAATTTTTTTCCCCTTAAAAATAATTTTGATAAGTCACAGCTTGGATATATGAGACTGAGATAGTTATCTTTGGCTGATTGCAAGTGATATGAGCTATCTTAATATTTGAAAAGTGACTCAGAAGCCCTGACGCTCATCTTTGAACCTTTGACACAGTTCAGAGCGCCAATGCTATCCCCTCGGCAAGCATCGCTGGGCTGTACATCGCTCATTTTCTATGAAAGAAAGGCTGTGGATGAGCAGAGGAGCAACATAGGTCTTCTGAATCAGCAACGGGTTATATTTCCACGGGGTCCAAAGCACCACAGCAAATTGCATTAGACATGGAAGCATGCAATGCCTCTCCTGTGCATAGTAGTTTCCTACAGCTCAGTGTCATAACCCCGCTCCTTAAGGGTTCAGTGGCATTGGCAAAAGATCATCCACAGTTCCAGGACTGGGAACATCTCAATCCTCCGGCACTGCAACACTTTGTAATAGAAGAGGGATGAAATACAGAGTGTTCTCAGGGGCCAGGACGGGACAAGCTCCCCACAAAGAATCCCCACAAACATTGCAATTCTCTATTCCAACTACAACACACATTTCTGACCTCCCTCCTCTAAAATAAGTACAGTACACTAAAAACTCCCAATAATCCTTCCAAAACAAAACAGCCCACTGCATCTCCTTCTTCCCCAGAGAGAATGAGAGAACAAACACATGATACATTAGTCACAGGCTGTAAGATCAGAGGAGACGATGGTGATCGTCTTGTCTGACTTCTTGCGTAAGAGGCCATTAGGCTTCTGGCAGTTAATTCATGCTTGAAATGGAGAAAAATGTACTGTGGTGATTTGGAGAATTGCTAGCAATGGAAATTCAACCACATTCCCTGTTCTAAGCTGTTCCAATGACTTGTTACATGCCTTTATTTTAAATCTCAGTTCGTCTAGGTCCAACCTCCAGCCTTTAGGTCTCATTCTACTTTTGTCTCTAAGACTGAAAATTCTCCTAAATCATCTTCCAAAGCAAGTACTGTAAGAATCTGATTGAGACATTTTTTTTCCTCTAGCTTTGACAGCTACACAGTCTGAGCACCTTGTGACTTTTCTACAAGGCAAATTTTTCAACACCTTAATTATCCTTGGTTCTCTTGCCTGAACATTTCCAAGCTTGGTTGTTTGGTTTGGTTGTTTTTTTTTTTTAAATAGACACTGAAAATGAGCACTTCATTCTGGAGACAGTCATTGTTAAATGGAAACAGAACAAAGCTCACAGTTCCCCCACTTATGCACTCTGAGATGCCATCAGATGATTACATTCATCTGAGCAGCAACCTCCCAAGTCTCTTGCAGCCTTGCTGCTTTCCATAATCTTCTTCATCTTGTAAGTGTGCCTTTCAGTTTTGACCCTGTATATATGATTTTATGTTTTCTTATGTTATCAATTTTCCACTTTATCGTTTGCCTTTTTCCCAGTGCTTGTGTCCTCTGTAAATAACTGATTATGATTTTTAGTGACACCAAGGCTTTGATGGGATTATCAAACTGCATGTGGTCAAGAACATCTCTCCCCAGGACCTGGTATTCACTAAGGAAATGAGTATGGAATGAGAACAGAAGTAGCAGAATATGGAAAGGCTTGCTTCTATTAAGCTTACTTATTTATGAATATTATCTCTGGAAAATGATGCTATTCTTCAAAAGCAGACAGAGGTTCTTTGTTTAACTTTGTGTTACATGGAACATAAGTGCTGTCTGCTGTCATTACCTTTTCACATCAAGTTTGCAGCAGGAGTACCTTATTTCAGTCTTGGATAGATCACCACTTGAAACATGACATGTTTCCTTCTCTGGGCGAAAGCCCAATGGTTTGTTCACAGTCCCCTCTTTGCACAAGGGTTATCCCTAGTCCTGTGGTTTTTCTTACCCACAGAGAAGGCACTCAGTTCGGCTCTTCTGCTGGCTGTGCAGAGGTGTTGGAGACAATACAGTGCTGCCCCTTCATTCCCTGCTGATTCTGGCTCTCTCCTCAGCTGGACAGAGCTGGACAGGAGTTTATGAGCTGATCTGAAGTTGGGCATGAGCCTGAGGTTGCCTGAACCAGACTTGTCATCTGGCAAGTGGAAGAGGATATTCACCAAGGGTGAGTGTTCCCAGGGGCACAGGCATCGTGGGATGCTACTGCAGGCTCCCGAGCAAAGTCCTCAGGCCACAGACCTCACAGCCCCACTGATAACCTTGGCCCACACTGCCCCAGGTGGGGACACAACATTAGCACCCCGTCAGCGGTGGGAGGAAGCAGCCTTTTTGATGCATAACCTCCTCCTCCGGAGTCTTGGCCACTTGGTAGCAGAAGCCAGGCTTTCTCGAGGTCCCCGAAGCATTTAGGTGATTACCAAGGTCCCAGATCCACCTCACACCCCTTTCAACCATCAACCACACCAGCAGCTGTTAGCTCCACCTAAAGCAAAACAGGGACCTCTCCTGCTATGGGACCTGAGTCAGCTACTCCAGACACAGGGCTTTATCAGCCCGCAGCCTCCTGTAATGAGTTTTTCAAGTTCAGCTGGCACAAAGCAAACACACATTAACACTTACAGCATTGATTAGAAGCAAGCAAAAAAGAAAAAAAAAAGAGTATGTCAAATACAGGAGCCTCATATTCCTCACAAGCTCATTTCCAGCAAATGTTGTCCACAGATCTTTCTCCAAGTTATTACAAACAACACCATTTTCTTTGATCCCAAACCACTAAAGACTTTGATATGAGTTGGCTTACCACAAAGCCCTCTTGCACACACATAGCTTTGACCTCAAACCCAACCCACTGGTCATTGAAGACACAACTAACGTCAACCCCTTGAAGTAGATAATCACGTGGGAATGTCCCAGCACAAAGACTTTCATACTCTGAGTCTGGGGTCTGACCCAGCAATGAAGCAGAACAGAACTCAAATTACCAGCCTCCCTGAAATACACACACACAAAAAAGAGCTTAATTTGAGAACAATGTCACAGCTTTCAAAAAAGGACAAACTTTGTTAAAAAAAATCAGCTCCAAGCGCAAATAGTGGCATGCTGATCTTTGCATTCCTCAGTGGCTATAAATTAGTTAACCGAGGGTCTGGTACACATGTGTATGCATATAAATAACACAGGCAGTTCTGATAAAAACTTAAAGGCAGTTCCCAGCTGAAAAAAAAAATTGCAGGGAGCTTGAATGGTGGCCCTGAGGGCCTAGTATGTGAATTGCTTCTGTGAGCCAAAGTGGAGGCAGTGTTTTTGCATTTGGAAACCAGACGGTTGTAGAACTCGATTCAGAATCTTTAATTATTCTTGGCTTTAATTCCTGATTTTCCTCATTACAAGGAGAGACGTCTAAGAAACATACAGGTCAAATTTTACTCTCATTTATAGCAGTTCAACGCCAAGAGGTCAGCAGGACCATCCGTAAGCTCCTCCATGGGCTTGCCAGGAATGGGGCTGTTGAGCATGACTGACCCATACAACCCAGACCCATCTGACTCATCTTCTTCTTCAGTTCCTTGAAATCCCAGATGCTGCGCCTAATGCCAAGAGGAAGCCCATTGTGCTCTTCCTCAGATCTATTTGTCTTTGCTATCACAGCTTGTTCTCCTCTGTTCCTTATAGGACGGTGGGTTCCTGTGGAAGTTATACTTGGAAAACACTCACTGTTAGACCATGGACTTCCCTGGCAATGCCAGGAATTGAGGTTTCTACAGGATTTCACTTTTGAGTCATTACCCTATTTTTTGTGACTGCTTTATTAGTGATGTTAAGCAATGATTGAAAGCAACTGGACCACCTCTACTTTGCTTGGAAGAGCGTGTCTCTGCCTACTCATCCAAGAGGACTAGTCTAACGGGCTGCAGAAAAGGACAGATAATCTGCTTATGGTCTGGTGCTGCTGGCTGTCCAGATGACTTCTTTCTCAGTCATACTAGTAAAATCGAGTTTGATTCACAGGTTATAAGACCAGAGTGGATCAGTTTGATTTTTCAGCCTGATCACTTGTATAATGCAGGGAACAGGCTCCTTTAGGCGAGTTTCTATTTGCACAGAAGAGTATTTGTAAGAAAAACATTCAATTTTGACTTAAACATGACCCTGATTAAACATGTTACAATAGATATGTTTTCTCCTGCTTTTTCCTGCATGCTGTTAATAATGTGTAATTTAATTAGTGCTATCACTGATTAAAAAAATGGGTTAATAAGGAATGTTCAGATGTAAGATTACAACTTACAGTTTGTTCCTTCTGGGGAAAAAACATGCTGCTAGCTCATGATCTGGGCCAAAATATTTATCCTGGTTGAAACACTAGAGAATTCAAGAATTTCAGAAGCAAGGACACACTGGTCCATCTCATCCTTGAACTTGTGGCGACCTTCCTCCAGGACTGGGAGCGAGGATCAGAATGGGTTGACAGTTCCCCTTTCCTGATTTATGAACATGATTCCCAACATACAATGCTTGGCTTGCATCTTAGCAGCTATTCACGAAAATATTGCATATCCCATACATTTGTCTGTCCTAGCAGTCATTCCTAGGTCAATGTGAGCCAACCAGTGTATTTTGAAGTCAGCAGGATAGAGGAATTGGGAGGGTTTTGTGCTGTTTTCATTAGCTTCAAACATTTCCTTAGTGCTTTATGTCATGTATTTCATCTGGAGGCGAATATGCTATAATTCTAACTGCCATGAAAGGGTAAAAAAAATAATAAATCTGCCACAATGAAGTTTAGAGAGCAGGAGGAGGATATCCCCTGGAAAGGCTGGAGCACCCAGGGACAGCCTTGGCAAAAAAAAGCTGCTGTGTTGCTGTGTCAGAAGAGCCTGAGGGGGTCTGATGCCCTTGGTCCAAGCAAAGATTGAGTCTCCGTTCTCACAGCCAGACTAAGCCACTGGACAGTCCTGGGCAGGGCTGTTGTGGTGCTGCCTCCTTGTCATTCCCTTCATCCCCTGCCCCAAAGCTTCCCGCTGAAACTATCTGTCAAATTCTGCCAAAATTTAAGGTGAGTTTGGAGATGAACAAAATAATTTTCTCTGGTGTTTAAAATTATTGATAATACTAGTTTCCCAGCTTCAGTGCTTGGGGTGCATAATAAGCACTCCGCCCATGGCTTGCCAGCAGGACCTGAGCTTGGGACTCGGACTCTAGTTTCCAGTGTTTGGTCTAAGGGACAGCTCTCTTACAGACCACCAAGAACCACATTTAGCCTTGAACGGCCTTTCAGCAGATGATATAACATACACTATTATATTTGCTGGTCATATTTTCTCCTCTGTGCTGGTTTTGGCTGGGAGCGAGCGGCTGCGTGGTGCTTAGTTGCCGGCTGGGATTAAACCATGACATCCTCTCACTCCATAATATACTTATTTATTTGTCTCATCGGTCTGTTATATCATTTGTAATCTTGTTGAGAGAAAGACCGCCACTGCTTACATCTTCCTACGGCACCTAGTGTAGCAGGATCCAATTTCAGTACATCTCTATACAATGCGGTGGCCAATGCTATTGCAGCTCTGCCAGCAGGTTACACGCACACGCATGCACACATCAAAGGGAACGTGACCTTCTGTCCTCTCTGCCATTTAAAGACTGAAAAAAATCAGGAACAACATGTGCGGGGGAGAAAATCAGAGCATGGAGACTGCACGCGAAGAGTTTACATTAAAGCCTACAAATACTGTTTAAAAGAAATATCATAGTTGGGGGAGTTTTTATCCCTGCTTTGAACTGCGGAGCCAACGGTATTTCCCCTTCACATTCCATATTCTCTGGGGATTATTGGGATTTTCTGCCAGACTCGAGACTATCTCAGCTTCATTTCCCAAAGAGCAAATATTTTATGTGAATTGCGGTTACCCAACAATACTACTCTGAAAGCTTCTTTGGAAGAAAAAAGAAAGGAGTAGTCTCTTCGCCAGACAAGTTCCTGCTCTTATCTGTTGGAGATCATTAGCTTGGAAGCACTTCACCTGCTCGGTCTCTGCCAGGGAACCTCCCAGCGGGCATTTTGAACGCAAAGTTCCCTGCAGAGGACTATTGCTGTGAGAGGAAAAAAAACCACCGTTGTATTTACTGCTACTATCACATCCTGCTCTTGTTTCAGTTTTGATTTGTTTCTAAAATTTCTCAGTTCGCTGGGAATTTTCTTTCGACATGCTGGAAGGTCGTTACCCTGTTAGGTCTCCAGGAATTGGAAAAGGAAGCTTTCAAAGTTTAAATGCTAAATTCCACCAAAAGACTAAGTATCTATTTGTTACTTCTGGCACTGGTGTCATGCCAAAAACCTTTAATTAGCTACTCGCTAACCCTAAAGATCCCTAAAATCCCATTTGTCTGTGTTCCTAGTAGCAGCACTCCATAGTGGCTTACGATAGTCTTTTGGTGGTATGAAAAGGACTGCCTAAGCCTTGGCATCAGCCTTTCAATACCCAGCTTACTTCTGAAATCCAATGGAGCTCATAAACCAGATGTTTCTCTGTCTCCTCTTCAGGGTCTGGTCTAGTAAAGACACCCAGATGTTCCCCTGCCCCACAAAACAACAGTGGGGAAATGTGGTGCTGGGGTGTCCTTTAGCATGCTGAAGGGCACTCCTATTTTGGGGAAGGAGCTTTGTCTTCAAGTCAGCTGAGGGAGAGGAGAGACTTGGATCCAGCATGTCATGTCTTCCATGAACGTTTTAAGACCATCTTGAGTTAAAAGGGAGAAGCTTTATTCCTTCAACGTATTGCGTGAGAAAGGATTTAGGTAGCACAAGAAGAAAGCTGATGGATCCTGAGAAGTGCCTTCCACCAGGTCAGCACCGGGTGGACTGGTCCTCTTTGGAGCCTGAAGATAAAGCCCTGTCCTCCCATTACATTTTCTGTTTGCTATCTTACGTAGGTCTCTGCTCAGCAGCATAAACCTTGTCCTTGGTGCACATCTTCTGGTAAATCCAAATGCAGCATGAGCTGCCCAGGAGAGGTTAGGCACCTAAAACACCACTACACTGAGCAATCCTCCCTGTAAATCTGACCTTGGTGAAGACTGCTTACTGATGCTATTAAAATAGTGCCCAGAAAATAGTTCCCTCGGGGTAGGCGTTGTAAAATAAACTGAAAACAAGTCCCAAAAGTCTTTTCTCAAAGCGATTACAGCTTAATGAGACAACAAGTGAAGGCAAGAAGCAGGTTTCCCAAGGTTGGCAAACAGATGAAAAAGCCAGGGAGCGGGACCCTGGCTCCCAGCTGCCAGGTTGGGGCTCTCTTCCATGTTTTATGATGATTATCTCGCATGATTCAGCATCTTATCTGATAACGCACTGCTCGTTTAATCCTCACTCCGGGCATCCTAAAAATGCATCCCGTTTCCCGAAAGCCAGGCTGACGTTTTCTTTTGGGCCTCATCCCATTTGTGCTATTTCCTCTCAGCAAAGCTCGGTAAATAATCCCTCGCTTCCTTTTATGTTCACAGCCTTCACATCTCATCTGACTCCTATCCTGCGATCCTCCTCAGTCATCTCTGTGCCAAGCTTTACATATCAACCTCTTTAATCCTTTCTCACACATCTCTAGCTATCCAGGAACATTGTTCCCAGAAATGAATGACATGCTCACATGGAGACCTACCAGACCTACCACAGCTGCGGAGCACACCCATATCTGCAGCTTGGGAAAGGGGTGCGAGTGAAGCTCTAAAACCATCTTCATCCAGTCCCCCCTGGACCATCTGAAGCACGAAGGACACCTGGAAAGCTTCCTTCCAGCCATCTTTCAGAGGCTGGAACAGACCGAGGTCTTTTGGACAAACTTTCCTTGAAGTTTCAAGCAGATTTGAGAGCTATTTCATAACAGTAGTGGCATGAAGGTTGTGCCTCTGCCTTCAGGTAGGGTAGATGTAATTCAAGATAGTGATTGCAATAGCTTAAAACAGAATAGGACCTTTAGCTACAGTGGACAAGGAATGGGAGGACTAATGGGGGACCACTACATGGGGTCCACTACTAATGGGGTCCTCAAAGAGAGGAAAGGACGTCACTTATCCCTGAGTTAATGCATTTGAACTTTGCGTTGAACGTGAATTGAATTTTTCATAGAGGCAAGAAGGGTGAGATTCAGCTGACCCAGTGCAGGTACCTGAGTTATCAGCTCAGCTGATGATATCCATCTAAAGAGAAATACGCAGTGATAGAGTGAAAACCACCTTTTCCTCAAGAAGATGTGTAAAATCAGGCAGATGAATCTCCAAAGTGCCTATTTCTCTCCATTGACTATAAAATGAACCTGGGCAGCCAGAACTCCTGGGGATGCCTCCACTACATACACATCAAAATTAGGGGAGATGAATCTCACCTAAAATGCTGCAGCAACATCAAAAGGCTAACTAGAGAGTGGTCTGTTTCTGAAGAGCAATTGGTAGCCAGAGAGCAGAAAGCTAACCTCAAACCAGAGCTGTAAGTATGCTCCTAAGTTAAAACCCAGCTTTTGTTTCACTTTGACTGGCAAGGTCTTAACAAGACCTTGGTTATTGGAAGATTATGAGAGCGAGTTTGGGAATCCTGACATGAACTGTAACATCTACTCACTTAAAAATTATCACTGAAACTGTATTTTGGAGCTGTCACCCTCCTATTTAAGTTGTGTGCAACCAGGGAGCTTAAATGATACCATATGAGCTATATGTAAAAAAAAAAAAACCACCCAAAACAAAAGCAGAAGCAGAGGCCAGTACAGACCTGAATGAACAGTCCAAAAACAACCAAGCATCCAGCAGCAGCTCCCAACTGAGAGGTCAATGAAGTTATGAACAGGGTTATGAGACTGGTGGAAATTCAATTACTTTCGAACTGAGGACATCAGGCTGATTAAAACAGAGTTAAATTTCAGAGCTGGAGCCACAAGAGGAGAAATTGGGAGCTCTTGCCACAGAACGAAAAATTTTCAGTGAAACTTTTTTCTTACAAATAATAATGGAGTCTCAGAAATTTCAACTGATTAAGGAACAATATTTCAACGAACAAGGTTTAATTTGCAACAACTATATTTTATATAAATGCATAGTTCCTATTAGAAAAAGCTAAATCCTCTTTTGGCAACACTTTGATAGAAGCCTCCATATTTTCTACAACTCTGGATGAGTTAAATTAGAGTCTTCCTAAGAGTCAGACAGCGAACATCTGGTTTGCATCACTGAGATCTAAAGTGTGTGTTTACATGTGTGCAAAATAACTTCATTACTAACCTCCCCCTTTGCCGCTTGTCTTCTCTCTCTGCTTTGAGACCAGAAGAAAAAAAAAGAAAAAGGGAAAAATATCACATGCCTTGTGATCTCAACATTTCACTGAGAACAAAACCTCAGTTTCTCACAGGTTGCCTCTGAAAAAACATCGTAACAGAATCAGCAAGGAGGAAAGATGAGATAGTCATGAAATTAGTCATAGCTGTACATTTTCCATCCCCAGAAGATGTCAAGTTTGGATTGTATTTTCCAGCTGAAGATTTGTTTCGGAGGGTTAAAAAATCTTATCTGAACTAAGACTGTCCCTTTCTCCCAGACTCTCCAGCTGTATCCAGCTAAGTTGGTCTCAGAGGTCCCCAGGCTGGCTGGGCTGTTTTCTAGTAGACGCCCCTTTGCTTCAGATGTTTATCTGCTTTATCAGGCGGAGAGTCTGTGAACTTAGTGCTTGGAAGAAAAAGCTTTCAAGTCTCAGAAACTTTGAAACAAAAATGTCCAGGCATGGCTGACAATAAAAATGAGGAGGGGGAATCAAAGCACAAGACAGAATTGGAAATAAACACTGGCAAGGAGACGTTGCTGGTCGCACATATGGCACTTATAGTCACATACGCATGTATATCACATGTACTTTATATTCCTGATTCTGAATTCACTCCATATATACAAAGTCAGTTGGACAAATCACAACTGTCCTGCAGGCAAGGCCTTCAGGTCAACCACCACCACCACCACCATCGCAATCACCTTCTTCAGGGTTTATCTCTGTAGGTGTGACGTTTGTGCTGCATGAGTGCTGGTGATGGCTTAACCTTTTCTGATAGCCTGTCCTGGAACCGGACCCTTTCCCCAGGCAGCTGAATTGAAAACACTGTCTTCGTAACAGAGTATTCAACTCAGCCAAAAGAGAAAACTTCACATAAAAAGAGGAATGGGACACAAAATCCAAATGTCCTGACACCACTTATTATCCCATTTATTATGCTCGGAGGAACTAACTGAAGAAAATGGGAGGATTTATGAAAAATCACCTGTGTGTTGCTTTTCTCTCTGCTTTGGCTGCTCCACATTGGGTCAGGTCATAGCTCAAGGTTGGGACACCGGGAGCACTGAGACCTTCTCTCCAAGTGCGAGCCGATGACCATGGATGCACGTAAAACGTGTCACAATTTCTCATGCAGAACCTATGAACTTTCCTTTAACCCCAGACCTGCCTTTCCACCTCCCTGGGCCAAGGATTTCAAATGGGCAATCAGGTTGCCTCTGATGGGGAGTGCCCAGTCTCAAGCATGATAAACCCTTGCTCTGAAGGTGACAGCCGGGCTCTTCCTATGGACAATATCTCTGTCCAGGTGCTTAAAGCTTGTGGCATCTGAAATTAGCATTTCCTACCAGGACTTTCACAGACTTTTGGGACCGTCATCCAGCTGCACGAATAAAGCAATCTCACCATCTGTCTGCTCAGAAGCCGGTGCCGTTCGGATAACTGCATTGGAGAAGAAAGGGCAGTTGTAAGGACAACCCTGAAGTAGTACTTCATTTCTTCAATAGCGTATATTCATCATTGATTTCTTTGCCAGTAGTAGTAGATATAATCCAGCAGATAAACAGCTCTGCTTTGGCTTTCAGTTCTGTGGAGATACATATGTTTCCAATTCATCTGCCCCAAATATTAGAATATTTTTCTGAATATGTGTCCTGGTATGCATAGTTATCAGTCTTGCTTCTCCTACCACACCCATGGGGTGATCAGCTAACCCCATGAGAACATGCAGCGGAAGAGCAAAGGGGAAAAAAAATGTAGTTTCTGAGCAAGGGGATATCTTTCTCCTAATGGAGTCCCACTGAAGCCTGGAAAAGTAGGACCCTTCACTGGCCCGGAGACCACGATAGTGAAAAAATAATGTGTCAAAAATAACACCCTACTTTGCCTTCTCTTCTGACCTGGACAATGACAACAACAAGGATTTTTTGAGATGAGAAGCTATCAGATAATTAGCTTATCTGCTAACTGCTGGGACGGAGTACCACTGCTGTCCTGCTCCGTGACCCAGCCTCTCTCTCTCTCTGCTTCTCAACTCCTGGTGCAATGAGATAAGCAGAGCAGAACTGGGACTTGAACAACCAACGAAAGTAATGGTATTAACCGGGCAATAAACAGATGACTCGTACCAGATCCACCCAGGTGAGCAACACAAGCCTTTGACATGACCAACAGGGAAAGAAATGTGGTACCATAGCGTCCTCCCAGTCCAAGTCCCAAAAGGCATTTTCCCCCCTGCCAAAGTATTCCTTCAAAGCAAAGGTTGGAGGAAACCTCGGTCCTTGTGGATGACAGATTGAGGACCTGGCAGAGCTTTCCTTAGTGTGGGTGAGGTCCCGTTCCTGGCAGTTTTGTTGTTGTCACGGCTGTTCGGTTTTGCTTCATGACATAAAGCTGATCTTTCCTCCACAGCATCAGCGTCTGATGGCATCTATCTGCAGTTGCTTACGTTAAACCAACAGCTCACTCTACACGCCTCTTCAAGACAAAAATGTGGAGGGAGTAAACGATCTTCACTGATTTAAAACTATTTTCTGTTGAACAGCCTAACCTTTCTGGCTCCATTAATTGAGTATTATTCATTTCTCTTTAACTCAGCTTGAATCCCAGGAATTTCTACAGGCTTCACTGCTTGAGACATTTTAGCTGAGAATTACTACATTTTTTCTGTGCCCCTACATGAGGTCAAACTTGCTCAAAGAAATACAGGCAGAGGCTGCAGTTATTTTCAAGTTGTCTCATTCAGCCCTGTGGGCTTTTGGGTAAGAAATCCCTCGCAATAATATTTATCAAACTCCCAGGGTCCACAATTTCCCAGGTAACAATGAGCTACGTTTGGGTTCGCAGCTACCCCCTTTGCTCAAGTGACAGTGATGTCATTTTGACAGTCGTAGTCGCAACAAATATCTGGGAGAGCTTTTTCAATTTTTGGCCTGTGGGTTTTTTCAGGGCACAGGTCCTTGCAGTTTGGTGAGGAGGGGGATCTTTACTCTAGGTTAATCCTCCAGGTGCCTAAAAAAATTGTGAGACGTTTAGGATCTAGTTCAACACGCATTCCCTTTGATAACCGCTGTGAGGGGGAAAAGCCACGTATTATTCCAGTATTCAGCCTATCTAATAAGGCTTGCTGGTGTTGCTATTTTGATGGTGTGTGTCCCACCTATTCCACTCCCTGCACACCCTTGCACGGCAGCTTGTGATGCTGAAATAAGTCTGTTGGTCTAGGTTTGTACTACCTTCAAATTTCTTACCATTATTATTGTTTTGGTTTAGAGGGTAATTTTCTTTTCCAAAAAACAAACCGGTATAATAACTGCCATCAAGATTTGTGTTGGTACAGAAGTGCTGTATGCCACATCAGATCATCTCCTTTCACTTGTGGCAAATATGCTGTCCTAAAATAAACCTGAGTGCTCCTCTAGCTTGAAGAGGAGGGTCTGCTGTTTCTTTACTTCCACAGCAGCGCCATTTATGTGTATGGTGAAGTCTCAGGTAGAAGAACATCACACTAAATAATAACAAGTAACCCCAAATTTCTAAACAAAGGTGATGTAAAGGAGATGTCTCATATCCCTCTGGAGGTTTGCAGGATCAAATTCCCGGCATGCCAGCATACAGACGGGGTAACATAGAGCACTTTGGCCCACAGGCAAAATTCTTGTTAATCCATCTATTTCCCCAAAGGACTGGGTAGGTCTCTAGGAAACAAACACCAAGAAGCCAGACCGACCACATCACCTTTTACTCATTTCTCCCAAGAACTGATGCTGATGTGTACATGTACAAGAGCCCTTTCACTTTTCAGCCGCGGCCGACAGAGCTACCAACAGTTTCTCCGTTTTTATCACAGACATGACATTGTTCATTCCTGCTGATGAACATCTGGGTGCAATCACGAATGTATCCTCCAAGGACTGCAGATCATGAATCAGCAGGCTGCTTGACAAGAAGTCCAGCCCATCAAAACTGCCAGGTCTAGAGCATGATCCACCAATATGTTATCTTCTTTGATTCTTTTTCTCCAATTAATCTTAATTTCTATCATCCAGTTTTTGTTTCTATGCACAAGACATTAAAACATGGCTTGTTATTTTCTGCCAGAGATAAAGAATTATTTCCTTTCTGACACTTGGTGAGTACAACAGAGCAGGCTAACCACACCAGGATGAGTTTATTGAAGCCTAATGGAAGAAATCATGTAAGAATTTGAAGTATCTAGGAACACAACTTCATAGAATCATAGAATAGTTTGGGTTGGAAGGGACCTCTAAAGGTCATCTGGTCCAACCCCCCTGCCGTGGGCAGGGACATCTTCAACTAGATCAGGTTGCTCAGAGCCCCGTCCAGCCTGACCTGGAATGTTTCCAGGGATGGGGCATCCACCAC